>NC_138980.1:55196268-55573690 GCF_964341445.2 Mesoplodon mirus
AAGCGCCAAGATGATGGAGATTTGTAACAACAACAAGACTGGAAACCACCCAGATATTTACAAGAGCAGGAGGGTTTTCTCAACCGTTTGAGTAGAAAGACTATCCGGCCTACCCACACCTATACCCTGGCAGGGTCAGCCTGTTCCCTATGGACGTGGTGGTTGGTTTAGGGGGAGGCTGGTGAGCCTGCCCCAAGGGGGTGGGGGCTTGGAGGCTCAACAAAGGGGTGTGTGATGCGATGGTGACGGGTCACAAAGGGCTTGCGGTATAAATAGGGTCGGGTCAAGAGACTCTGGCAGAGTCCTGCAGGGAGGTGACGAGGTGCTTTCGTTCCCTCTCTCTCTCTCTCTCTCTCTCCCCGAGACTCAACTTGTGGCTGGTGGCTCTGTCTTGAACGAAGAGAGCCATGAGCAGTGAGAGTTTACCTCATTACACGGCCAATAGCTACTGTTCAGTGGGGGCGTCGAGGACCTCCATGGGGGTCCTGCAACGACAACTGTACGAGGGAGGAGAGTATGACATTTTCAAGTACGCTCCCATGTTGGAGAGCGACTTTATCCAGGTCAGCAAGGAAGGAGAACTGATCGACCTAGACAACCGCGTCCGAACGGTGACTGTGGGCGTCGCATCCACCAGCCCCCTCTTCCCACTACCTGACGTCATGCTGCTGGCCCGACCAAGGAAAGTCTGTGCCGGGATCACCAAGGGGAGAGGTTGCAAGCCCGTGAAGACCCTAGAGCTCACCAGGCTGCTCCCCTTGAAGTTTGTCAAGATCTCCATCCACAACCGGGAGAAACAGCAGCTGTGCCTGAGTCTTGCTACCGGCCGGACTTTCTACCTGCAGCTGTGCCCCTCTTCCGACGCACAAGAAGACCTCTTTTCCTATTGGGAAAAGCTTGTCTATATCCTGAGACCACCGGTAGACAGTTACAGCGGTACCCCGATGCTCCAAACTGGAGATGCAGCGACTACAGAGGATGCCGACATCCTAGTGGTAAGCACCTACAGGGACTCAAGAACACGGGGCAGGGTGCTTTGGGAGAGCAAGGCAAAGCTGGTCCTCCATAGCCTTTGGTGCTCTCTGAGACTCGCCTGGGAAATACCTTCTACTGTTGAAAAGGGTCAGGGACACACGAGCTATCACTACAGGAGTCACCACACTGGAGAGGTTCCGAGTGCTGCACCACCTTGTCCCACGAGGCCGAATTTCAGAGACACCTTAGGTATCACCTCGGCTGCACTGGTCTCATCACTAGGGCTGTAATCCCTTCTACAGCATCCTGACTGTCTGGTCTCTGCTTGAACACTTACCCCAGCCCATGTAGTCTCAGGAGTTGGGGAACATCATTCACAGTTGGGAAGTCCTTCCTTCATTGTGTCTCCCCGGGACTCCGACATGCTGACTCAAATCAGCCCAACCCGTGGAGTCACCAAAACGTACACGGTGTGCATCCCTTGACCCAGGAACCCCACTTCTAGGAATCTGCCCTGCAGGGAGAGAAGCACAAGGGTATAAAGTTAAAGTGTAGAGCATCATGGAGAATTGTATCAGTGCTCTCCCTGACCCTGGGACTGTTCAAGTAAAGTGGAGTGGCCGTTTGACAGGGGTGCAGTAGATGGGGTCTTGCATCCAATGGGAGCTTAGACTGGGTGATGTCAAAAGGTTATTCTAAGTATAAGGCCTTGAGTTGCTCAGCTCCAGGATGAGAGAGGAGCGGACAGTTCTGAGCTCACTTTCTGTCATCTCTCTCCTACCTGTCTCTCCTCCCCTTGGCTCAGACCACAGAGCTCCACAGAGAAAGGGATCAGGATGAGGTTGGGCTTCACAAGCGTCGTGACGTGACTGGAGCCACGTCTTGTGCTTATGTGGGGGGAGAGGGAATCCATCATGCCCCCCGTGGATCAACTGCAGCCCTGAAAGGCGCCGAAGGATCGGCGGCAGGGATGACCGTGGGCCTGGCGGGAGCCACCATCGAGGATCCAGGAGAAAGCGGATCCGGCCAGGCCACCGCAGGTGCTGCCCGCCTATCCCCGCAGGGCACGAACCTGGTCTCGGCGGATGTTGCCAGCACATCCTCGACGGGGGCAGATGGTCCAGAGAGCAGCACGAGCGTGGTGTTGCCAGGTGCAGTCACAACCAGCAAGCCTGCTGCTGGAAGAGCTGAAGGGAAGGTCGCAGCCCCCGTGGTCTCCACCTTGCAGAGTGAAGGCTCCACGTCTGAACGGGATGGAAGCCAGAAGGTCTCCCACCCCAGGGATGAAGCCTGGAAGGAAAAAAAGGAAAGGAGGACACGTCTTCAGCGAGGAAACGTTCCCATCACCGCAGGACAGGTGAAGGTCACCACAGGACAGGAGGGGACAAGACCCAGAAAGCATCCTCCCACTGGTCCTCATGCGGCCATGAAAACTCCAAAGGTGACAAAGGAGGGGAGGACAGCTCGCAGACGGAGGAAGAGCCAGCCCGCCACCAGTTCGGGGACTCGAAGTAAGACATCCAGTGAGATCCTCTCCTTCTTTAGGCGCTTCAGTCATTCCTGATTCAGCACCAAGGCTCACACATGGCCACTGGGAGGTAGACAAAGCCCCGGTTGGCTTGCATCCTTCCCTAGAGAGGCAATTCCTACTTTCTCTAATAAAGGAAACCATACAACTCCAAAAGAAATGCTATCTTGTGTTTTCTATGTCCCCTCGCCTGGTAGCGACTTGACAGCGACTTCTGTGATGCGAATTGTGCTTTGGCCTGAGACCCCAGAATCAAAATTTTGTTGTAGAAGATATGTAGTAAGTATCATTAAGCCATTCACTAGGGCTGGAAATAGATGCACTATACAGAAATTTTCGCTGCGAGGTTGCGAATCTTTTGAAATAAGATTTAATATGTAAATAGTTTGGGGAGAAGATAAGCTGGGGGAAGTGACTGTGTGGTGTGTATACTTGCGTTGCTGAATTAATTACTTAACTCACCAGGTATTTATTGGGTGTCTGTGCTGTGCCTAGCACGAGGCTATGTTATTGAAAAACGACCCTTTTCTCAGCAAAGCACTCTGGTTTGGTTATGGGCACTCTGCAGAAGGCAAGGAAATAAGCACAGAAAAAGGTTTTCGTCGCTTGCTCGAAGGTCACACGTGCATAGCCACTGCCAGAAAGAGAAGCCTGTTTTTCCCCGCAAGGCTTCTCCAGGGCACGTAGGGTGGAGGGAGGACAAGTCTGCAGCCGGGGCTGAGCTTCAGGCCATAGCTGGGGTCAGAGGTTCACCTTATGAAAACAGAAACTCTCTCTGGCTTGTAAGGAAATCAAACCATTGGGAGTTATTTTACTTTGTGTAGGATAAAACAGAACACGGGGGGATCAGGGTTGTCACTGGCTCAACAAAGGGACACAATCTTTATGGTAGAAGCAGCACCAACGAGGAGTCCGGAAATCTGAGTTCCTATCCTGTCTGGGCCACTGACTCTCCTGGGTCACTCTGCCTCTCTGTAATGGTACCTCTGTGGGCAGCCACGGGGTCCCCAACTGTAAAACCAATGGATTGGACCGCTGCAGTGATTCTTACCCTTGGTTGTATGTTGCGAGTTCCCTGGGGAGCTGAAAAACAAACAAAAAAAACATTGATAGCCTGACCCCAATCCCAGAGATTCTGATGACATTTAGGTGGGGTAAGCCCTCCAGCACTGGGAGTTTTAAAAATCTCACCCAATAATTCTACTGTGCAGCAGCCAAGTTGGAAAACCACTGGGCTAGGAGGTCTGGGGCGGGGGGGGGGCCTCTTTCCACCCCAGTATGCCATAACTTTACAGTGGAAGACAGTAGTTCTCCAACAGTCACATGCATAAGGATCACCTGGGAAGCCTATTTAAAAAATAACATTTCTCACCATACGATATCCCTTATACATGGACTCTACAGTACGATGCCAATGAACGTACCTGCGAAACAGAAACAGACTCCCAGACATAGAAAAGAGACTTGGGGTTTTCAGTGGGGTTGGGGGCAGGGAAGGGTTGGGAGTTTGGGATTAGCAGATGCAAACTACAGGGTGGATAAACAGCAGGGTCCTACTGTAGAGCACAGAGAACTAGAGTCAGTATCCTGTGATAAACCATAATGGAAAAGAATAGGAAAAGACTATACGCGAAATACACAAAGAACACACATGAAACTGAATCAGAAATTAACGGAAGAAATTAACACAACAGAAATTCACACAACCTTGTAAATCGACTAGACGTCAATAAAAAAGAAGGGGGAAAAGAAAAAAAATAGAAGCCAAGGTTGGGTTCCCTTTGCGGGGAGGGAGCATGCAGAAGAGGGGCTGGCAGGCTTCTATTTCTTGCTCTGGGTGGCAGCTACAAGGGTGCTCACTTTCTTGTTACTCATTAAGCTATATATTTACGGTTTGTGCACTTTCATGAAGGTGTGTTATATTTCACAATAAAAACAGTTTCTAAAACTGTAAAAAAATATATATAAATATAAAAAGTTAGCCTCCCTGAAAAGAGAAAATGGGTGAGAAAATTCTCCATATCCTGGAAATGACAGTACCAATGGGACTCTGACAGGTAGCACTCTTTCTAAGCTCCTGCCAGCACTGTGCTATATACGCTGGGGGCACAGAGAACAGCAATCCCCATAGGATGCCTGCCCTTAGCAAGTACACGGTCCACTTCCAGGATTTTATCCCCAGGACATCGTTCCGCAGAAGCGCCAAGATGACGGAGATTTGTAACAACAACAAGACTGGAAACCACCCAGATATTTACAAGAGCAGGAGGGTTTTCTCAACCGTTTGAGTAGAAAGACTATCCGGCCTACCCACACCTATACCCTGGCAGGGTCAGCCTGTTCCCTATGGACGTGGTGGTTGGTTTAGGGGGAGGCTGGTGAGCCTGCCCCAAGGGGGTGGGGGCTTGGAGGCTCAACAAAGGGGTGTGTGATGCGATGGTGACGGGTCACAAAGGGCTTGCGGTATAAATAGGGTCGGGTCAAGAGACTCTGGCAGAGTCCTGCAGGGAGGTGACGAGGTGCTTTCGTTCCCTCTCTCTCTCTCTCTCTCTCTCCGAGACTCAACTTGTGGCTGGTGGCTCTGTCTTGAACGAAGAGAGCCATGAGCAGTGAGAGTTTACCTCATTACACGGCCAATAGCTACTGTTCAGTGGGGGCGTCGAGGACCTCCATGGGGGTCCTGCAACGACAACTGTACGAGGGAGGAGAGTATGACATTTTCAAGTACGCTCCCATGTTGGAGAGCGACTTTATCCAGGTCAGCAAGGAAGGAGAACTGATCGACCTAGACAACCGCGTCCGAACGGTGACTGTGGGCGTCGCATCCACCAGCCCCCTCTTCCCACTACCTGACGTCATGCTGCTGGCCCGACCAAGGAAAGTCTGTGCCGGGATCACCAAGGGGAGAGGTTGCAAGCCCGTGAAGACCCTAGAGCTCACCAGGCTGCTCCCCTTGAAGTTTGTCAAGATCTCCATCCACAACCGGGAGAAACAGCAGCTGTGCCTGAGTCTTGCTACCGGCCGGACTTTCTACCTGCAGCTGTGCCCCTCTTCTGACGCACAAGAAGACCTCTTTTCCTATTGGGAAAAGCTTGTCTATATCCTGAGACCACCGGTAGACAGTTACAGCGGTACCCCGATGCTCCAAACTGGAGATGCAGCGACTACAGAGGATGCCGACATCCTAGTGGTAAGCACCTACAGGGACTCAAGAACACGGGGCAGGGTGCTTTGGGAGAGCAAGGCAAAGCTGGTCCTCCATAGCCTTTGGTGCTCTCTGAGACTCGCCTGGGAAATACCTTCTACTGTTGAAAAGGGTCAGGGACACACGAGCTATCACTACAGGAGTCACCACACTGGAGAGGTTCCGAGTGCTGCACCACCTTGTCCCACGAGGCCGAATTTCAGAGACACCTTAGGTATCACCTCGGCTGCACTGGTCTCATCACTAGGGCTGTAATCCCTTCTACAGCATCCTGACTGTCTGGTCTCTGCTTGAACACTTACCCCAGCCCATGTAGTCTCAGGAGTTGGGGAACATCATTCACAGTTGGGAAGTCCTTCCTTCATTGTGTCTCCCCGGGACTCCGACATGCTGACTCAAATCAGCCCAACCCGTGGAGTCACCAAAACGTACACGGTGTGCATCCCTTGACCCAGGAACCCCACTTCTAGGAATCTGCCCTGCAGGGAGAGAAGCACAAGGGTATAAAGTTAAAGTGTAGAGCATCATGGAGAATTGTATCAGTGCTCTCCCTGACCCTGGGACTGTTCAAGTAAAGTGGAGTGGCCGTTTGACAGGGGTGCAGTAGATGGGGTCTTGCATCCAATGGGAGCTTAGACTGGGTGATGTCAAAAGGTTATTCTAAGTATAAGGCCTTGAGTTGCTCAGCTCCAGGATGAGAGAGGAGCGGACAGTTCTGAGCTCACTTTCTGTCATCTCTCTCCTACCTGTCTCTCCTCCCCTTGGCTCAGACCACAGAGCTCCACAGAGAAAGGGATCAGGATGAGGTTGGGCTTCACAAGCGTCGTGACGTGACTGGAGCCACGTCTTGTGCTTATGTGGGGGGAGAGGGAATCCATCATGCCCCCCGTGGATCAACTGCAGCCCTGAAAGGCGCCGAAGGATCGGCGGCAGGGATGACCGTGGGCCTGGCGGGAGCCACCATCGAGGATCCAGGAGAAAGCGGATCCGGCCAGGCCACCGCAGGTGCTGCCCGCCTATCCCCGCAGGGCACGAACCTGGTCTCGGCGGATGTTGCCAGCACATCCTCGACGGGGGCAGATGGTCCAGAGAGCAGCACGAGCGTGGTGTTGCCAGGTGCAGTCACAACCAGCAAGCCTGCTGCTGGAAGAGCTGAAGGGAAGGTCGCAGCCCCCGTGGTCTCCACCTTGCAGAGTGAAGGCTCCACGTCTGAACGGGATGGAAGCCAGAAGGTCTCCCACCCCAGGGATGAAGCCTGGAAGGAAAAAAAGGAAAGGAGGACACGTCTTCAGCGAGGAAACGTTCCCATCACCGCAGGACAGGTGAAGGTCACCACAGGACAGGAGGGGACAAGACCCAGAAAGCATCCTCCCACTGGTCCTCATGCGGCCATGAAAACTCCAAAGGTGACAAAGGAGGGGAGGACAGCTCGCAGACGGAGGAAGAGCCAGCCCGCCACCAGTTCGGGGACTCGAAGTAAGACATCCAGTGAGATCCTCTCCTTCTTTAGGCGCTTCAGTCATTCCTGATTCAGCACCAAGGCTCACACATGGCCACTGGGAGGTAGACAAAGCCCCGGTTGGCTTGCATCCTTCCCTAGAGAGGCAATTCCTACTTTCTCTAATAAAGGAAACCATACAACTCCAAAAGAAATGCTATCTTGTGTTTTCTATGTCCCCTCGCCTGGTAGCGACTTGACAGCGACTTCTGTGGTGCGAATTGTGCTTTGGCCTGAGACCCCAGAATCAAAATTTTGTTGTAGAAGATATGTAGTAAGTATCATTAAGCCATTCACTAGGGCTGGAAATAGATGCACTATACAGAAATTTTCGCTGCGAGGTTGCGAATCTTTTGAAATAAGATTTAATATGTAAATAGTTTGGGGAGAAGATAAGCTGGGGGAAGTGACTGTGTGGTGTGTATACTTGCGTTGCTGAATTAATTACTTAACTCACCAGGTATTTATTGGGTGTCTGTGCTGTGCCTAGCACGAGGCTATGTTATTGAAAAACGACCCTTTTCTCAGCAAAGCACTCTGGTTTGGTTATGGGCACTCTGCAGAAGGCAAGGAAATAAGCACAGAAAAAGGTTTTCGTCGCTTGCTCGAAGGTCACACGTGCATAGCCACTGCCAGAAAGAGAAGCCTGTTTTTCCCCGCAAGGCTTCTCCAGGGCACGTAGGGTGGAGGGAGGACAAGTCTGCAGCCGGGGCTGAGCTTCAGGCCATAGCTGGGGTCAGAGGTTCACCTTATGAAAACAGAAACTCTCTCTGGCTTGTAAGGAAATCAAACCATTGGGAGTTATTTTACTTTGTGTAGGATAAAACAGAACACGGGGGGATCAGGGTTGTCACTGGCTCAACAAAGGGACACAATCTTTATGGTAGAAGCAGCACCAACGAGGAGTCCGGAAATCTGAGTTCCTATCCTGTCTGGGCCACTGACTCTCCTGGGTCACTCTGCCTCTCTGTAATGGTACCTCTGTGGGCAGCCACGGGGTCCCCAACTGTAAAACCAATGGATTGGACCGCTGCAGTGATTCTTACCCTTGGTTGTATGTTGCGAGTTCCCTGGGGAGCTGAAAAACAAACAAAAAAAACATTGATAGCCTGACCCCAATCCCAGAGATTCTGATGACATTTAGGTGGGGTAAGCCCTCCAGCACTGGGAGTTTTAAAAATCTCACCCAATAATTCTACTGTGCAGCAGCCAAGTTGGAAAACCACTGGGCTAGGAGGTCTGGGGCGGGGGGGGGGGCCTCTTTCCGCCCCAGTATGCCATAACTTTACAGTGGAAGACAGTAGTTCTCCAACAGTCACATGCATAAGGATCACCTGGGAAGCCTATTTAAAAAATAACATTTCTCACCATACGATATCCCTTATACATGGACTCTACAGTACGATGCCAATGAACGTACCTGCGAAACAGAAACAGACTCCCAGACATAGAAAAGAGACTTGGGGTTTTCAGTGGGGTTGGGGGCAGGGAAGGGTTGGGAGTTTGGGATTAGCAGATGCAAACTACAGGGTGGATAAACAGCAGGGTCCTACTGTAGAGCACAGAGAACTAGAGTCAGTATCCTGTGATAAACCATAATGGAAAAGAATAGGAAAAGACTATACGCGAAATACACAAAGAACACACATGAAACTGAATCAGAAATTAACGGAAGAAATTAACACAACAGAAATTCACACAACCTTGTAAATCGACTAGACGTCAATAAAAAAGAAGGGGGAAAAGAAAAAAAATAGAAGCCAAGGTTGGGTTCCCTTTGCGGGGAGGGAGCATGCAGAAGAGGGGCTGGCAGGCTTCTATTTCTTGCTCTGGGTGGCAGCTACAAGGGTGCTCACTTTCTTGTTACTCATTAAGCTATATATTTACGGTTTGTGCACTTTCATGAAGGTGTGTTATATTTCACAATAAAAACAGTTTCTAAAACTGTAAAAAAATATATATAAATATAAAAAGTTAGCCTCCCTGAAAAGAGAAAATGGGTGAGAAAATTCTCCATATCCTGGAAATGACAGTACCAATGGGACTCTGACAGGTAGCACTCTTTCTAAGCTCCTGCCAGCACTGTGCTATATACGCTGGGGGCACAGAGAACAGCAATCCCCATAGGATGCCTGCCCTTAGCAAGTACACGGTCCACTTCCAGGATTTTATCCCCAGGACATCGTTCCGCAGAAGCGCCAAGATGACGGAGATTTGTAACAACAACAAGACTGGAAACCACCCAGATATTTACAAGAGCAGGAGGGTTTTCTCAACCGTTTGAGTAGAAAGACTATCCGGCCTACCCACACCTATACCCTGGCAGGGTCAGCCTGTTCCCTATGGACGTGGTGGTTGGTTTAGGGGGAGGCTGGTGAGCCTGCCCCAAGGGGGTGGGGGCTTGGAGGCTCAACAAAGGGGTGTGTGATGCGATGGTGACGAGTCACAAAGGGCTTGCGGTATAAATAGGGTCGGGTCAAGAGACTCTGGCAGAGTCCTGCAGGGAGGTGACGAGGTGCTTTCGTTCCCTCTCTCTCTCTCTCTCTCTCCGAGACTCAACTTGTGGCTGGTGGCTCTGTCTTGAACGAAGAGAGCCATGAGCAGTGAGAGTTTACCTCATTACACGGCCAATAGCTACTGTTCAGTGGGGGCGTCGAGGACCTCCATGGGGGTCCTGCAACGACAACTGTACGAGGGAGGAGAGTATGACATTTTCAAGTACGCTCCCATGTTGGAGAGCGACTTTATCCAGGTCAGCAAGGAAGGAGAACTGATCGACCTAGACAACCGCGTCCGAACGGTGACTGTGGGCGTCGCATCCACCAGCCCCCTCTTCCCACTACCTGACGTCATGCTGCTGGCCCGACCAAGGAAAGTCTGTGCCGGGATCACCAAGGGGAGAGGTTGCAAGCCCGTGAAGACCCTAGAGCTCACCAGGCTGCTCCCCTTGAAGTTTGTCAAGATCTCCATCCACAACCGGGAGAAACAGCAGCTGTGCCTGAGTCTTGCTACCGGCCGGACTTTCTACCTGCAGCTGTGCCCCTCTTCCGACGCACAAGAAGACCTCTTTTCCTATTGGGAAAAGCTTGTCTATATCCTGAGACCACCGGTAGACAGTTACAGCGGTACCCCGATGCTCCAAACTGGAGATGCAGCGACTACAGAGGATGCCGACATCCTAGTGGTAAGCACCTACAGGGACTCAAGAACACGGGGCAGGGTGCTTTGGGAGAGCAAGGCAAAGCTGGTCCTCCATAGCCTTTGGTGCTCTCTGAGACTCGCCTGGGAAATACCTTCTACTGTTGAAAAGGGTCAGGGACACACGAGCTATCACTACAGGAGTCACCACACTGGAGAGGTTCCGAGTGCTGCACCACCTTGTCCCACGAGGCCGAATTTCAGAGACACCTTAGGTATCACCTCGGCTGCACTGGTCTCATCACTAGGGCTGTAATCCCTTCTACAGCATCCTGACTGTCTGGTCTCTGCTTGAACACTTACCCCAGCCCATGTAGTCTCAGGAGTTGGGGAACATCATTCACAGTTGGGAAGTCCTTCCTTCATTGTGTCTCCCTGGGACTCCGACATGCTGACTCAAATCAGCCCAACCCGTGGAGTCACCAAAACGTACACGGTGTGCATCCCTTGACCCAGGAACCCCACTTCTAGGAATCTGCCCTGCAGGGAGAGAAGCACAAGGGTATAAAGTTAAAGTGTAGAGCATCATGGAGAATTGTATCAGTGCTCTCCCTGACCCTGGGACTGTTCAAGTAAAGTGGAGTGGCCGTTTGACAGGGGTGCAGTAGATGGGGTCTTGCATCCAATGGGAGCTTAGACTGGGTGATGTCAAAAGGTTATTCTAAGTATAAGGCCTTGAGTTGCTCAGCTCCAGGATGAGAGAGGAGCGGACAGTTCTGAGCTCACTTTCTGTCATCTCTCTCCTACCTGTCTCTCCTCCCCTTGGCTCAGACCACAGAGCTCCACAGAGAAAGGGATCAGGATGAGGTTGGGCTTCACAAGCGTCGTGACGTGACTGGAGCCACGTCTTGTGCTTATGTGGGGGGAGAGGGAATCCATCATGCCCCCCGTGGATCAACTGCAGCCCTGAAAGGCGCCGAAGGATCGGCGGCAGGGATGACCGTGGGCCTGGCGGGAGCCACCATCGAGGATCCAGGAGAAAGCGGATCCGGCCAGGCCACCGCAGGTGCTGCCCGCCTATCCCCGCAGGGCACGAACCTGGTCTCGGCGGATGTTGCCAGCACATCCTCGACGGGGGCAGATGGTCCAGAGAGCAGCACGAGCGTGGTGTTGCCAGGTGCAGTCACAACCAGCAAGCCTGCTGCTGGAAGAGCTGAAGGGAAGGTCGCAGCCCCCGTGGTCTCCACCTTGCAGAGTGAAGGCTCCACGTCTGAACGGGATGGAAGCCAGAAGGTCTCCCACCCCAGGGATGAAGCCTGGAAGGAAAAAAAGGAAAGGAGGACACGTCTTCAGCGAGGAAACGTTCCCATCACCGCAGGACAGGTGAAGGTCACCACAGGACAGGAGGGGACAAGACCCAGAAAGCATCCTCCCACTGGTCCTCATGCGGCCATGAAAACTCCAAAGGTGACAAAGGAGGGGAGGACAGCTCGCAGACGGAGGAAGAGCCAGCCCGCCACCAGTTCGGGGACTCGAAGTAAGACATCCAGTGAGATCCTCTCCTTCTTTAGGCGCTTCAGTCATTCCTGATTCAGCACCAAGGCTCACACATGGCCACTGGGAGGTAGACAAAGCCCCGGTTGGCTTGCATCCTTCCCTAGAGAGGCAATTCCTACTTTCTCTAATAAAGGAAACCATACAACTCCAAAAGAAATGCTATCTTGTGTTTTCTATGTCCCCTCGCCTGGTAGCGACTTGACAGCGACTTCTGTGATGCGAATTGTGCTTTGGCCTGAGACCCCAGAATCAAAATTTTGTTGTAGAAGATATGTAGTAAGTATCATTAAGCCATTCACTAGGGCTGGAAATAGATGCACTATACAGAAATTTTCGCTGCGAGGTTGCGAATCTTTTGAAATAAGATTTAATATGTAAATAGTTTGGGGAGAAGATAAGCTGGGGGAAGTGACTGTGTGGTGTGTATACTTGCGTTGCTGAATTAATTACTTAACTCACCAGGTATTTATTGGGTGTCTGTGCTGTGCCTAGCACGAGGCTATGTTATTGAAAAACGACCCTTTTCTCAGCAAAGCACTCTGGTTTGGTTATGGGCACTCTGCAGAAGGCAAGGAAATAAGCACAGAAAAAGGTTTTCGTCGCTTGCTCGAAGGTCACACGTGCATAGCCACTGCCAGAAAGAGAAGCCTGTTTTTCCCCGCAAGGCTTCTCCAGGGCACGTAGGGTGGAGGGAGGACAAGTCTGCAGCCGGGGCTGAGCTTCAGGCCATAGCTGGGGTCAGAGGTTCACCTTATGAAAACAGAAACTCTCTCTGGCTTGTAAGGAAATCAAACCATTGGGAGTTATTTTACTTTGTGTAGGATAAAACAGAACACGGGGGGATCAGGGTTGTCACTGGCTCAACAAAGGGACACAATCTTTATGGTAGAAGCAGCACCAACGAGGAGTCCGGAAATCTGAGTTCCTATCCTGTCTGGGCCACTGACTCTCCTGGGTCACTCTGCCTCTCTGTAATGGTACCTCTGTGGGCAGCCACGGGGTCCCCAACTGTAAAACCAATGGATTGGACCGCTGCAGTGATTCTTACCCTTGGTTGTATGTTGCGAGTTCCCTGGGGAGCTGAAAAACAAACAAAAAAAACATTGATAGCCTGACCCCAATCCCAGAGATTCTGATGACATTTAGGTGGGGTAAGCCCTCCAGCACTGGGAGTTTTAAAAATCTCACCCAATAATTCTACTGTGCAGCAGCCAAGTTGGAAAACCACTGGGCTAGGAGGTCTGGGGCGGGGGGGGGGCCTCTTTCCGCCCCAGTATGCCATAACTTTACAGTGGAAGACAGTAGTTCTCCAACAGTCACATGCATAAGGATCACCTGGGAAGCCTATTTAAAAAATAACATTTCTCACCATACGATATCCCTTATACATGGACTCTACAGTACGATGCCAATGAACGTACCTGCGAAACAGAAACAGACTCCCAGACATAGAAAAGAGACTTGGGGTTTTCAGTGGGGTTGGGGGCAGGGAAGGGTTGGGAGTTTGGGATTAGCAGATGCAAACTACAGGGTGGATAAACAGCAGGGTCCTACTGTAGAGCACAGAGAACTAGAGTCAGTATCCTGTGATAAACCATAATGGAAAAGAATAGGAAAAGACTATACGCGAAATACACAAAGAACACACATGAAACTGAATCAGAAATTAACGGAAGAAATTAACACAACAGAAATTCACACAACCTTGTAAATCGACTAGACGTCAATAAAAAAGAAGGGGGAAAAGAAAAAAAATAGAAGCCAAGGTTGGGTTCCCTTTGCGGGGAGGGAGCATGCAGAAGAGGGGCTGGCAGGCTTCTATTTCTTGCTCTGGGTGGCAGCTACAAGGGTGCTCACTTTCTTGTTACTCATTAAGCTATATATTTACGGTTTGTGCACTTTCATGAAGGTGTGTTATATTTCACAATAAAAACAGTTTCTAAAACTGTAAAAAAATATATATAAATATAAAAAGTTAGCCTCCCTGAAAAGAGAAAATGGGTGAGAAAATTCTCCATATCCTGGAAATGACAGTACCAATGGGACTCTGACAGGTAGCACTCTTTCTAAGCTCCTGCCAGCACTGTGCTATATACGCTGGGGGCACAGAGAACAGCAATCCCCATAGGATGCCTGCCCTTAGCAAGTACACGGTCCACTTCCAGGATTTTATCCCCAGGACATCGTTCCGCAGAAGCGCCAAGATGATGGAGATTTGTAACAACAACAAGACTGGAAACCACCCAGATATTTACAAGAGCAGGAGGGTTTTCTCAACCGTTTGAGTAGAAAGACTATCCGGCCTACCCACACCTATACCCTGGCAGGGTCAGCCTGTTCCCTATGGACGTGGTGGTTGGTTTAGGGGGAGGCTGGTGAGCCTGCCCCAAGGGGGTGGGGGCTTGGAGGCTCAACAAAGGGGTGTGTGATGCGATGGTGACGGGTCACAAAGGGCTTGCGGTATAAATAGGGTCGGGTCAAGAGACTCTGGCAGAGTCCTGCAGGGAGGTGACGAGGTGCTTTCGTTCCCTCTCTCTCTCTCTCTCTCTCTCCCCGAGACTCAACTTGTGGCTGGTGGCTCTGTCTTGAACGAAGAGAGCCATGAGCAGTGAGAGTTTACCTCATTACACGGCCAATAGCTACTGTTCAGTGGGGGCGTCGAGGACCTCCATGGGGGTCCTGCAACGACAACTGTACGAGGGAGGAGAGTATGACATTTTCAAGTACGCTCCCATGTTGGAGAGCGACTTTATCCAGGTCAGCAAGGAAGGAGAACTGATCGACCTAGACAACCGCGTCCGAACGGTGACTGTGGGCGTCGCATCCACCAGCCCCCTCTTCCCACTACCTGACGTCATGCTGCTGGCCCGACCAAGGAAAGTCTGTGCCGGGATCACCAAGGGGAGAGGTTGCAAGCCCGTGAAGACCCTAGAGCTCACCAGGCTGCTCCCCTTGAAGTTTGTCAAGATCTCCATCCACAACCGGGAGAAACAGCAGCTGTGCCTGAGTCTTGCTACCGGCCGGACTTTCTACCTGCAGCTGTGCCCCTCTTCCGACGCACAAGAAGACCTCTTTTCCTATTGGGAAAAGCTTGTCTATATCCTGAGACCACCGGTAGACAGTTACAGCGGTACCCCGATGCTCCAAACTGGAGATGCAGCGACTACAGAGGATGCCGACATCCTAGTGGTAAGCACCTACAGGGACTCAAGAACACGGGGCAGGGTGCTTTGGGAGAGCAAGGCAAAGCTGGTCCTCCATAGCCTTTGGTGCTCTCTGAGACTCGCCTGGGAAATACCTTCTACTGTTGAAAAGGGTCAGGGACACACGAGCTATCACTACAGGAGTCACCACACTGGAGAGGTTCCGAGTGCTGCACCACCTTGTCCCACGAGGCCGAATTTCAGAGACACCTTAGGTATCACCTCGGCTGCACTGGTCTCATCACTAGGGCTGTAATCCCTTCTACAGCATCCTGACTGTCTGGTCTCTGCTTGAACACTTACCCCAGCCCATGTAGTCTCAGGAGTTGGGGAACATCATTCACAGTTGGGAAGTCCTTCCTTCATTGTGTCTCCCCGGGACTCCGACATGCTGACTCAAATCAGCCCAACCCGTGGAGTCACCAAAACGTACACGGTGTGCATCCCTTGACCCAGGAACCCCACTTCTAGGAATCTGCCCTGCAGGGAGAGAAGCACAAGGGTATAAAGTTAAAGTGTAGAGCATCATGGAGAATTGTATCAGTGCTCTCCCTGACCCTGGGACTGTTCAAGTAAAGTGGAGTGGCCGTTTGACAGGGGTGCAGTAGATGGGGTCTTGCATCCAATGGGAGCTTAGACTGGGTGATGTCAAAAGGTTATTCTAAGTATAAGGCCTTGAGTTGCTCAGCTCCAGGATGAGAGAGGAGCGGACAGTTCTGAGCTCACTTTCTGTCATCTCTCTCCTACCTGTCTCTCCTCCCCTTGGCTCAGACCACAGAGCTCCACAGAGAAAGGGATCAGGATGAGGTTGGGCTTCACAAGCGTCGTGACGTGACTGGAGCCACGTCTTGTGCTTATGTGGGGGGAGAGGGAATCCATCATGCCCCCCGTGGATCAACTGCAGCCCTGAAAGGCGCCGAAGGATCGGCGGCAGGGATGACCGTGGGCCTGGCGGGAGCCACCATCGAGGATCCAGGAGAAAGCGGATCCGGCCAGGCCACCGCAGGTGCTGCCCGCCTATCCCCGCAGGGCACGAACCTGGTCTCGGCGGATGTTGCCAGCACATCCTCGACGGGGGCAGATGGTCCAGAGAGCAGCACGAGCGTGGTGTTGCCAGGTGCAGTCACAACCAGCAAGCCTGCTGCTGGAAGAGCTGAAGGGAAGGTCGCAGCCCCCGTGGTCTCCACCTTGCAGAGTGAAGGCTCCACGTCTGAACGGGATGGAAGCCAGAAGGTCTCCCACCCCAGGGATGAAGCCTGGAAGGAAAAAAAGGAAAGGAGGACACGTCTTCAGCGAGGAAACGTTCCCATCACCGCAGGACAGGTGAAGGTCACCACAGGACAGGAGGGGACAAGACCCAGAAAGCATCCTCCCACTGGTCCTCATGCGGCCATGAAAACTCCAAAGGTGACAAAGGAGGGGAGGACAGCTCGCAGACGGAGGAAGAGCCAGCCCGCCACCAGTTCGGGGACTCGAAGTAAGACATCCAGTGAGATCCTCTCCTTCTTTAGGCGCTTCAGTCATTCCTGATTCAGCACCAAGGCTCACACATGGCCACTGGGAGGTAGACAAAGCCCCGGTTGGCTTGCATCCTTCCCTAGAGAGGCAATTCCTACTTTCTCTAATAAAGGAAACCATACAACTCCAAAAGAAATGCTATCTTGTGTTTTCTATGTCCCCTCGCCTGGTAGCGACTTGACAGCGACTTCTGTGATGCGAATTGTGCTTTGGCCTGAGACCCCAGAATCAAAATTTTGTTGTAGAAGATATGTAGTAAGTATCATTAAGCCATTCACTAGGGCTGGAAATAGATGCACTATACAGAAATTTTCGCTGCGAGGTTGCGAATCTTTTGAAATAAGATTTAATATGTAAATAGTTTGGGGAGAAGATAAGCTGGGGGAAGTGACTGTGTGGTGTGTATACTTGCGTTGCTGAATTAATTACTTAACTCACCAGGTATTTATTGGGTGTCTGTGCTGTGCCTAGCACGAGGCTATGTTATTGAAAAACGACCCTTTTCTCAGCAAAGCACTCTGGTTTGGTTATGGGCACTCTGCAGAAGGCAAGGAAATAAGCACAGAAAAAGGTTTTCGTCGCTTGCTCGAAGGTCACACGTGCATAGCCACTGCCAGAAAGAGAAGCCTGTTTTTCCCCGCAAGGCTTCTCCAGGGCACGTAGGGTGGAGGGAGGACAAGTCTGCAGCCGGGGCTGAGCTTCAGGCCATAGCTGGGGTCAGAGGTTCACCTTATGAAAACAGAAACTCTCTCTGGCTTGTAAGGAAATCAAACCATTGGGAGTTATTTTACTTTGTGTAGGATAAAACAGAACACGGGGGGATCAGGGTTGTCACTGGCTCAACAAAGGGACACAATCTTTATGGTAGAAGCAGCACCAACGAGGAGTCCGGAAATCTGAGTTCCTATCCTGTCTGGGCCACTGACTCTCCTGGGTCACTCTGCCTCTCTGTAATGGTACCTCTGTGGGCAGCCACGGGGTCCCCAACTGTAAAACCAATGGATTGGACCGCTGCAGTGATTCTTACCCTTGGTTGTATGTTGCGAGTTCCCTGGGGAGCTGAAAAACAAACAAAAAAAACATTGATAGCCTGACCCCAATCCCAGAGATTCTGATGACATTTAGGTGGGGTAAGCCCTCCAGCACTGGGAGTTTTAAAAATCTCACCCAATAATTCTACTGTGCAGCAGCCAAGTTGGAAAACCACTGGGCTAGGAGGTCTGGGGCGGGGGGGGGGCCTCTTTCCACCCCAGTATGCCATAACTTTACAGTGGAAGACAGTAGTTCTCCAACAGTCACATGCATAAGGATCACCTGGGAAGCCTATTTAAAAAATAACATTTCTCACCATACGATATCCCTTATACATGGACTCTACAGTACGATGCCAATGAACGTACCTGCGAAACAGAAACAGACTCCCAGACATAGAAAAGAGACTTGGGGTTTTCAGTGGGGTTGGGGGCAGGGAAGGGTTGGGAGTTTGGGATTAGCAGATGCAAACTACAGGGTGGATAAACAGCAGGGTCCTACTGTAGAGCACAGAGAACTAGAGTCAGTATCCTGTGATAAACCATAATGGAAAAGAATAGGAAAAGACTATACGCGAAATACACAAAGAACACACATGAAACTGAATCAGAAATTAACGGAAGAAATTAACACAACAGAAATTCACACAACCTTGTAAATCGACTAGACGTCAATAAAAAAGAAGGGGGAAAAGAAAAAAAATAGAAGCCAAGGTTGGGTTCCCTTTGCGGGGAGGGAGCATGCAGAAGAGGGGCTGGCAGGCTTCTATTTCTTGCTCTGGGTGGCAGCTACAAGGGTGCTCACTTTCTTGTTACTCATTAAGCTATATATTTACGGTTTGTGCACTTTCATGAAGGTGTGTTATATTTCACAATAAAAACAGTTTCTAAAACTGTAAAAAAATATATATAAATATAAAAAGTTAGCCTCCCTGAAAAGAGAAAATGGGTGAGAAAATTCTCCATATCCTGGAAATGACAGTACCAATGGGACTCTGACAGGTAGCACTCTTTCTAAGCTCCTGCCAGCACTGTGCTATATACGCTGGGGGCACAGAGAACAGCAATCCCCATAGGATGCCTGCCCTTAGCAAGTACACGGTCCACTTCCAGGATTTTATCCCCAGGACATCGTTCCGCAGAAGCGCCAAGATGACGGAGATTTGTAACAACAACAAGACTGGAAACCACCCAGATATTTACAAGAGCAGGAGGGTTTTCTCAACCGTTTGAGTAGAAAGACTATCCGGCCTACCCACACCTATACCCTGGCAGGGTCAGCCTGTTCCCTATGGACGTGGTGGTTGGTTTAGGGGGAGGCTGGTGAGCCTGCCCCAAGGGGGTGGGGGCTTGGAGGCTCAACAAAGGGGTGTGTGATGCGATGGTGACGGGTCACAAAGGGCTTGCGGTATAAATAGGGTCGGGTCAAGAGACTCTGGCAGAGTCCTGCAGGGAGGTGACGAGGTGCTTTCGTTCCCTCTCTCTCTCTCTCTCTCTCTCCGAGACTCAACTTGTGGCTGGTGGCTCTGTCTTGAACGAAGAGAGCCATGAGCAGTGAGAGTTTACCTCATTACACGGCCAATAGCTACTGTTCAGTGGGGGCGTCGAGGACCTCCATGGGGGTCCTGCAACGACAACTGTACGAGGGAGGAGAGTATGACATTTTCAAGTACGCTCCCATGTTGGAGAGCGACTTTATCCAGGTCAGCAAGGAAGGAGAACTGATCGACCTAGACAACCGCGTCCGAACGGTGACTGTGGGCGTCGCATCCACCAGCCCCCTCTTCCCACTACCTGACGTCATGCTGCTGGCCCGACCAAGGAAAGTCTGTGCCGGGATCACCAAGGGGAGAGGTTGCAAGCCCGTGAAGACCCTAGAGCTCACCAGGCTGCTCCCCTTGAAGTTTGTCAAGATCTCCATCCACAACCGGGAGAAACAGCAGCTGTGCCTGAGTCTTGCTACCGGCCGGACTTTCTACCTGCAGCTGTGCCCCTCTTCTGACGCACAAGAAGACCTCTTTTCCTATTGGGAAAAGCTTGTCTATATCCTGAGACCACCGGTAGACAGTTACAGCGGTACCCCGATGCTCCAAACTGGAGATGCAGCGACTACAGAGGATGCCGACATCCTAGTGGTAAGCACCTACAGGGACTCAAGAACACGGGGCAGGGTGCTTTGGGAGAGCAAGGCAAAGCTGGTCCTCCATAGCCTTTGGTGCTCTCTGAGACTCGCCTGGGAAATACCTTCTACTGTTGAAAAGGGTCAGGGACACACGAGCTATCACTACAGGAGTCACCACACTGGAGAGGTTCCGAGTGCTGCACCACCTTGTCCCACGAGGCCGAATTTCAGAGACACCTTAGGTATCACCTCGGCTGCACTGGTCTCATCACTAGGGCTGTAATCCCTTCTACAGCATCCTGACTGTCTGGTCTCTGCTTGAACACTTACCCCAGCCCATGTAGTCTCAGGAGTTGGGGAACATCATTCACAGTTGGGAAGTCCTTCCTTCATTGTGTCTCCCCGGGACTCCGACATGCTGACTCAAATCAGCCCAACCCGTGGAGTCACCAAAACGTACACGGTGTGCATCCCTTGACCCAGGAACCCCACTTCTAGGAATCTGCCCTGCAGGGAGAGAAGCACAAGGGTATAAAGTTAAAGTGTAGAGCATCATGGAGAATTGTATCAGTGCTCTCCCTGACCCTGGGACTGTTCAAGTAAAGTGGAGTGGCCGTTTGACAGGGGTGCAGTAGATGGGGTCTTGCATCCAATGGGAGCTTAGACTGGGTGATGTCAAAAGGTTATTCTAAGTATAAGGCCTTGAGTTGCTCAGCTCCAGGATGAGAGAGGAGCGGACAGTTCTGAGCTCACTTTCTGTCATCTCTCTCCTACCTGTCTCTCCTCCCCTTGGCTCAGACCACAGAGCTCCACAGAGAAAGGGATCAGGATGAGGTTGGGCTTCACAAGCGTCGTGACGTGACTGGAGCCACGTCTTGTGCTTATGTGGGGGGAGAGGGAATCCATCATGCCCCCCGTGGATCAACTGCAGCCCTGAAAGGCGCCGAAGGATCGGCGGCAGGGATGACCGTGGGCCTGGCGGGAGCCACCATCGAGGATCCAGGAGAAAGCGGATCCGGCCAGGCCACCGCAGGTGCTGCCCGCCTATCCCCGCAGGGCACGAACCTGGTCTCGGCGGATGTTGCCAGCACATCCTCGACGGGGGCAGATGGTCCAGAGAGCAGCACGAGCGTGGTGTTGCCAGGTGCAGTCACAACCAGCAAGCCTGCTGCTGGAAGAGCTGAAGGGAAGGTCGCAGCCCCCGTGGTCTCCACCTTGCAGAGTGAAGGCTCCACGTCTGAACGGGATGGAAGCCAGAAGGTCTCCCACCCCAGGGATGAAGCCTGGAAGGAAAAAAAGGAAAGGAGGACACGTCTTCAGCGAGGAAACGTTCCCATCACCGCAGGACAGGTGAAGGTCACCACAGGACAGGAGGGGACAAGACCCAGAAAGCATCCTCCCACTGGTCCTCATGCGGCCATGAAAACTCCAAAGGTGACAAAGGAGGGGAGGACAGCTCGCAGACGGAGGAAGAGCCAGCCCGCCACCAGTTCGGGGACTCGAAGTAAGACATCCAGTGAGATCCTCTCCTTCTTTAGGCGCTTCAGTCATTCCTGATTCAGCACCAAGGCTCACACATGGCCACTGGGAGGTAGACAAAGCCCCGGTTGGCTTGCATCCTTCCCTAGAGAGGCAATTCCTACTTTCTCTAATAAAGGAAACCATACAACTCCAAAAGAAATGCTATCTTGTGTTTTCTATGTCCCCTCGCCTGGTAGCGACTTGACAGCGACTTCTGTGGTGCGAATTGTGCTTTGGCCTGAGACCCCAGAATCAAAATTTTGTTGTAGAAGATATGTAGTAAGTATCATTAAGCCATTCACTAGGGCTGGAAATAGATGCACTATACAGAAATTTTCGCTGCGAGGTTGCGAATCTTTTGAAATAAGATTTAATATGTAAATAGTTTGGGGAGAAGATAAGCTGGGGGAAGTGACTGTGTGGTGTGTATACTTGCGTTGCTGAATTAATTACTTAACTCACCAGGTATTTATTGGGTGTCTGTGCTGTGCCTAGCACGAGGCTATGTTATTGAAAAACGACCCTTTTCTCAGCAAAGCACTCTGGTTTGGTTATGGGCACTCTGCAGAAGGCAAGGAAATAAGCACAGAAAAAGGTTTTCGTCGCTTGCTCGAAGGTCACACGTGCATAGCCACTGCCAGAAAGAGAAGCCTGTTTTTCCCCGCAAGGCTTCTCCAGGGCACGTAGGGTGGAGGGAGGACAAGTCTGCAGCCGGGGCTGAGCTTCAGGCCATAGCTGGGGTCAGAGGTTCACCTTATGAAAACAGAAACTCTCTCTGGCTTGTAAGGAAATCAAACCATTGGGAGTTATTTTACTTTGTGTAGGATAAAACAGAACACGGGGGGATCAGGGTTGTCACTGGCTCAACAAAGGGACACAATCTTTATGGTAGAAGCAGCACCAACGAGGAGTCCGGAAATCTGAGTTCCTATCCTGTCTGGGCCACTGACT
Source organism: Mesoplodon mirus (assembly GCF_964341445.2). Taxonomy (NCBI): domain Eukaryota; kingdom Metazoa; phylum Chordata; class Mammalia; order Artiodactyla; family Ziphiidae; genus Mesoplodon; species Mesoplodon mirus. The sequence goes on from NC_138980.1 coordinate 55,218,516, forward strand.
CTCCTGGGTCACTCTGCCTCTCTGTAATGGTACCTCTGTGGGCAGCCACGGGGTCCCCAACTGTAAAACCAATGGATTGGACCGCTGCAGTGATTCTTACCCTTGGTTGTATGTTGCGAGTTCCCTGGGGAGCTGAAAAACAAACAAAAAAAACATTGATAGCCTGACCCCAATCCCAGAGATTCTGATGACATTTAGGTGGGGTAAGCCCTCCAGCACTGGGAGTTTTAAAAATCTCACCCAATAATTCTACTGTGCAGCAGCCAAGTTGGAAAACCACTGGGCTAGGAGGTCTGGGGCGGGGGGGGGGGCCTCTTTCCGCCCCAGTATGCCATAACTTTACAGTGGAAGACAGTAGTTCTCCAACAGTCACATGCATAAGGATCACCTGGGAAGCCTATTTAAAAAATAACATTTCTCACCATACGATATCCCTTATACATGGACTCTACAGTACGATGCCAATGAACGTACCTGCGAAACAGAAACAGACTCCCAGACATAGAAAAGAGACTTGGGGTTTTCAGTGGGGTTGGGGGCAGGGAAGGGTTGGGAGTTTGGGATTAGCAGATGCAAACTACAGGGTGGATAAACAGCAGGGTCCTACTGTAGAGCACAGAGAACTAGAGTCAGTATCCTGTGATAAACCATAATGGAAAAGAATAGGAAAAGACTATACGCGAAATACACAAAGAACACACATGAAACTGAATCAGAAATTAACGGAAGAAATTAACACAACAGAAATTCACACAACCTTGTAAATCGACTAGACGTCAATAAAAAAGAAGGGGGAAAAGAAAAAAAATAGAAGCCAAGGTTGGGTTCCCTTTGCGGGGAGGGAGCATGCAGAAGAGGGGCTGGCAGGCTTCTATTTCTTGCTCTGGGTGGCAGCTACAAGGGTGCTCACTTTCTTGTTACTCATTAAGCTATATATTTACGGTTTGTGCACTTTCATGAAGGTGTGTTATATTTCACAATAAAAACAGTTTCTAAAACTGTAAAAAAATATATATAAATATAAAAAGTTAGCCTCCCTGAAAAGAGAAAATGGGTGAGAAAATTCTCCATATCCTGGAAATGACAGTACCAATGGGACTCTGACAGGTAGCACTCTTTCTAAGCTCCTGCCAGCACTGTGCTATATACGCTGGGGGCACAGAGAACAGCAATCCCCATAGGATGCCTGCCCTTAGCAAGTACACGGTCCACTTCCAGGATTTTATCCCCAGGACATCGTTCCGCAGAAGCGCCAAGATGACGGAGATTTGTAACAACAACAAGACTGGAAACCACCCAGATATTTACAAGAGCAGGAGGGTTTTCTCAACCGTTTGAGTAGAAAGACTATCCGGCCTACCCACACCTATACCCTGGCAGGGTCAGCCTGTTCCCTATGGACGTGGTGGTTGGTTTAGGGGGAGGCTGGTGAGCCTGCCCCAAGGGGGTGGGGGCTTGGAGGCTCAACAAAGGGGTGTGTGATGCGATGGTGACGGGTCACAAAGGGCTTGCGGTATAAATAGGGTCGGGTCAAGAGACTCTGGCAGAGTCCTGCAGGGAGGTGACGAGGTGCTTTCGTTCCCTCTCTCTCTCTCTCTCTCTCTCCGAGACTCAACTTGTGGCTGGTGGCTCTGTCTTGAACGAAGAGAGCCATGAGCAGTGAGAGTTTACCTCATTACACGGCCAATAGCTACTGTTCAGTGGGGGCGTCGAGGACCTCCATGGGGGTCCTGCAACGACAACTGTACGAGGGAGGAGAGTATGACATTTTCAAGTACGCTCCCATGTTGGAGAGCGACTTTATCCAGGTCAGCAAGGAAGGAGAACTGATCGACCTAGACAACCGCGTCCGAACGGTGACTGTGGGCGTCGCATCCACCAGCCCCCTCTTCCCACTACCTGACGTCATGCTGCTGGCCCGACCAAGGAAAGTCTGTGCCGGGATCACCAAGGGGAGAGGTTGCAAGCCCGTGAAGACCCTAGAGCTCACCAGGCTGCTCCCCTTGAAGTTTGTCAAGATCTCCATCCACAACCGGGAGAAACAGCAGCTGTGCCTGAGTCTTGCTACCGGCCGGACTTTCTACCTGCAGCTGTGCCCCTCTTCCGACGCACAAGAAGACCTCTTTTCCTATTGGGAAAAGCTTGTCTATATCCTGAGACCACCGGTAGACAGTTACAGCGGTACCCCGATGCTCCAAACTGGAGATGCAGCGACTACAGAGGATGCCGACATCCTAGTGGTAAGCACCTACAGGGACTCAAGAACACGGGGCAGGGTGCTTTGGGAGAGCAAGGCAAAGCTGGTCCTCCATAGCCTTTGGTGCTCTCTGAGACTCGCCTGGGAAATACCTTCTACTGTTGAAAAGGGTCAGGGACACACGAGCTATCACTACAGGAGTCACCACACTGGAGAGGTTCCGAGTGCTGCACCACCTTGTCCCACGAGGCCGAATTTCAGAGACACCTTAGGTATCACCTCGGCTGCACTGGTCTCATCACTAGGGCTGTAATCCCTTCTACAGCATCCTGACTGTCTGGTCTCTGCTTGAACACTTACCCCAGCCCATGTAGTCTCAGGAGTTGGGGAACATCATTCACAGTTGGGAAGTCCTTCCTTCATTGTGTCTCCCCGGGACTCCGACATGCTGACTCAAATCAGCCCAACCCGTGGAGTCACCAAAACGTACACGGTGTGCATCCCTTGACCCAGGAACCCCACTTCTAGGAATCTGCCCTGCAGGGAGAGAAGCACAAGGGTATAAAGTTAAAGTGTAGAGCATCATGGAGAATTGTATCAGTGCTCTCCCTGACCCTGGGACTGTTCAAGTAAAGTGGAGTGGCCGTTTGACAGGGGTGCAGTAGATGGGGTCTTGCATCCAATGGGAGCTTAGACTGGGTGATGTCAAAAGGTTATTCTAAGTATAAGGCCTTGAGTTGCTCAGCTCCAGGATGAGAGAGGAGCGGACAGTTCTGAGCTCACTTTCTGTCATCTCTCTCCTACCTGTCTCTCCTCCCCTTGGCTCAGACCACAGAGCTCCACAGAGAAAGGGATCAGGATGAGGTTGGGCTTCACAAGCGTCGTGACGTGACTGGAGCCACGTCTTGTGCTTATGTGGGGGGAGAGGGAATCCATCATGCCCCCCGTGGATCAACTGCAGCCCTGAAAGGCGCCGAAGGATCGGCGGCAGGGATGACCGTGGGCCTGGCGGGAGCCACCATCGAGGATCCAGGAGAAAGCGGATCCGGCCAGGCCACCGCAGGTGCTGCCCGCCTATCCCCGCAGGGCACGAACCTGGTCTCGGCGGATGTTGCCAGCACATCCTCGACGGGGGCAGATGGTCCAGAGAGCAGCACGAGCGTGGTGTTGCCAGGTGCAGTCACAACCAGCAAGCCTGCTGCTGGAAGAGCTGAAGGGAAGGTCGCAGCCCCCGTGGTCTCCACCTTGCAGAGTGAAGGCTCCACGTCTGAACGGGATGGAAGCCAGAAGGTCTCCCACCCCAGGGATGAAGCCTGGAAGGAAAAAAAGGAAAGGAGGACACGTCTTCAGCGAGGAAACGTTCCCATCACCGCAGGACAGGTGAAGGTCACCACAGGACAGGAGGGGACAAGACCCAGAAAGCATCCTCCCACTGGTCCTCATGCGGCCATGAAAACTCCAAAGGTGACAAAGGAGGGGAGGACAGCTCGCAGACGGAGGAAGAGCCAGCCCGCCACCAGTTCGGGGACTCGAAGTAAGACATCCAGTGAGATCCTCTCCTTCTTTAGGCGCTTCAGTCATTCCTGATTCAGCACCAAGGCTCACACATGGCCACTGGGAGGTAGACAAAGCCCCGGTTGGCTTGCATCCTTCCCTAGAGAGGCAATTCCTACTTTCTCTAATAAAGGAAACCATACAACTCCAAAAGAAATGCTATCTTGTGTTTTCTATGTCCCCTCGCCTGGTACCGACTTGACAGCGACTTCTGTGATGCGAATTGTGCTTTGGCCTGAGACCCCAGAATCAAAATTTTGTTGTAGAAGATATGTAGTAAGTATCATTAAGCCATTCACTAGGGCTGGAAATAGATGCACTATACAGAAATTTTCGCTGCGAGGTTGCGAATCTTTTGAAATAAGATTTAATATGTAAATAGTTTGGGGAGAAGATAAGCTGGGGGAAGTGACAGTGTGCTGTGTATACTTGCGTTGCTGAATTAATTACTTAACTCACCAGGTATTTATTGGGTGTCTGTGCTGTGCCTAGCACGAGGCTATGTTATTGAAAAACGACCCTTTTCTCAGCAAAGCACTCTGGTTTGGTTATGGGCACTCTGCAGAAGGCAAGGAAATAAGCACAGAAAAAGGTTTTCGTCGCTTGCTCGAAGGTCACACGTGCATAGCCACTGCCAGAAAGAGAAGCCTGTTTTTCCCCGCAAGGCTTCTCCAGGGCACGTAGGGTGGAGGGAGGACAAGTCTGCAGCCGGGGCTGAGCTTCAGGCCATAGCTGGGGTCAGAGGTTCACCTTATGAAAACAGAAACTCTCTCTGGCTTGTAAGGAAATCAAACCATTGGGAGTTATTTTACTTTGTGTAGGATAAAACAGAACACGGGGGGATCAGGGTTGTCACTGGCTCAACAAAGGGACACAATCTTTATGGTAGAAGCAGCACCAACGAGGAGTCCGGAAATCTGAGTTCCTATCCTGTCTGGGCCACTGACTCTCCTGGGTCACTCTGCCTCTCTGTAATGGTACCTCTGTGGGCAGCCACGGGGTCCCCAACTGTAAAACCAATGGATTGGACCGCTGCAGTGATTCTTACCCTTGGTTGTATGTTGCGAGTTCCCTGGGGAGCTGAAAAACAAACAAAAAAAACATTGATAGCCTGACCCCAATCCCAGAGATTCTGATGACATTTAGGTGGGGTAAGCCCTCCAGCACTGGGAGTTTTAAAAATCTCACCCAATAATTCTACTGTGCAGCAGCCAAGTTGGAAAACCACTGGGCTAGGAGGTCTGGGGCGGGGGGGGGGGCCTCTTTCCGCCCCAGTATGCCATAACTTTACAGTGGAAGACAGTAGTTCTCCAACAGTCACATGCATAAGGATCACCTGGGAAGCCTATTTAAAAAATAACATTTCTCACCATACGATATCCCTTATACATGGACTCTACAGTACGATGCCAATGAACGTACCTGCGAAACAGAAACAGACTCCCAGACATAGAAAAGAGACTTGGGGTTTTCAGTGGGGTTGGGGGCAGGGAAGGGTTGGGAGTTTGGGATTAGCAGATGCAAACTACAGGGTGGATAAACAGCAGGGTCCTACAGTAGAGCACAGAGAACTAGAGTCAGTATCCTGTGATAAACCATAATGGAAAAGAATAGGAAAAGACTATACGCGAAATACACAAAGAACACACATGAAACTGAATCAGAAATTAACGGAAGAAATTAACACAACAGAAATTCACACAACCTTGTAAATCGACTAGACGTCAATAAAAAAGAAGGGGGAAAAGAAAAAAAATAGAAGCCAAGGTTGGGTTCCCTTTGCGGGGAGGGAGCATGCAGAAGAGGGGCTGGCAGGCTTCTATTTCTTGCTCTGGGTGGCAGCTACAAGGGTGCTCACTTTCTTGTTACTCATTAAGCTATATATTTACGGTTTGTGCACTTTCATGAAGGTGTGTTATATTTCACAATAAAAACAGTTTCTAAAACTGTAAAAAAATATATATAAATATAAAAAGTTAGCCTCCCTGAAAAGAGAAAATGGGTGAGAAAATTCTCCATATCCTGGAAATGACAGTACCAATGGGACTCTGACAGGTAGCACTCTTTCTAAGCTCCTGCCAGCACTGTGCTATATACGCTGGGGGCACAGAGAACAGCAATCCCCATAGGATGCCTGCCCTTAGCAAGTACACGGTCCACTTCCAGGATTTTATCCCCAGGACATCGTTCCGCAGAAGCGCCAAGATGACGGAGATTTGTAACAACAACAAGACTGGAAACCACCCAGATATTTACAAGAGCAGGAGGGTTTTCTCAACCGTTTGAGTAGAAAGACTATCCGGCCTACCCACACCTATACCCTGGCAGGGTCAGCCTGTTCCCTATGGACGTGGTGGTTGGTTTAGGGGGAGGCTGGTGAGCCTGCCCCAAGGGGGTGGGGGCTTGGAGGCTCAACAAAGGGGTGTGTGATGCGATGGTGACGGGTCACAAAGGGCTTGCGGTATAAATAGGGTCGGGTCAAGAGACTCTGGCAGAGTCCTGCAGGGAGGTGACGAGGTGCTTTCGTTCCCTCTCTCTCTCTCTCTCTCTCTCCGAGACTCAACTTGTGGCTGGTGGCTCTGTCTTGAACGAAGAGAGCCATGAGCAGTGAGAGTTTACCTCATTACACGGCCAATAGCTACTGTTCAGTGGGGGCGTCGAGGACCTCCATGGGGGTCCTGCAACGACAACTGTACGAGGGAGGAGAGTATGACATTTTCAAGTACGCTCCCATGTTGGAGAGCGACTTTATCCAGGTCAGCAAGGAAGGAGAACTGATCGACCTAGACAACCGCGTCCGAACGGTGACTGTGGGCGTCGCATCCACCAGCCCCCTCTTCCCACTACCTGACGTCATGCTGCTGGCCCGACCAAGGAAAGTCTGTGCCGGGATCACCAAGGGGAGAGGTTGCAAGCCCGTGAAGACCCTAGAGCTCACCAGGCTGCTCCCCTTGAAGTTTGTCAAGATCTCCATCCACAACCGGGAGAAACAGCAGCTGTGCCTGAGTCTTGCTACCGGCCGGACTTTCTACCTGCAGCTGTGCCCCTCTTCCGACGCACAAGAAGACCTCTTTTCCTATTGGGAAAAGCTTGTCTATATCCTGAGACCACCGGTAGACAGTTACAGCGGTACCCCGATGCTCCAAACTGGAGATGCAGCGACTACAGAGGATGCCGACATCCTAGTGGTAAGCACCTACAGGGACTCAAGAACACGGGGCAGGGTGCTTTGGGAGAGCAAGGCAAAGCTGGTCCTCCATAGCCTTTGGTGCTCTCTGAGACTCGCCTGGGAAATACCTTCTACTGTTGAAAAGGGTCAGGGACACACGAGCTATCACTACAGGAGTCACCACACTGGAGAGGTTCCGAGTGCTGCACCACCTTGTCCCACGAGGCCGAATTTCAGAGACACCTTAGGTATCACCTCGGCTGCACTGGTCTCATCACTAGGGCTGTAATCCCTTCTACAGCATCCTGACTGTCTGGTCTCTGCTTGAACACTTACCCCAGCCCATGTAGTCTCAGGAGTTGGGGAACATCATTCACAGTTGGGAAGTCCTTCCTTCATTGTGTCTCCCCGGGACTCCGACATGCTGACTCAAATCAGCCCAACCCGTGGAGTCACCAAAACGTACACGGTGTGCATCCCTTGACCCAGGAACCCCACTTCTAGGAATCTGCCCTGCAGGGAGAGAAGCACAAGGGTATAAAGTTAAAGTGTAGAGCATCATGGAGAATTGTATCAGTGCTCTCCCTGACCCTGGGACTGTTCAAGTAAAGTGGAGTGGCCGTTTGACAGGGGTGCAGTAGATGGGGTCTTGCATCCAATGGGAGCTTAGACTGGGTGATGTCAAAAGGTTATTCTAAGTATAAGGCCTTGAGTTGCTCAGCTCCAGGATGAGAGAGGAGCGGACAGTTCTGAGCTCACTTTCTGTCATCTCTCTCCTACCTGTCTCTCCTCCCCTTGGCTCAGACCACAGAGCTCCACAGAGAAAGGGATCAGGATGAGGTTGGGCTTCACAAGCGTCGTGACGTGACTGGAGCCACGTCTTGTGCTTATGTGGGGGGAGAGGGAATCCATCATGCCCCCCGTGGATCAACTGCAGCCCTGAAAGGCGCCGAAGGATCGGCGGCAGGGATGACCGTGGGCCTGGCGGGAGCCACCATCGAGGATCCAGGAGAAAGCGGATCCGGCCAGGCCACCGCAGGTGCTGCCCGCCTATCCCCGCAGGGCACGAACCTGGTCTCGGCGGATGTTGCCAGCACATCCTCGACGGGGGCAGATGGTCCAGAGAGCAGCACGAGCGTGGTGTTGCCAGGTGCAGTCACAACCAGCAAGCCTGCTGCTGGAAGAGCTGAAGGGAAGGTCGCAGCCCCCGTGGTCTCCACCTTGCAGAGTGAAGGCTCCACGTCTGAACGGGATGGAAGCCAGAAGGTCTCCCACCCCAGGGATGAAGCCTGGAAGGAAAAAAAGGAAAGGAGGACACGTCTTCAGCGAGGAAACGTTCCCATCACCGCAGGACAGGTGAAGGTCACCACAGGACAGGAGGGGACAAGACCCAGAAAGCATCCTCCCACTGGTCCTCATGCGGCCATGAAAACTCCAAAGGTGACAAAGGAGGGGAGGACAGCTCGCAGACGGAGGAAGAGCCAGCCCGCCACCAGTTCGGGGACTCGAAGTAAGACATCCAGTGAGATCCTCTCCTTCTTTAGGCGCTTCAGTCATTCCTGATTCAGCACCAAGGCTCACACATGGCCACTGGGAGGTAGACAAAGCCCCGGTTGGCTTGCATCCTTCCCTAGAGAGGCAATTCCTACTTTCTCTAATAAAGGAAACCATACAACTCCAAAAGAAATGCTATCTTGTGTTTTCTATGTCCCCTCGCCTGGTAGCGACTTGACAGCGACTTCTGTGATGCGAATTGTGCTTTGGCCTGAGACCCCAGAATCAAAATTTTGTTGTAGAAGATATGTAGTAAGTATCATTAAGCCATTCACTAGGGCTGGAAATAGATGCACTATACAGAAATTTTCGCTGCGAGGTTGCGAATCTTTTGAAATAAGATTTAATATGTAAATAGTTTGGGGAGAAGATAAGCTGGGGGAAGTGACAGTGTGCTGTGTATACTTGCGTTGCTGAATTAATTACTTAACTCACCAGGTATTTATTGGGTGTCTGTGCTGTGCCTAGCACGAGGCTATGTTATTGAAAAACGACCCTTTTCTCAGCAAAGCACTCTGGTTTGGTTATGGGCACTCTGCAGAAGGCAAGGAAATAAGCACAGAAAAAGGTTTTCGTCGCTTGCTCGAAGGTCACACGTGCATAGCCACTGCCAGAAAGAGAAGCCTGTTTTTCCCCGCAAGGCTTCTCCAGGGCACGTAGGGTGGAGGGAGGACAAGTCTGCAGCCGGGGCTGAGCTTCAGGCCATAGCTGGGGTCAGAGGTTCACCTTATGAAAACAGAAACTCTCTCTGGCTTGTAAGGAAATCAAACCATTGGGAGTTATTTTACTTTGTGTAGGATAAAACAGAACACGGGGGGATCAGGGTTGTCACTGGCTCAACAAAGGGACACAATCTTTATGGTAGAAGCAGCACCAACGAGGAGTCCGGAAATCTGAGTTCCTATCCTGTCTGGGCCACTGACTCTCCTGGGTCACTCTGCCTCTCTGTAATGGTACCTCTGTGGGCAGCCACGGGGTCCCCAACTGTAAAACCAATGGATTGGACCGCTGCAGTGATTCTTACCCTTGGTTGTATGTTGCGAGTTCCCTGGGGAGCTGAAAAACAAACAAAAAAAACATTGATAGCCTGACCCCAATCCCAGAGATTCTGATGACATTTAGGTGGGGTAAGCCCTCCAGCACTGGGAGTTTTAAAAATCTCACCCAATAATTCTACTGTGCAGCAGCCAAGTTGGAAAACCACTGGGCTAGGAGGTCTGGGGCGGGGGGGGGGCCTCTTTCCGCCCCAGTATGCCATAACTTTACAGTGGAAGACAGTAGTTCTCCAACAGTCACATGCATAAGGATCACCTGGGAAGCCTATTTAAAAAATAACATTTCTCACCATACGATATCCCTTATACATGGACTCTACAGTACGATGCCAATGAACGTACCTGCGAAACAGAAACAGACTCCCAGACATAGAAAAGAGACTTGGGGTTTTCAGTGGGGTTGGGGGCAGGGAAGGGTTGGGAGTTTGGGATTAGCAGATGCAAACTACAGGGTGGATAAACAGCAGGGTCCTACAGTAGAGCACAGAGAACTAGAGTCAGTATCCTGTGATAAACCATAATGGAAAAGAATAGGAAAAGACTATACGCGAAATACACAAAGAACACACATGAAACTGAATCAGAAATTAACGGAAGAAATTAACACAACAGAAATTCACACAACCTTGTAAATCGACTAGACGTCAATAAAAAAGAAGGGGGAAAAGAAAAAAAATAGAAGCCAAGGTTGGGTTCCCTTTGCGGGGAGGGAGCATGCAGAAGAGGGGCTGGCAGGCTTCTATTTCTTGCTCTGGGTGGCAGCTACAAGGGTGCTCACTTTCTTGTTACTCATTAAGCTATATATTTACGGTTTGTGCACTTTCATGAAGGTGTGTTATATTTCACAATAAAAACAGTTTCTAAAACTGTAAAAAAATATATATAAATATAAAAAGTTAGCCTCCCTGAAAAGAGAAAATGGGTGAGAAAATTCTCCATATCCTGGAAATGACAGTACCAATGGGACTCTGACAGGTAGCACTCTTTCTAAGCTCCTGCCAGCACTGTGCTATATACGCTGGGGGCACAGAGAACAGCAATCCCCATAGGATGCCTGCCCTTAGCAAGTACACGGTCCACTTCCAGGATTTTATCCCCAGGACATCGTTCCGCAGAAGCGCCAAGATGATGGAGATTTGTAACAACAACAAGACTGGAAACCACCCAGATATTTACAAGAGCAGGAGGGTTTTCTCAACCGTTTGAGTAGAAAGACTATCCGGCCTACCCACACCTATACCCTGGCAGGGTCAGCCTGTTCCCTATGGACGTGGTGGTTGGTTTAGGGGGAGGCTGGTGAGCCTGCCCCAAGGGGGTGGGGGCTTGGAGGCTCAACAAAGGGGTGTGTGATGCGATGGTGACGGGTCACAAAGGGCTTGCGGTATAAATAGGGTCGGGTCAAGAGACTCTGGCAGAGTCCTGCAGGGAGGTGACGAGGTGCTTTCGTTCCCTCTCTCTCTCTCTCTCTCTCTCCGAGACTCAACTTGTGGCTGGTGGCTCTGTCTTGAACGAAGAGAGCCATGAGCAGTGAGAGTTTACCTCATTACACGGCCAATAGCTACTGTTCAGTGGGGGCGTCGAGGACCTCCATGGGGGTCCTGCAACGACAACTGTACGAGGGAGGAGAGTATGACATTTTCAAGTACGCTCCCATGTTGGAGAGCGACTTTATCCAGGTCAGCAAGGAAGGAGAACTGATCGACCTAGACAACCGCGTCCGAACGGTGACTGTGGGCGTCGCATCCACCAGCCCCCTCTTCCCACTACCTGACGTCATGCTGCTGGCCCGACCAAGGAAAGTCTGTGCCGGGATCACCAAGGGGAGAGGTTGCAAGCCCGTGAAGACCCTAGAGCTCACCAGGCTGCTCCCCTTGAAGTTTGTCAAGATCTCCATCCACAACCGGGAGAAACAGCAGCTGTGCCTGAGTCTTGCTACCGGCCGGACTTTCTACCTGCAGCTGTGCCCCTCTTCCGACGCACAAGAAGACCTCTTTTCCTATTGGGAAAAGCTTGTCTATATCCTGAGACCACCGGTAGACAGTTACAGCGGTACCCCGATGCTCCAAACTGGAGATGCAGCGACTACAGACGATGCCGACATCCTAGTGGTAAGCACCTACAGGGACTCAAGAACACGGGGCAGGGTGCTTTGGGAGAGCAAGGCAAAGCTGGTCCTTCATAGCCTTTGGTGCTCTCTGAGACTCGCCTGGGAAATACCTTCTACTGTTGAAAAGGGTCAGGGACACACGAGCTATCACTACAGGAGTCACCACACTGGAGAGGTTCCGAGTGCTGCACCACCTTGTCCCACGAGGCCGAATTTCAGAGACACCTTAGGTATCACCTCGGCTGCACTGGTCTCATCACTAGGGCTGTAATCCCTTCTACAGCATCCTGACTGTCTGGTCTCTGCTTGAACACTTACCCCAGCCCATGTAGTCTCAGGAGTTGGGGAACATCATTCACAGTTGGGAAGTCCTTCCTTCATTGTGTCTCCCCGGGACTCCGACATGCTGACTCAAATCAGCCCAACCCGTGGAGTCACCAAAACGTACACGGTGTGCATCCCTTGACCCAGGAACCCCACTTCTAGGAATCTGCCCTGCAGGGAGAGAAGCACAAGGGTATAAAGTTAAAGTGTAGAGCATCATGGAGAATTGTATCAGTGCTCTCCCTGACCCTGGGACTGTTCAAGTAAAGTGGAGTGGCCGTTTGACAGGGGTGCAGTAGATGGGGTCTTGCATCCAATGGGAGCTTAGACTGGGTGATGTCAAAAGGTTATTCTAAGTATAAGGCCTTGAGTTGCTCAGCTCCAGGATGAGAGAGGAGCGGACAGTTCTGAGCTCACTTTCTGTCATCTCTCTCCTACCTGTCTCTCCTCCCCTTGGCTCAGACCACAGAGCTCCACAGAGAAAGGGATCAGGATGAGGTTGGGCTTCACAAGCGTCGTGACGTGACTGGAGCCACGTCTTGTGCTTATGTGGGGGGAGAGGGAATCCATCATGCCCCCCGTGGATCAACTGCAGCCCTGAAAGGCGCCGAAGGATCGGCGGCAGGGATGACCGTGGGCCTGGCGGGAGCCACCATCGAGGATCCAGGAGAAAGCGGATCCGGCCAGGCCACCGCAGGTGCTGCCCGCCTATCCCCGCAGGGCACGAACCTGGTCTCGGCGGATGTTGCCAGCACATCCTCGACGGGGGCAGATGGTCCAGAGAGCAGCACGAGCGTGGTGTTGCCAGGTGCAGTCACAACCAGCAAGCCTGCTGCTGGAAGAGCTGAAGGGAAGGTCGCAGCCCCCGTGGTCTCCACCTTGCAGAGTGAAGGCTCCACGTCTGAACGGGATGGAAGCCAGAAGGTCTCCCACCCCAGGGATGAAGCCTGGAAGGAAAAAAAGGAAAGGAGGACACGTCTTCAGCGAGGAAACGTTCCCATCACCGCAGGACAGGTGAAGGTCACCACAGGACAGGAGGGGACAAGACCCAGAAAGCATCCTCCCACTGGTCCTCATGCGGCCATGAAAACTCCAAAGGTGACAAAGGAGGGGAGGACAGCTCGCAGACGGAGGAAGAGCCAGCCCGCCACCAGTTCGGGGACTCGAAGTAAGACATCCAGTGAGATCCTCTCCTTCTTTAGGCGCTTCAGTCATTCCTGATTCAGCACCAAGGCTCACACATGGCCACTGGGAGGTAGACAAAGCCCCGGTTGGCTTGCATCCTTCCCTAGAGAGGCAATTCCTACTTTCTCTAATAAAGGAAACCATACAACTCCAAAAGAAATGCTATCTTGTGTTTTCTATGTCCCCTCGCCTGGTAGCGACTTGACAGCGACTTCTGTGGTGCGAATTGTGCTTTGGCCTGAGACCCCAGAATCAAAATTTTGTTGTAGAAGATATGTAGTAAGTATCATTAAGCCATTCACTAGGGCTGGAAATAGATGCACTATACAGAAATTTTCGCTGCGAGGTTGCGAATCTTTTGAAATAAGATTTAATATGTAAATAGTTTGGGGAGAAGATAAGCTGGGGGAAGTGACTGTGTGGTGTGTATACTTGCGTTGCTGAATTAATTACTTAACTCACCAGGTATTTATTGGGTGTCTGTGCTGTGCCTAGCACGAGGCTATGTTATTGAAAAACGACCCTTTTCTCAGCAAAGCACTCTGGTTTGGTTATGGGCACTCTGCAGAAGGCAAGGAAATAAGCACAGAAAAAGGTTTTCGTCGCTTGCTCGAAGGTCACACGTGCATAGCCACTGCCAGAAAGAGAAGCCTGTTTTTCCCCGCAAGGCTTCTCCAGGGCACGTAGGGTGGAGGGAGGACAAGTCTGCAGCCGGGGCTGAGCTTCAGGCCATAGCTGGGGTCAGAGGTTCACCTTATGAAAACAGAAACTCTCTCTGGCTTGTAAGGAAATCAAACCATTGGGAGTTATTTTACTTTGTGTAGGATAAAACAGAACACGGGGGGATCAGGGTTGTCACTGGCTCAACAAAGGGACACAATCTTTATGGTAGAAGCAGCACCAACGAGGAGTCCGGAAATCTGAGTTCCTATCCTGTCTGGGCCACTGACTCTCCTGGGTCACTCTGCCTCTCTGTAATGGTACCTCTGTGGGCAGCCACGGGGTCCCCAACTGTAAAACCAATGGATTGGACCGCTGCAGTGATTCTTACCCTTGGTTGTATGTTGCGAGTTCCCTGGGGAGCTGAAAAACAAACAAAAAAAACATTGATAGCCTGACCCCAATCCCAGAGATTCTGATGACATTTAGGTGGGGTAAGCCCTCCAGCACTGGGAGTTTTAAAAATCTCACCCAATAATTCTACTGTGCAGCAGCCAAGTTGGAAAACCACTGGGCTAGGAGGTCTGGGGCGGGGGGGGGGGCCTCTTTCCGCCCCAGTATGCCATAACTTTACAGTGGAAGACAGTAGTTCTCCAACAGTCACATGCATAAGGATCACCTGGGAAGCCTATTTAAAAAATAACATTTCTCACCATACGATATCCCTTATACATGGACTCTACAGTACGATGCCAATGAACGTACCTGCGAAACAGAAACAGACTCCCAGACATAGAAAAGAGACTTGGGGTTTTCAGTGGGGTTGGGGGCAGGGAAGGGTTGGGAGTTTGGGATTAGCAGATGCAAACTACAGGGTGGATAAACAGCAGGGTCCTACTGTAGAGCACAGAGAACTAGAGTCAGTATCCTGTGATAAACCATAATGGAAAAGAATAGGAAAAGACTATACGCGAAATACACAAAGAACACACATGAAACTGAATCAGAAATTAACGGAAGAAATTAACACAACAGAAATTCACACAACCTTGTAAATCGACTAGACGTCAATAAAAAAGAAGGGGGAAAAGAAAAAAAATAGAAGCCAAGGTTGGGTTCCCTTTGCGGGGAGGGAGCATGCAGAAGAGGGGCTGGCAGGCTTCTATTTCTTGCTCTGGGTGGCAGCTACAAGGGTGCTCACTTTCTTGTTACTCATTAAGCTATATATTTACGGTTTGTGCACTTTCATGAAGGTGTGTTATATTTCACAATAAAAACAGTTTCTAAAACTGTAAAAAAATATATATAAATATAAAAAGTTAGCCTCCCTGAAAAGAGAAAATGGGTGAGAAAATTCTCCATATCCTGGAAATGACAGTACCAATGGGACTCTGACAGGTAGCACTCTTTCTAAGCTCCTGCCAGCACTGTGCTATATACGCTGGGGGCACAGAGAACAGCAATCCCCATAGGATGCCTGCCCCTAGCAAGTACACGGTCCACTTCCAGGATTTTATCCCCAGGACATCGTTCCGCAGAAGCGCCAAGATGACGGAGATTTGTAACAACAACAAGACTGGAAACCACCCAGATATTTACAAGAGCAGGAGGGTTTTCTCAACCGTTTGAGTAGAAAGACTATCCGGCCTACCCACACCTATACACTGGCAGGGTCAGCCTGTTCCCTATGGACGTGGTGGTTGGTTTAGGGGGAGGCTGGTGAGCCTGCCCCAAGGGGGTGGGGGCTTGGAGGCTCAACAAAGGGGTGTGTGATGCGATGGTGACGGGTCACAAAGGGCTTGCGGTATAAATAGGGTCGGGTCAAGAGACTCTGGCAGAGTCCTGCAGGGAGGTGACGAGGTGCTTTCGTTCCCTCTCTCTCTCTCTCTCTCTCCGAGACTCAACTTGTGGCTGGTGGCTCTGTCTTGAACGAAGAGAGCCATGAGCAGTGAGAGTTTACCTCATTACACGGCCAATAGCTACTGTTCAGTGGGGGCGTCGAGGACCTCCATGGGGGTCCTGCAACGACAACTGTACGAGGGAGGAGAGTATGACATTTTCAAGTACGCTCCCATGTTGGAGAGCGACTTTATCCAGGTCAGCAAGGAAGGAGAACTGATCGACCTAGACAACCGCGTCCGAACGGTGACTGTGGGCGTCGCATCCACCAGCCCCCTCTTCCCACTACCTGACGTCATGCTGCTGGCCCGACCAAGGAAAGTCTGTGCCGGGATCACCAAGGGGAGAGGTTGCAAGCCCGTGAAGACCCTAGAGCTCACCAGGCTGCTCCCCTTGAAGTTTGTCAAGATCTCCATCCACAACCGGGAGAAACAGCAGCTGTGCCTGAGTCTTGCTACCGGCCGGACTTTCTACCTGCAGCTGTGCCCCTCTTCCGACGCACAAGAAGACCTCTTTTCCTATTGGGAAAAGCTTGTCTATATCCTGAGACCACCGGTAGACAGTTACAGCGGTACCCCGATGCTCCAAACTGGAGATGCAGCGACTACAGACGATGCCGACATCCTAGTGGTAAGCACCTACAGGGACTCAAGAACACGGGGCAGGGTGCTTTGGGAGAGCAAGGCAAAGCTGGTCCTTCATAGCCTTTGGTGCTCTCTGAGACTCGCCTGGGAAATACCTTCTACTGTTGAAAAGGGTCAGGGACACACGAGCTATCACTACAGGAGTCACCACACTGGAGAGGTTCCGAGTGCTGCACCACCTTGTCCCACGAGGCCGAATTTCAGAGACACCTTAGGTATCACCTCGGCTGCACTGGTCTCATCACTAGGGCTGTAATCCCTTCTACAGCATCCTGACTGTCTGGTCTCTGCTTGAACACTTACCCCAGCCCATGTAGTCTCAGGAGTTGGGGAACATCATTCACAGTTGGGAAGTCCTTCCTTCATTGTGTCTCCCCGGGACTCCGACATGCTGACTCAAATCAGCCCAACCCGTGGAGTCACCAAAACGTACACGGTGTGCATCCCTTGACCCAGGAACCCCACTTCTAGGAATCTGCCCTGCAGGGAGAGAAGCACAAGGGTATAAAGTTAAAGTGTAGAGCATCATGGAGAATTGTATCAGTGCTCTCCCTGACCCTGGGACTGTTCAAGTAAAGTGGAGTGGCCGTTTGACAGGGGTGCAGTAGATGGGGTCTTGCATCCAATGGGAGCTTAGACTGGGTGATGTCAAAAGGTTATTCTAAGTATAAGGCCTTGAGTTGCTCAGCTCCAGGATGAGAGAGGAGCGGACAGTTCTGAGCTCACTTTCTGTCATCTCTCTCCTACCTGTCTCTCCTCCCCTTGGCTCAGACCACAGAGCTCCACAGAGAAAGGGATCAGGATGAGGTTGGGCTTCACAAGCGTCGTGACGTGACTGGAGCCACGTCTTGTGCTTATGTGGGGGGAGAGGGAATCCATCATGCCCCCCGTGGATCAACTGCAGCCCTGAAAGGCGCCGAAGGATCGGCGGCAGGGATGACCGTGGGCCTGGCGGGAGCCACCATCGAGGATCCAGGAGAAAGCGGATCCGGCCAGGCCACCGCAGGTGCTGCCCGCCTATCCCCGCAGGGCACGAACCTGGTCTCGGCGGATGTTGCCAGCACATCCTCGACGGGGGCAGATGGTCCAGAGAGCAGCACGAGCGTGGTGTTGCCAGGTGCAGTCACAACCAGCAAGCCTGCTGCTGGAAGAGCTGAAGGGAAGGTCGCAGCCCCCGTGGTCTCCACCTTGCAGAGTGAAGGCTCCACGTCTGAACAGGATGGAAGCCAGAAGGTCTCCCACCCCAGGGATGAAGCCTGGAAGGAAAAAAAGGAAAGGAGGACACGTCTTCAGCGAGGAAACGTTCCCATCACCGCAGGACAGGTGAAGGTCACCACAGGACAGGAGGGGACAAGACCCAGAAAGCATCCTCCCACTGGTCCTCATGCGGCCATGAAAACTCCAAAGGTGACAAAGGAGGGGAGGACAGCTCGCAGACGGAGGAAGAGCCAGCCCGCCACCAGTTCGGGGACTCGAAGTAAGACATCCAGTGAGATCCTCTCCTTCTTTAGGCGCTTCAGTCATTCCTGATTCAGCACCAAGGCTCACACATGGCCACTGGGAGGTAGACAAAGCCCCGGTTGGCTTGCATCCTTCCCTAGAGAGGCAATTCCTACTTTCTCTAATAAAGGAAACCATACAACTCCAAAAGAAATGCTATCTTGTGTTTTCTATGTCCCCTCGCCTGGTAGCGACTTGACAGCGACTTCTGTGATGCGAATTGTGCTTTGGCCTGAGACCCCAGAATCAAAATTTTGTTGTAGAAGATATGTAGTAAGTATCATTAAGCCATTCACTAGGGCTGGAAATAGATGCACTATACAGAAATTTTCGCTGCGAGGTTGCGAATCTTTTGAAATAAGATTTAATATGTAAATAGTTTGGGGAGAAGATAAGCTGGGGGAAGTGACTGTGTGGTGTGTATACTTGCGTTGCTGAATTAATTACTTAACTCACCAGGTATTTATTGGGTGTCTGTGCTGTGCCTAGCACGAGGCTATGTTATTGAAAAACGACCCTTTTCTCAGCAAAGCACTCTGGTTTGGTTATGGGCACTCTGCAGAAGGCAAGGAAATAAGCACAGAAAAAGGTTTTCGTCGCTTGCTCGAAGGTCACACGTGCATAGCCACTGCCAGAAAGAGAAGGCTGTTTTTCCCCGCAAGGCTTCTCCAGGGCACGTAGGGTGGAGGGAGGACAAGTCTGCAGCCGGGGCTGAGCTTCAGGCCATAGCTGGGGTCAGAGGTTCACCTTATGAAAACAGAAACTCTCTCTGGCTTGTAAGGAAATCAAACCATTGGGAGTTATTTTACTTTGTGTAGGATAAAACAGAACACGGGGGGATCAGGGTTGTCACTGGCTCAACAAAGGGACACAATCTTTATGGTAGAAGCAGCACCAACGAGGAGTCCGGAAATCTGAGTTCCTATCCTGTCTGGGCCACTGACTCTCCTGGGTCACTCTGCCTCTCTGTAATGGTACCTCTGTGGGCAGCCACGGGGTCCCCAACTGTAAAACCAATGGATTGGACCGCTGCAGTGATTCTTACCCTTGGTTGTATGTTGCGAGTTCCCTGGGGAGCTGAAAAACAAACAAAAAAAACATTGATAGCCTGACCCCAATCCCAGAGATTCTGATGACATTTAGGTGGGGTAAGCCCTCCAGCACTGGGAGTTTTAAAAATCTCACCCAATAATTCTACTGTGCAGCAGCCAAGTTGGAAAACCACTGGGCTAGGAGGTCTGGGGCGGGGGGGGGGGGCCTCTTTCCGCCCCAGTATGCCATAACTTTACAGTGGAAGACAGTAGTTCTCCAACAGTCACATGCATAAGGATCACCTGGGAAGCCTATTTAAAAAATAACATTTCTCACCATACGATATCCCTTATACATGGACTCTACAGTACGATGCCAATGAACGTACCTGCGAAACAGAAACAGACTCCCAGACATAGAAAAGAGACTTGGGGTTTTCAGTGGGGTTGGGGGCAGGGAAGGGTTGGGAGTTTGGGATTAGCAGATGCAAACTACAGGGTGGATAAACAGCAGGGTCCTACTGTAGAGCACAGAGAACTAGAGTCAGTATCCTGTGATAAACCATAATGGAAAAGAATAGGAAAAGACTATACGCGAAATACACAAAGAACACACATGAAACTGAATCAGAAATTAACGGAAGAAATTAACACAACAGAAATTCACACAACCTTGTAAATCGACTAGACGTCAATAAAAAAGAAGGGGGAAAAGAAAAAAAATAGAAGCCAAGGTTGGGTTCCCTTTGCGGGGAGGGAGCATGCAGAAGAGGGGCTGGCAGGCTTCTATTTCTTGCTCTGGGTGGCAGCTACAAGGGTGCTCACTTTCTTGTTACTCATTAAGCTATATATTTACGGTTTGTGCACTTTCATGAAGGTGTGTTATATTTCACAATAAAAACAGTTTCTAAAACTGTAAAAAAATATATATAAATATAAAATGTTAGCCTCCCTGAAAAGAGAAAATGGGTGAGAAAATTCTCCATATCCTGGAAATGACAGTACCAATGGGACTCTGACAGGTAGCACTCTTTCTAAGCTCCTGCCAGCACTGTGCTATATACGCTGGGGGCACAGAGAACAGCAATCCCCATAGGATGCCTGCCCCTAGCAAGTACACGGTCCACTTCCAGGATTTTATCCCCAGGACATCGTTCCGCAGAAGCGCCAAGATGACGGAGATTTGTAACAACAACAAGACTGGAAACCACCCAGATATTTACAAGAGCAGGAGGGTTTTCTCAACCGTTTGAGTAGAAAGACTATCCGGCCTACCCACACCTATACCCTGGCAGGGTCAGCCTGTTCCCTATGGACGTGGTGGTTGGTTTAGGGGGAGGCTGGTGAGCCTGCCCCAAGGGGGTGGGGGCTTGGAGGCTCAACAAAGGGGTGTGTGATGCGATGGTGACGGGTCACAAAGGGCTTGCGGTATAAATAGGGTCGGGTCAAGAGACTCTGGCAGAGTCCTGCAGGGAGGTGACGAGGTGCTTTCGTTCCCTCTCTCTCTCTCTCTCTCTCTCCGAGACTCAACTTGTGGCTGGTGGCTCTGTCTTGAACGAAGAGAGCCATGAGCAGTGAGAGTTTACCTCATTACACGGCCAATAGCTACTGTTCAGTGGGGGCGTCGAGGACCTCCATGGGGGTCCTGCAACGACAACTGTACGAGGGAGGAGAGTATGACATTTTCAAGTACGCTCCCATGTTGGAGAGCGACTTTATCCAGGTCAGCAAGGAAGGAGAACTGATCGACCTAGACAACCGCGTCCGAACGGTGACTGTGGGCGTCGCATCCACCAGCCCCCTCTTCCCACTACCTGACGTCATGCTGCTGGCCCGACCAAGGAAAGTCTGTGCCGGGATCACCAAGGGGAGAGGTTGCAAGCCCGTGAAGACCCTAGAGCTCACCAGGCTGCTCCCCTTGAAGTTTGTCAAGATCTCCATCCACAACCGGGAGAAACAGCAGCTGTGCCTGAGTCTTGCTACCGGCCGGACTTTCTACCTGCAGCTGTGCCCCTCTTCCGACGCACAAGAAGACCTCTTTTCCTATTGGGAAAAGCTTGTCTATATCCTGAGACCACCGGTAGACAGTTACAGCGGTACCCCGATGCTCCAAACTGGAGATGCAGCGACTACAGACGATGCCGACATCCTAGTGGTAAGCACCTACAGGGACTCAAGAACACGGGGCAGGGTGCTTTGGGAGAGCAAGGCAAAGCTGGTCCTTCATAGCCTTTGGTGCTCTCTGAGACTCGCCTGGGAAATACCTTCTACTGTTGAAAAGGGTCAGGGACACACGAGCTATCACTACAGGAGTCACCACACTGGAGAGGTTCCGAGTGCTGCACCACCTTGTCCCACGAGGCCGAATTTCAGAGACACCTTAGGTATCACCTCGGCTGCACTGGTCTCATCACTAGGGCTGTAATCCCTTCTACAGCATCCTGACTGTCTGGTCTCTGCTTGAACACTTACCCCAGCCCATGTAGTCTCAGGAGTTGGGGAACATCATTCACAGTTGGGAAGTCCTTCCTTCATTGTGTCTCCCCGGGACTCCGACATGCTGACTCAAATCAGCCCAACCCGTGGAGTCACCAAAACGTACACGGTGTGCATCCCTTGACCCAGGAACCCCACTTCTAGGAATCTGCCCTGCAGGGAGAGAAGCACAAGGGTATAAAGTTAAAGTGTAGAGCATCATGGAGAATTGTATCAGTGCTCTCCCTGACCCTGGGACTGTTCAAGTAAAGTGGAGTGGCCGTTTGACAGGGGTGCAGTAGATGGGGTCTTGCATCCAATGGGAGCTTAGACTGGGTGATGTCAAAAGGTTATTCTAAGTATAAGGCCTTGAGTTGCTCAGCTCCAGGATGAGAGAGGAGCGGACAGTTCTGAGCTCACTTTCTGTCATCTCTCTCCTACCTGTCTCTCCTCCCCTTGGCTCAGACCACAGAGCTCCACAGAGAAAGGGATCAGGATGAGGTTGGGCTTCACAAGCGTCGTGACGTGACTGGAGCCACGTCTTGTGCTTATGTGGGGGGAGAGGGAATCCATCATGCCCCCCGTGGATCAACTGCAGCCCTGAAAGGCGCCGAAGGATCGGCGGCAGGGATGACCGTGGGCCTGGCGGGAGCCACCATCGAGGATCCAGGAGAAAGCGGATCCGGCCAGGCCACCGCAGGTGCTGCCCGCCTATCCCCGCAGGGCACGAACCTGGTCTCGGCGGATGTTGCCAGCACATCCTCGACGGGGGCAGATGGTCCAGAGAGCAGCACGAGCGTGGTGTTGCCAGGTGCAGTCACAACCAGCAAGCCTGCTGCTGGAAGAGCTGAAGGGAAGGTCGCAGCCCCCGTGGTCTCCACCTTGCAGAGTGAAGGCTCCACGTCTGAACAGGATGGAAGCCAGAAGGTCTCCCACCCCAGGGATGAAGCCTGGAAGGAAAAAAAGGAAAGGAGGACACGTCTTCAGCGAGGAAACGTTCCCATCACCGCAGGACAGGTGAAGGTCACCACAGGACAGGAGGGGACAAGACCCAGAAAGCATCCTCCCACTGGTCCTCATGCGGCCATGAAAACTCCAAAGGTGACAAAGGAGGGGAGGACAGCTCGCAGACGGAGGAAGAGCCAGCCCGCCACCAGTTCGGGGACTCGAAGTAAGACATCCAGTGAGATCCTCTCCTTCTTTAGGCGCTTCAGTCATTCCTGATTCAGCACCAAGGCTCACACATGGCCACTGGGAGGTAGACAAAGCCCCGGTTGGCTTGCATCCTTCCCTAGAGAGGCAATTCCTACTTTCTCTAATAAAGGAAACCATACAACTCCAAAAGAAATGCTATCTTGTGTTTTCTATGTCCCCTCGCCTGGTAGCGACTTGACAGCGACTTCTGTGATGCGAATTGTGCTTTGGCCTGAGACCCCAGAATCAAAATTTTGTTGTAGAAGATATGTAGTAAGTATCATTAAGCCATTCACTAGGGCTGGAAATAGATGCACTATACAGAAATTTTCGCTGCGAGGTTGCGAATCTTTTGAAATAAGATTTAATATGTAAATAGTTTGGGGAGAAGATAAGCTGGGGGAAGTGACTGTGTGGTGTGTATACTTGCGTTGCTGAATTAATTACTTAACTCACCAGGTATTTATTGGGTGTCTGTGCTGTGCCTAGCACGAGGCTATGTTATTGAAAAACGACCCTTTTCTCAGCAAAGCACTCTGGTTTGGTTATGGGCACTCTGCAGAAGGCAAGGAAATAAGCACAGAAAAAGGTTTTCGTCGCTTGCTCGAAGGTCACACGTGCATAGCCACTGCCAGAAAGAGAAGGCTGTTTTTCCCCGCAAGGCTTCTCCAGGGCACGTAGGGTGGAGGGAGGACAAGTCTGCAGCCGGGGCTGAGCTTCAGGCCATAGCTGGGGTCAGAGGTTCACCTTATGAAAACAGAAACTCTCTCTGGCTTGTAAGGAAATCAAACCATTGGGAGTTATTTTACTTTGTGTAGGATAAAACAGAACACGGGGGGATCAGGGTTGTCACTGGCTCAACAAAGGGACACAATCTTTATGGTAGAAGCAGCACCAACGAGGAGTCCGGAAATCTGAGTTCCTATCCTGTCTGGGCCACTGACTCTCCTGGGTCACTCTGCCTCTCTGTAATGGTACCTCTGTGGGCAGCCACGGGGTCCCCAACTGTAAAACCAATGGATTGGACCGCTGCAGTGATTCTTACCCTTGGTTGTATGTTGCGAGTTCCCTGGGGAGCTGAAAAACAAACAAAAAAAACATTGATAGCCTGACCCCAATCCCAGAGATTCTGATGACATTTAGGTGGGGTAAGCCCTCCAGCACTGGGAGTTTTAAAAATCTCACCCAATAATTCTACTGTGCAGCAGCCAAGTTGGAAAACCACTGGGCTAGGAGGTCTGGGGCGGGGGGGGGGGCCTCTTTCCGCCCCAGTATGCCATAACTTTACAGTGGAAGACAGTAGTTCTCCAACAGTCACATGCATAAGGATCACCTGGGAAGCCTATTTAAAAAATAACATTTCTCACCATACGATATCCCTTATACATGGACTCTACAGTACGATGCCAATGAACGTACCTGCGAAACAGAAACAGACTCCCAGACATAGAAAAGAGACTTGGGGTTTTCAGTGGGGTTGGGGGCAGGGAAGGGTTGGGAGTTTGGGATTAGCAGATGCAAACTACAGGGTGGATAAACAGCAGGGTCCTACTGTAGAGCACAGAGAACTAGAGTCAGTATCCTGTGATAAACCATAATGGAAAAGAATAGGAAAAGACTATACGCGAAATACACAAAGAACACACATGAAACTGAATCAGAAATTAACGGAAGAAATTAACACAACAGAAATTCACACAACCTTGTAAATCGACTAGACGTCAATAAAAAAGAAGGGGGAAAAGAAAAAAAATAGAAGCCAAGGTTGGGTTCCCTTTGCGGGGAGGGAGCATGCAGAAGAGGGGCTGGCAGGCTTCTATTTCTTGCTCTGGGTGGCAGCTACAAGGGTGCTCACTTTCTTGTTACTCATTAAGCTATATATTTACGGTTTGTGCACTTTCATGAAGGTGTGTTATATTTCACAATAAAAACAGTTTCTAAAACTGTAAAAAAATATATATAAATATAAAATGTTAGCCTCCCTGAAAAGAGAAAATGGGTGAGAAAATTCTCCATATCCTGGAAATGACAGTACCAATGGGACTCTGACAGGTAGCACTCTTTCTAAGCTCCTGCCAGCACTGTGCTATATACGCTGGGGGCACAGAGAACAGCAATCCCCATAGGATGCCTGCCCCTAGCAAGTACACGGTCCACTTCCAGGATTTTATCCCCAGGACATCGTTCCGCAGAAGCGCCAAGATGACGGAGATTTGTAACAACAACAAGACTGGAAACCACCCAGATATTTACAAGAGCAGGAGGGTTTTCTCAACCGTTTGAGTAGAAAGACTATCCGGCCTACCCACACCTATACCCTGGCAGGGTCAGCCTGTTCCCTATGGACGTGGTGGTTGGTTTAGGGGGAGGCTGGTGAGCCTGCCCCAAGGGGGTGGGGGCTTGGAGGCTCAACAAAGGGGTGTGTGATGCGATGGTGACGGGTCACAAAGGGCTTGCGGTATAAATAGGGTCGGGTCAAGAGACTCTGGCAGAGTCCTGCAGGGAGGTGACGAGGTGCTTTCGTTCCCTCTCTCTCTCTCTCTCTCTCTCCGAGACTCAACTTGTGGCTGGTGGCTCTGTCTTGAACGAAGAGAGCCATGAGCAGTGAGAGTTTACCTCATTACACGGCCAATAGCTACTGTTCAGTGGGGGCGTCGAGGACCTCCATGGGGGTCCTGCAACGACAACTGTACGAGGGAGGAGAGTATGACATTTTCAAGTACGCTCCCATGTTGGAGAGCGACTTTATCCAGGTCAGCAAGGAAGGAGAACTGATCGACCTAGACAACCGCGTCCGAACGGTGACTGTGGGCGTCGCATCCACCAGCCCCCTCTTCCCACTACCTGACGTCATGCTGCTGGCCCGACCAAGGAAAGTCTGTGCCGGGATCACCAAGGGGAGAGGTTGCAAGCCCGTGAAGACCCTAGAGCTCACCAGGCTGCTCCCCTTGAAGTTTGTCAAGATCTCCATCCACAACCGGGAGAAACAGCAGCTGTGCCTGAGTCTTGCTACCGGCCGGACTTTCTACCTGCAGCTGTGCCCCTCTTCCGACGCACAAGAAGACCTCTTTTCCTATTGGGAAAAGCTTGTCTATATCCTGAGACCACCGGTAGACAGTTACAGCGGTACCCCGATGCTCCAAACTGGAGATGCAGCGACTACAGACGATGCCGACATCCTAGTGGTAAGCACCTACAGGGACTCAAGAACACGGGGCAGGGTGCTTTGGGAGAGCAAGGCAAAGCTGGTCCTTCATAGCCTTTGGTGCTCTCTGAGACTCGCCTGGGAAATACCTTCTACTGTTGAAAAGGGTCAGGGACACACGAGCTATCACTACAGGAGTCACCACACTGGAGAGGTTCCGAGTGCTGCACCACCTTGTCCCACGAGGCCGAATTTCAGAGACACCTTAGGTATCACCTCGGCTGCACTGGTCTCATCACTAGGGCTGTAATCCCTTCTACAGCATCCTGACTGTCTGGTCTCTGCTTGAACACTTACCCCAGCCCATGTAGTCTCAGGAGTTGGGGAACATCATTCACAGTTGGGAAGTCCTTCCTTCATTGTGTCTCCCCGGGACTCCGACATGCTGACTCAAATCAGCCCAACCCGTGGAGTCACCAAAACGTACACGGTGTGCATCCCTTGACCCAGGAACCCCACTTCTAGGAATCTGCCCTGCAGGGAGAGAAGCACAAGGGTATAAAGTTAAAGTGTAGAGCATCATGGAGAATTGTATCAGTGCTCTCCCTGACCCTGGGACTGTTCAAGTAAAGTGGAGTGGCCGTTTGACAGGGGTGCAGTAGATGGGGTCTTGCATCCAATGGGAGCTTAGACTGGGTGATGTCAAAAGGTTATTCTAAGTATAAGGCCTTGAGTTGCTCAGCTCCAGGATGAGAGAGGAGCGGACAGTTCTGAGCTCACTTTCTGTCATCTCTCTCCTACCTGTCTCTCCTCCCCTTGGCTCAGACCACAGAGCTCCACAGAGAAAGGGATCAGGATGAGGTTGGGCTTCACAAGCGTCGTGACGTGACTGGAGCCACGTCTTGTGCTTATGTGGGGGGAGAGGGAATCCATCATGCCCCCCGTGGATCAACTGCAGCCCTGAAAGGCGCCGAAGGATCGGCGGCAGGGATGACCGTGGGCCTGGCGGGAGCCACCATCGAGGATCCAGGAGAAAGCGGATCCGGCCAGGCCACCGCAGGTGCTGCCCGCCTATCCCCGCAGGGCACGAACCTGGTCTCGGCGGATGTTGCCAGCACATCCTCGACGGGGGCAGATGGTCCAGAGAGCAGCACGAGCGTGGTGTTGCCAGGTGCAGTCACAACCAGCAAGCCTGCTGCTGGAAGAGCTGAAGGGAAGGTCGCAGCCCCCGTGGTCTCCACCTTGCAGAGTGAAGGCTCCACGTCTGAACAGGATGGAAGCCAGAAGGTCTCCCACCCCAGGGATGAAGCCTGGAAGGAAAAAAAGGAAAGGAGGACACGTCTTCAGCGAGGAAATGTTCCCATCACCGCAGGACAGGTGAAGGTCACCACAGGACAGGAGGGGACAAGACCCAGAAAGCATCCTCCCACTGGTCCTCATGCGGCCATGAAAACTCCAAAGGTGACAAAGGAGGGGAGGACAGCTCGCAGACGGAGGAAGAGCCAGCCCGCCACCAGTTCGGGGACTCGAAGTAAGACATCCAGTGAGATCCTCTCCTTCTTTAGGCGCTTCAGTCATTCCTGATTCAGCACCAAGGCTCACACATGGCCACTGGGAGGTAGACAAAGCCCCGGTTGGCTTGCATCCTTCCCTAGAGAGGCAATTCCTACTTTCTCTAATAAAGGAAACCATACAACTCCAAAAGAAATGCTATCTTGTGTTTTCTATGTCCCCTCGCCTGGTAGCGACTTGACAGCGACTTCTGTGATGCGAATTGTGCTTTGGCCTGAGACCCCAGAATCAAAATTTTGTTGTAGAAGATATGTAGTAAGTATCATTAAGCCATTCACTAGGGCTGGAAATAGATGCACTATACAGAAATTTTCGCTGCGAGGTTGCGAATCTTTTGAAATAAGATTTAATATGTAAATAGTTTGGGGAGAAGATAAGCTGGGGGAAGTGACTGTGTGGTGTGTATACTTGCGTTGCTGAATTAATTACTTAACTCACCAGGTATTTATTGGGTGTCTGTGCTGTGCCTAGCACGAGGCTATGTTATTGAAAAACGACCCTTTTCTCAGCAAAGCACTCTGGTTTGGTTATGGGCACTCTGCAGAAGGCAAGGAAATAAGCACAGAAAAAGGTTTTCGTCGCTTGCTCGAAGGTCACACGTGCATAGCCACTGCCAGAAAGAGAAGCCTGTTTTTCCCCGCAAGGCTTCTCCAGGGCACGTAGGGTGGAGGGAGGACAAGTCTGCAGCCGGGGCTGAGCTTCAGGCCATAGCTGGGGTCAGAGGTTCACCTTATGAAAACAGAAACTCTCTCTGGCTTGTAAGGAAATCAAACCATTGGGAGTTATTTTACTTTGTGTAGGATAAAACAGAACACGGGGGGATCAGGGTTGTCACTGGCTCAACAAAGGGACACAATCTTTATGGTAGAAGCAGCACCAACGAGGAGTCCGGAAATCTGAGTTCCTATCCTGTCTGGGCCACTGACTCTCCTGGGTCACTCTGCCTCTCTGTAATGGTACCTCTGTGGGCAGCCACGGGGTCCCCAACTGTAAAACCAATGGATTGGACCGCTGCAGTGATTCTTACCCTTGGTTGTATGTTGCGAGTTCCCTGGGGAGCTGAAAAACAAACAAAAAAAACATTGATAGCCTGACCCCAATCCCAGAGATTCTGATGACATTTAGGTGGGGTAAGCCCTCCAGCACTGGGAGTTTTAAAAATCTCACCCAATAATTCTACTGTGCAGCAGCCAAGTTGGAAAACCACTGGGCTAGGAGGTCTGGGGCGGGGGGGGGGGCCTCTTTCCGCCCCAGTATGCCATAACTTTACAGTGGAAGACAGTAGTTCTCCAACAGTCACATGCATAAGGATCACCTGGGAAGCCTATTTAAAAAATAACATTTCTCACCATACGATATCCCTTATACATGGACTCTACAGTACGATGCCAATGAACGTACCTGCGAAACAGAAACAGACTCCCAGACATAGAAAAGAGACTTGGGGTTTTCAGTGGGGTTGGGGGCAGGGAAGGGTTGGGAGTTTGGGATTAGCAGATGCAAACTACAGGGTGGATAAACAGCAGGGTCCTACAGTAGAGCACAGAGAACTAGAGTCAGTATCCTGTGATAAACCATAATGGAAAAGAATAGGAAAAGACTATACGCGAAATACACAAAGAACACACATGAAACTGA
Organism: Mesoplodon mirus; assembly: GCF_964341445.2. NCBI lineage: Eukaryota > Metazoa > Chordata > Mammalia > Artiodactyla > Ziphiidae > Mesoplodon > Mesoplodon mirus. The sequence continues at coordinate 55,247,419 of NC_138980.1, forward strand.
ATCAGAAATTAACGGAAGAAATTAACACAACAGAAATTCACACAACCTTGTAAATCGACTAGACGTCAATAAAAAAGAAGGGGGAAAAGAAAAAAAATAGAAGCCAAGGTTGGGTTCCCTTTGCGGGGAGGGAGCATGCAGAAGAGGGGCTGGCAGGCTTCTATTTCTTGCTCTGGGTGGCAGCTACAAGGGTGCTCACTTTCTTGTTACTCATTAAGCTATATATTTACGGTTTGTGCACTTTCATGAAGGTGTGTTATATTTCACAATAAAAACAGTTTCTAAAACTGTAAAAAAATATATATAAATATAAAAAGTTAGCCTCCCTGAAAAGAGAAAATGGGTGAGAAAATTCTCCATATCCTGGAAATGACAGTACCAATGGGACTCTGACAGGTAGCACTCTTTCTAAGCTCCTGCCAGCACTGTGCTATATACGCTGGGGGCACAGAGAACAGCAATCCCCATAGGATGCCTGCCCTTAGCAAGTACACGGTCCACTTCCAGGATTTTATCCCCAGGACATCGTTCCGCAGAAGCGCCAAGATGACGGAGATTTGTAACAACAACAAGACTGGAAACCACCCAGATATTTACAAGAGCAGGAGGGTTTTCTCAACCGTTTGAGTAGAAAGACTATCCGGCCTACCCACACCTATACCCTGGCAGGGTCAGCCTGTTCCCTATGGACGTGGTGGTTGGTTTAGGGGGAGGCTGGTGAGCCTGCCCCAAGGGGGTGGGGGCTTGGAGGCTCAACAAAGGGGTGTGTGATGCGATGGTGACGGGTCACAAAGGGCTTGCGGTATAAATAGGGTCGGGTCAAGAGACTCTGGCAGAGTCCTGCAGGGAGGTGACGAGGTGCTTTCGTTCCCTCTCTCTCTCTCTCTCTCTCTCCGAGACTCAACTTGTGGCTGGTGGCTCTGTCTTGAACGAAGAGAGCCATGAGCAGTGAGAGTTTACCTCATTACACGGCCAATAGCTACTGTTCAGTGGGGGCGTCGAGGACCTCCATGGGGGTCCTGCAACGACAACTGTACGAGGGAGGAGAGTATGACATTTTCAAGTACGCTCCCATGTTGGAGAGCGACTTTATCCAGGTCAGCAAGGAAGGAGAACTGATCGACCTAGACAACCGCGTCCGAACGGTGACTGTGGGCGTCGCATCCACCAGCCCCCTCTTCCCACTACCTGACGTCATGCTGCTGGCCCGACCAAGGAAAGTCTGTGCCGGGATCACCAAGGGGAGAGGTTGCAAGCCCGTGAAGACCCTAGAGCTCACCAGGCTGCTCCCCTTGAAGTTTGTCAAGATCTCCATCCACAACCGGGAGAAACAGCAGCTGTGCCTGAGTCTTGCTACCGGCCGGACTTTCTACCTGCAGCTGTGCCCCTCTTCCGACGCACAAGAAGACCTCTTTTCCTATTGGGAAAAGCTTGTCTATATCCTGAGACCACCGGTAGACAGTTACAGCGGTACCCCGATGCTCCAAACTGGAGATGCAGCGACTACAGAGGATGCCGACATCCTAGTGGTAAGCACCTACAGGGACTCAAGAACACGGGGCAGGGTGCTTTGGGAGAGCAAGGCAAAGCTGGTCCTCCATAGCCTTTGGTGCTCTCTGAGACTCGCCTGGGAAATACCTTCTACTGTTGAAAAGGGTCAGGGACACACGAGCTATCACTACAGGAGTCACCACACTGGAGAGGTTCCGAGTGCTGCACCACCTTGTCCCACGAGGCCGAATTTCAGAGACACCTTAGGTATCACCTCGGCTGCACTGGTCTCATCACTAGGGCTGTAATCCCTTCTACAGCATCCTGACTGTCTGGTCTCTGCTTGAACACTTACCCCAGCCCATGTAGTCTCAGGAGTTGGGGAACATCATTCACAGTTGGGAAGTCCTTCCTTCATTGTGTCTCCCCGGGACTCCGACATGCTGACTCAAATCAGCCCAACCCGTGGAGTCACCAAAACGTACACGGTGTGCATCCCTTGACCCAGGAACCCCACTTCTAGGAATCTGCCCTGCAGGGAGAGAAGCACAAGGGTATAAAGTTAAAGTGTAGAGCATCATGGAGAATTGTATCAGTGCTCTCCCTGACCCTGGGACTGTTCAAGTAAAGTGGAGTGGCCGTTTGACAGGGGTGCAGTAGATGGGGTCTTGCATCCAATGGGAGCTTAGACTGGGTGATGTCAAAAGGTTATTCTAAGTATAAGGCCTTGAGTTGCTCAGCTCCAGGATGAGAGAGGAGCGGACAGTTCTGAGCTCACTTTCTGTCATCTCTCTCCTACCTGTCTCTCCTCCCCTTGGCTCAGACCACAGAGCTCCACAGAGAAAGGGATCAGGATGAGGTTGGGCTTCACAAGCGTCGTGACGTGACTGGAGCCACGTCTTGTGCTTATGTGGGGGGAGAGGGAATCCATCATGCCCCCCGTGGATCAACTGCAGCCCTGAAAGGCGCCGAAGGATCGGCGGCAGGGATGACCGTGGGCCTGGCGGGAGCCACCATCGAGGATCCAGGAGAAAGCGGATCCGGCCAGGCCACCGCAGGTGCTGCCCGCCTATCCCCGCAGGGCACGAACCTGGTCTCGGCGGATGTTGCCAGCACATCCTCGACGGGGGCAGATGGTCCAGAGAGCAGCACGAGCGTGGTGTTGCCAGGTGCAGTCACAACCAGCAAGCCTGCTGCTGGAAGAGCTGAAGGGAAGGTCGCAGCCCCCGTGGTCTCCACCTTGCAGAGTGAAGGCTCCACGTCTGAACGGGATGGAAGCCAGAAGGTCTCCCACCCCAGGGATGAAGCCTGGAAGGAAAAAAAGGAAAGGAGGACACGTCTTCAGCGAGGAAACGTTCCCATCACCGCAGGACAGGTGAAGGTCACCACAGGACAGGAGGGGACAAGACCCAGAAAGCATCCTCCCACTGGTCCTCATGCGGCCATGAAAACTCCAAAGGTGACAAAGGAGGGGAGGACAGCTCGCAGACGGAGGAAGAGCCAGCCCGCCACCAGTTCGGGGACTCGAAGTAAGACATCCAGTGAGATCCTCTCCTTCTTTAGGCGCTTCAGTCATTCCTGATTCAGCACCAAGGCTCACACATGGCCACTGGGAGGTAGACAAAGCCCCGGTTGGCTTGCATCCTTCCCTAGAGAGGCAATTCCTACTTTCTCTAATAAAGGAAACCATACAACTCCAAAAGAAATGCTATCTTGTGTTTTCTATGTCCCCTCGCCTGGTAGCGACTTGACAGCGACTTCTGTGATGCGAATTGTGCTTTGGCCTGAGACCCCAGAATCAAAATTTTGTTGTAGAAGATATGTAGTAAGTATCATTAAGCCATTCACTAGGGCTGGAAATAGATGCACTATACAGAAATTTTCGCTGCGAGGTTGCGAATCTTTTGAAATAAGATTTAATATGTAAATAGTTTGGGGAGAAGATAAGCTGGGGGAAGTGACAGTGTGCTGTGTATACTTGCGTTGCTGAATTAATTACTTAACTCACCAGGTATTTATTGGGTGTCTGTGCTGTGCCTAGCACGAGGCTATGTTATTGAAAAACGACCCTTTTCTCAGCAAAGCACTCTGGTTTGGTTATGGGCACTCTGCAGAAGGCAAGGAAATAAGCACAGAAAAAGGTTTTCGTCGCTTGCTCGAAGGTCACACGTGCATAGCCACTGCCAGAAAGAGAAGCCTGTTTTTCCCCGCAAGGCTTCTCCAGGGCACGTAGGGTGGAGGGAGGACAAGTCTGCAGCCGGGGCTGAGCTTCAGGCCATAGCTGGGGTCAGAGGTTCACCTTATGAAAACAGAAACTCTCTCTGGCTTGTAAGGAAATCAAACCATTGGGAGTTATTTTACTTTGTGTAGGATAAAACAGAACACGGGGGGATCAGGGTTGTCACTGGCTCAACAAAGGGACACAATCTTTATGGTAGAAGCAGCACCAACGAGGAGTCCGGAAATCTGAGTTCCTATCCTGTCTGGGCCACTGACTCTCCTGGGTCACTCTGCCTCTCTGTAATGGTACCTCTGTGGGCAGCCACGGGGTCCCCAACTGTAAAACCAATGGATTGGACCGCTGCAGTGATTCTTACCCTTGGTTGTATGTTGCGAGTTCCCTGGGGAGCTGAAAAACAAACAAAAAAAACATTGATAGCCTGACCCCAATCCCAGAGATTCTGATGACATTTAGGTGGGGTAAGCCCTCCAGCACTGGGAGTTTTAAAAATCTCACCCAATAATTCTACTGTGCAGCAGCCAAGTTGGAAAACCACTGGGCTAGGAGGTCTGGGGCGGGGGGGGGGCCTCTTTCCGCCCCAGTATGCCATAACTTTACAGTGGAAGACAGTAGTTCTCCAACAGTCACATGCATAAGGATCACCTGGGAAGCCTATTTAAAAAATAACATTTCTCACCATACGATATCCCTTATACATGGACTCTACAGTACGATGCCAATGAACGTACCTGCGAAACAGAAACAGACTCCCAGACATAGAAAAGAGACTTGGGGTTTTCAGTGGGGTTGGGGGCAGGGAAGGGTTGGGAGTTTGGGATTAGCAGATGCAAACTACAGGGTGGATAAACAGCAGGGTCCTACAGTAGAGCACAGAGAACTAGAGTCAGTATCCTGTGATAAACCATAATGGAAAAGAATAGGAAAAGACTATACGCGAAATACACAAAGAACACACATGAAACTGAATCAGAAATTAACGGAAGAAATTAACACAACAGAAATTCACACAACCTTGTAAATCGACTAGACGTCAATAAAAAAGAAGGGGGAAAAGAAAAAAAATAGAAGCCAAGGTTGGGTTCCCTTTGCGGGGAGGGAGCATGCAGAAGAGGGGCTGGCAGGCTTCTATTTCTTGCTCTGGGTGGCAGCTACAAGGGTGCTCACTTTCTTGTTACTCATTAAGCTATATATTTACGGTTTGTGCACTTTCATGAAGGTGTGTTATATTTCACAATAAAAACAGTTTCTAAAACTGTAAAAAAATATATATAAATATAAAAAGTTAGCCTCCCTGAAAAGAGAAAATGGGTGAGAAAATTCTCCATATCCTGGAAATGACAGTACCAATGGGACTCTGACAGGTAGCACTCTTTCTAAGCTCCTGCCAGCACTGTGCTATATACGCTGGGGGCACAGAGAACAGCAATCCCCATAGGATGCCTGCCCTTAGCAAGTACACGGTCCACTTCCAGGATTTTATCCCCAGGACATCGTTCCGCAGAAGCGCCAAGATGATGGAGATTTGTAACAACAACAAGACTGGAAACCACCCAGATATTTACAAGAGCAGGAGGGTTTTCTCAACCGTTTGAGTAGAAAGACTATCCGGCCTACCCACACCTATACCCTGGCAGGGTCAGCCTGTTCCCTATGGACGTGGTGGTTGGTTTAGGGGGAGGCTGGTGAGCCTGCCCCAAGGGGGTGGGGGCTTGGAGGCTCAACAAAGGGGTGTGTGATGCGATGGTGACGGGTCACAAAGGGCTTGCGGTATAAATAGGGTCGGGTCAAGAGACTCTGGCAGAGTCCTGCAGGGAGGTGACGAGGTGCTTTCGTTCCCTCTCTCTCTCTCTCTCTCTCTCCGAGACTCAACTTGTGGCTGGTGGCTCTGTCTTGAACGAAGAGAGCCATGAGCAGTGAGAGTTTACCTCATTACACGGCCAATAGCTACTGTTCAGTGGGGGCGTCGAGGACCTCCATGGGGGTCCTGCAACGACAACTGTACGAGGGAGGAGAGTATGACATTTTCAAGTACGCTCCCATGTTGGAGAGCGACTTTATCCAGGTCAGCAAGGAAGGAGAACTGATCGACCTAGACAACCGCGTCCGAACGGTGACTGTGGGCGTCGCATCCACCAGCCCCCTCTTCCCACTACCTGACGTCATGCTGCTGGCCCGACCAAGGAAAGTCTGTGCCGGGATCACCAAGGGGAGAGGTTGCAAGCCCGTGAAGACCCTAGAGCTCACCAGGCTGCTCCCCTTGAAGTTTGTCAAGATCTCCATCCACAACCGGGAGAAACAGCAGCTGTGCCTGAGTCTTGCTACCGGCCGGACTTTCTACCTGCAGCTGTGCCCCTCTTCCGACGCACAAGAAGACCTCTTTTCCTATTGGGAAAAGCTTGTCTATATCCTGAGACCACCGGTAGACAGTTACAGCGGTACCCCGATGCTCCAAACTGGAGATGCAGCGACTACAGACGATGCCGACATCCTAGTGGTAAGCACCTACAGGGACTCAAGAACACGGGGCAGGGTGCTTTGGGAGAGCAAGGCAAAGCTGGTCCTTCATAGCCTTTGGTGCTCTCTGAGACTCGCCTGGGAAATACCTTCTACTGTTGAAAAGGGTCAGGGACACACGAGCTATCACTACAGGAGTCACCACACTGGAGAGGTTCCGAGTGCTGCACCACCTTGTCCCACGAGGCCGAATTTCAGAGACACCTTAGGTATCACCTCGGCTGCACTGGTCTCATCACTAGGGCTGTAATCCCTTCTACAGCATCCTGACTGTCTGGTCTCTGCTTGAACACTTACCCCAGCCCATGTAGTCTCAGGAGTTGGGGAACATCATTCACAGTTGGGAAGTCCTTCCTTCATTGTGTCTCCCCGGGACTCCGACATGCTGACTCAAATCAGCCCAACCCGTGGAGTCACCAAAACGTACACGGTGTGCATCCCTTGACCCAGGAACCCCACTTCTAGGAATCTGCCCTGCAGGGAGAGAAGCACAAGGGTATAAAGTTAAAGTGTAGAGCATCATGGAGAATTGTATCAGTGCTCTCCCTGACCCTGGGACTGTTCAAGTAAAGTGGAGTGGCCGTTTGACAGGGGTGCAGTAGATGGGGTCTTGCATCCAATGGGAGCTTAGACTGGGTGATGTCAAAAGGTTATTCTAAGTATAAGGCCTTGAGTTGCTCAGCTCCAGGATGAGAGAGGAGCGGACAGTTCTGAGCTCACTTTCTGTCATCTCTCTCCTACCTGTCTCTCCTCCCCTTGGCTCAGACCACAGAGCTCCACAGAGAAAGGGATCAGGATGAGGTTGGGCTTCACAAGCGTCGTGACGTGACTGGAGCCACGTCTTGTGCTTATGTGGGGGGAGAGGGAATCCATCATGCCCCCCGTGGATCAACTGCAGCCCTGAAAGGCGCCGAAGGATCGGCGGCAGGGATGACCGTGGGCCTGGCGGGAGCCACCATCGAGGATCCAGGAGAAAGCGGATCCGGCCAGGCCACCGCAGGTGCTGCCCGCCTATCCCCGCAGGGCACGAACCTGGTCTCGGCGGATGTTGCCAGCACATCCTCGACGGGGGCAGATGGTCCAGAGAGCAGCACGAGCGTGGTGTTGCCAGGTGCAGTCACAACCAGCAAGCCTGCTGCTGGAAGAGCTGAAGGGAAGGTCGCAGCCCCCGTGGTCTCCACCTTGCAGAGTGAAGGCTCCACGTCTGAACGGGATGGAAGCCAGAAGGTCTCCCACCCCAGGGATGAAGCCTGGAAGGAAAAAAAGGAAAGGAGGACACGTCTTCAGCGAGGAAACGTTCCCATCACCGCAGGACAGGTGAAGGTCACCACAGGACAGGAGGGGACAAGACCCAGAAAGCATCCTCCCACTGGTCCTCATGCGGCCATGAAAACTCCAAAGGTGACAAAGGAGGGGAGGACAGCTCGCAGACGGAGGAAGAGCCAGCCCGCCACCAGTTCGGGGACTCGAAGTAAGACATCCAGTGAGATCCTCTCCTTCTTTAGGCGCTTCAGTCATTCCTGATTCAGCACCAAGGCTCACACATGGCCACTGGGAGGTAGACAAAGCCCCGGTTGGCTTGCATCCTTCCCTAGAGAGGCAATTCCTACTTTCTCTAATAAAGGAAACCATACAACTCCAAAAGAAATGCTATCTTGTGTTTTCTATGTCCCCTCGCCTGGTAGCGACTTGACAGCGACTTCTGTGGTGCGAATTGTGCTTTGGCCTGAGACCCCAGAATCAAAATTTTGTTGTAGAAGATATGTAGTAAGTATCATTAAGCCATTCACTAGGGCTGGAAATAGATGCACTATACAGAAATTTTCGCTGCGAGGTTGCGAATCTTTTGAAATAAGATTTAATATGTAAATAGTTTGGGGAGAAGATAAGCTGGGGGAAGTGACTGTGTGGTGTGTATACTTGCGTTGCTGAATTAATTACTTAACTCACCAGGTATTTATTGGGTGTCTGTGCTGTGCCTAGCACGAGGCTATGTTATTGAAAAACGACCCTTTTCTCAGCAAAGCACTCTGGTTTGGTTATGGGCACTCTGCAGAAGGCAAGGAAATAAGCACAGAAAAAGGTTTTCGTCGCTTGCTCGAAGGTCACACGTGCATAGCCACTGCCAGAAAGAGAAGCCTGTTTTTCCCCGCAAGGCTTCTCCAGGGCACGTAGGGTGGAGGGAGGACAAGTCTGCAGCCGGGGCTGAGCTTCAGGCCATAGCTGGGGTCAGAGGTTCACCTTATGAAAACAGAAACTCTCTCTGGCTTGTAAGGAAATCAAACCATTGGGAGTTATTTTACTTTGTGTAGGATAAAACAGAACACGGGGGGATCAGGGTTGTCACTGGCTCAACAAAGGGACACAATCTTTATGGTAGAAGCAGCACCAACGAGGAGTCCGGAAATCTGAGTTCCTATCCTGTCTGGGCCACTGACTCTCCTGGGTCACTCTGCCTCTCTGTAATGGTACCTCTGTGGGCAGCCACGGGGTCCCCAACTGTAAAACCAATGGATTGGACCGCTGCAGTGATTCTTACCCTTGGTTGTATGTTGCGAGTTCCCTGGGGAGCTGAAAAACAAACAAAAAAAACATTGATAGCCTGACCCCAATCCCAGAGATTCTGATGACATTTAGGTGGGGTAAGCCCTCCAGCACTGGGAGTTTTAAAAATCTCACCCAATAATTCTACTGTGCAGCAGCCAAGTTGGAAAACCACTGGGCTAGGAGGTCTGGGGCGGGGGGGGGGGCCTCTTTCCGCCCCAGTATGCCATAACTTTACAGTGGAAGACAGTAGTTCTCCAACAGTCACATGCATAAGGATCACCTGGGAAGCCTATTTAAAAAATAACATTTCTCACCATACGATATCCCTTATACATGGACTCTACAGTACGATGCCAATGAACGTACCTGCGAAACAGAAACAGACTCCCAGACATAGAAAAGAGACTTGGGGTTTTCAGTGGGGTTGGGGGCAGGGAAGGGTTGGGAGTTTGGGATTAGCAGATGCAAACTACAGGGTGGATAAACAGCAGGGTCCTACTGTAGAGCACAGAGAACTAGAGTCAGTATCCTGTGATAAACCATAATGGAAAAGAATAGGAAAAGACTATACGCGAAATACACAAAGAACACACATGAAACTGAATCAGAAATTAACGGAAGAAATTAACACAACAGAAATTCACACAACCTTGTAAATCAACTAGACGTCAATAAAAAAGAAGGGGGAAAAGAAAAAAAATAGAAGCCAAGGTTGGGTTCCCTTTGCGGGGAGGGAGCATGCAGAAGAGGGGCTGGCAGGCTTCTATTTCTTGCTCTGGGTGGCAGCTACAAGGGTGCTCACTTTCTTGTTACTCATTAAGCTATATATTTACGGTTTGTGCACTTTCATGAAGGTGTGTTATATTTCACAATAAAAACAGTTTCTAAAACTGTAAAAAAATATATATAAATATAAAAAGTTAGCCTCCCTGAAAAGAGAAAATGGGTGAGAAAATTCTCCATATCCTGGAAATGACAGTACCAATGGGACTCTGACAGGTAGCACTCTTTCTAAGCTCCTGCCAGCACTGTGCTATATACGCTGGGGGCACAGAGAACAGCAATCCCCATAGGATGCCTGCCCCTAGCAAGTACACGGTCCACTTCCAGGATTTTATCCCCAGGACATCGTTCCGCAGAAGCGCCAAGATGACGGAGATTTGTAACAACAACAAGACTGGAAACCACCCAGATATTTACAAGAGCAGGAGGGTTTTCTCAACCGTTTGAGTAGAAAGACTATCCGGCCTACCCACACCTATACCCTGGCAGGGTCAGCCTGTTCCCTATGGACGTGGTGGTTGGTTTAGGGGGAGGCTGGTGAGCCTGCCCCAAGGGGGTGGGGGCTTGGAGGCTCAACAAAGGGGTGTGTGATGCGATGGTGACGGGTCACAAAGGGCTTGCGGTATAAATAGGGTCGGGTCAAGAGACTCTGGCAGAGTCCTGCAGGGAGGTGACGAGGTGCTTTCGTTCCCTCTCTCTCTCTCTCTCTCTCCGAGACTCAACTTGTGGCTGGTGGCTCTGTCTTGAACGAAGAGAGCCATGAGCAGTGAGAGTTTACCTCATTACACGGCCAATAGCTACTGTTCAGTGGGGGCGTCGAGGACCTCCATGGGGGTCCTGCAACGACAACTGTACGAGGGAGGAGAGTATGACATTTTCAAGTACGCTCCCATGTTGGAGAGCGACTTTATCCAGGTCAGCAAGGAAGGAGAACTGATCGACCTAGACAACCGCGTCCGAACGGTGACTGTGGGCGTCGCATCCACCAGCCCCCTCTTCCCACTACCTGACGTCATGCTGCTGGCCCGACCAAGGAAAGTCTGTGCCGGGATCACCAAGGGGAGAGGTTGCAAGCCCGTGAAGACCCTAGAGCTCACCAGGCTGCTCCCCTTGAAGTTTGTCAAGATCTCCATCCACAACCGGGAGAAACAGCAGCTGTGCCTGAGTCTTGCTACCGGCCGGACTTTCTACCTGCAGCTGTGCCCCTCTTCCGACGCACAAGAAGACCTCTTTTCCTATTGGGAAAAGCTTGTCTATATCCTGAGACCACCGGTAGACAGTTACAGCGGTACCCCGATGCTCCAAACTGGAGATGCAGCGACTACAGACGATGCCGACATCCTAGTGGTAAGCACCTACAGGGACTCAAGAACACGGGGCAGGGTGCTTTGGGAGAGCAAGGCAAAGCTGGTCCTTCATAGCCTTTGGTGCTCTCTGAGACTCGCCTGGGAAATACCTTCTACTGTTGAAAAGGGTCAGGGACACACGAGCTATCACTACAGGAGTCACCACACTGGAGAGGTTCCGAGTGCTGCACCACCTTGTCCCACGAGGCCGAATTTCAGAGACACCTTAGGTATCACCTCGGCTGCACTGGTCTCATCACTAGGGCTGTAATCCCTTCTACAGCATCCTGACTGTCTGGTCTCTGCTTGAACACTTACCCCAGCCCATGTAGTCTCAGGAGTTGGGGAACATCATTCACAGTTGGGAAGTCCTTCCTTCATTGTGTCTCCCCGGGACTCCGACATGCTGACTCAAATCAGCCCAACCCGTGGAGTCACCAAAACGTACACGGTGTGCATCCCTTGACCCAGGAACCCCACTTCTAGGAATCTGCCCTGCAGGGAGAGAAGCACAAGGGTATAAAGTTAAAGTGTAGAGCATCATGGAGAATTGTATCAGTGCTCTCCCTGACCCTGGGACTGTTCAAGTAAAGTGGAGTGGCCGTTTGACAGGGGTGCAGTAGATGGGGTCTTGCATCCAATGGGAGCTTAGACTGGGTGATGTCAAAAGGTTATTCTAAGTATAAGGCCTTGAGTTGCTCAGCTCCAGGATGAGAGAGGAGCGGACAGTTCTGAGCTCACTTTCTGTCATCTCTCTCCTACCTGTCTCTCCTCCCCTTGGCTCAGACCACAGAGCTCCACAGAGAAAGGGATCAGGATGAGGTTGGGCTTCACAAGCGTCGTGACGTGACTGGAGCCACGTCTTGTGCTTATGTGGGGGGAGAGGGAATCCATCATGCCCCCCGTGGATCAACTGCAGCCCTGAAAGGCGCCGAAGGATCGGCGGCAGGGATGACCGTGGGCCTGGCGGGAGCCACCATCGAGGATCCAGGAGAAAGCGGATCCGGCCAGGCCACCGCAGGTGCTGCCCGCCTATCCCCGCAGGGCACGAACCTGGTCTCGGCGGATGTTGCCAGCACATCCTCGACGGGGGCAGATGGTCCAGAGAGCAGCACGAGCGTGGTGTTGCCAGGTGCAGTCACAACCAGCAAGCCTGCTGCTGGAAGAGCTGAAGGGAAGGTCGCAGCCCCCGTGGTCTCCACCTTGCAGAGTGAAGGCTCCACGTCTGAACAGGATGGAAGCCAGAAGGTCTCCCACCCCAGGGATGAAGCCTGGAAGGAAAAAAAGGAAAGGAGGACACGTCTTCAGCGAGGAAACGTTCCCATCACCGCAGGACAGGTGAAGGTCACCACAGGACAGGAGGGGACAAGACCCAGAAAGCATCCTCCCACTGGTCCTCATGCGGCCATGAAAACTCCAAAGGTGACAAAGGAGGGGAGGACAGCTCGCAGACGGAGGAAGAGCCAGCCCGCCACCAGTTCGGGGACTCGAAGTAAGACATCCAGTGAGATCCTCTCCTTCTTTAGGCGCTTCAGTCATTCCTGATTCAGCACCAAGGCTCACACATGGCCACTGGGAGGTAGACAAAGCCCCGGTTGGCTTGCATCCTTCCCTAGAGAGGCAATTCCTACTTTCTCTAATAAAGGAAACCATACAACTCCAAAAGAAATGCTATCTTGTGTTTTCTATGTCCCCTCGCCTGGTAGCGACTTGACAGCGACTTCTGTGGTGCGAATTGTGCTTTGGCCTGAGACCCCAGAATCAAAATTTTGTTGTAGAAGATATGTAGTAAGTATCATTAAGCCATTCACTAGGGCTGGAAATAGATGCACTATACAGAAATTTTCGCTGCGAGGTTGCGAATCTTTTGAAATAAGATTTAATATGTAAATAGTTTGGGGAGAAGATAAGCTGGGGGAAGTGACTGTGTGGTGTGTATACTTGCGTTGCTGAATTAATTACTTAACTCACCAGGTATTTATTGGGTGTCTGTGCTGTGCCTAGCACGAGGCTATGTTATTGAAAAACGACCCTTTTCTCAGCAAAGCACTCTGGTTTGGTTATGGGCACTCTGCAGAAGGCAAGGAAATAAGCACAGAAAAAGGTTTTCGTCGCTTGCTCGAAGGTCACACGTGCATAGCCACTGCCAGAAAGAGAAGGCTGTTTTTCCCCGCAAGGCTTCTCCAGGGCACGTAGGGTGGAGGGAGGACAAGTCTGCAGCCGGGGCTGAGCTTCAGGCCATAGCTGGGGTCAGAGGTTCACCTTATGAAAACAGAAACTCTCTCTGGCTTGTAAGGAAATCAAACCATTGGGAGTTATTTTACTTTGTGTAGGATAAAACAGAACACGGGGGGATCAGGGTTGTCACTGGCTCAACAAAGGGACACAATCTTTATGGTAGAAGCAGCACCAACGAGGAGTCCGGAAATCTGAGTTCCTATCCTGTCTGGGCCACTGACTCTCCTGGGTCACTCTGCCTCTCTGTAATGGTACCTCTGTGGGCAGCCACGGGGTCCCCAACTGTAAAACCAATGGATTGGACCGCTGCAGTGATTCTTACCCTTGGTTGTATGTTGCGAGTTCCCTGGGGAGCTGAAAAACAAACAAAAAAAACATTGATAGCCTGACCCCAATCCCAGAGATTCTGATGACATTTAGGTGGGGTAAGCCCTCCAGCACTGGGAGTTTTAAAAATCTCACCCAATAATTCTACTGTGCAGCAGCCAAGTTGGAAAACCACTGGGCTAGGAGGTCTGGGGCGGGGGGGGGGGGCCTCTTTCCGCCCCAGTATGCCATAACTTTACAGTGGAAGACAGTAGTTCTCCAACAGTCACATGCATAAGGATCACCTGGGAAGCCTATTTAAAAAATAACATTTCTCACCATACGATATCCCTTATACATGGACTCTACAGTACGATGCCAATGAACGTACCTGCGAAACAGAAACAGACTCCCAGACATAGAAAAGAGACTTGGGGTTTTCAGTGGGGTTGGGGGCAGGGAAGGGTTGGGAGTTTGGGATTAGCAGATGCAAACTACAGGGTGGATAAACAGCAGGGTCCTACTGTAGAGCACAGAGAACTAGAGTCAGTATCCTGTGATAAACCATAATGGAAAAGAATAGGAAAAGACTATACGCGAAATACACAAAGAACACACATGAAACTGAATCAGAAATTAACGGAAGAAATTAACACAACAGAAATTCACACAACCTTGTAAATCGACTAGACGTCAATAAAAAAGAAGGGGGAAAAGAAAAAAAATAGAAGCCAAGGTTGGGTTCCCTTTGCGGGGAGGGAGCATGCAGAAGAGGGGCTGGCAGGCTTCTATTTCTTGCTCTGGGTGGCAGCTACAAGGGTGCTCACTTTCTTGTTACTCATTAAGCTATATATTTACGGTTTGTGCACTTTCATGAAGGTGTGTTATATTTCACAATAAAAACAGTTTCTAAAACTGTAAAAAAATATATATAAATATAAAATGTTAGCCTCCCTGAAAAGAGAAAATGGGTGAGAAAATTCTCCATATCCTGGAAATGACAGTACCAATGGGACTCTGACAGGTAGCACTCTTTCTAAGCTCCTGCCAGCACTGTGCTATATACGCTGGGGGCACAGAGAACAGCAATCCCCATAGGATGCCTGCCCCTAGCAAGTACACGGTCCACTTCCAGGATTTTATCCCCAGGACATCGTTCCGCAGAAGCGCCAAGATGACGGAGATTTGTAACAACAACAAGACTGGAAACCACCCAGATATTTACAAGAGCAGGAGGGTTTTCTCAACCGTTTGAGTAGAAAGACTATCCGGCCTACCCACACCTATACCCTGGCAGGGTCAGCCTGTTCCCTATGGACGTGGTGGTTGGTTTAGGGGGAGGCTGGTGAGCCTGCCCCAAGGGGGTGGGGGCTTGGAGGCTCAACAAAGGGGTGTGTGATGCGATGGTGACGGGTCACAAAGGGCTTGCGGTATAAATAGGGTCGGGTCAAGAGACTCTGGCAGAGTCCTGCAGGGAGGTGACGAGGTGCTTTCGTTCCCTCTCTCTCTCTCTCTCTCTCTCCGAGACTCAACTTGTGGCTGGTGGCTCTGTCTTGAACGAAGAGAGCCATGAGCAGTGAGAGTTTACCTCATTACACGGCCAATAGCTACTGTTCAGTGGGGGCGTCGAGGACCTCCATGGGGGTCCTGCAACGACAACTGTACGAGGGAGGAGAGTATGACATTTTCAAGTACGCTCCCATGTTGGAGAGCGACTTTATCCAGGTCAGCAAGGAAGGAGAACTGATCGACCTAGACAACCGCGTCCGAACGGTGACTGTGGGCGTCGCATCCACCAGCCCCCTCTTCCCACTACCTGACGTCATGCTGCTGGCCCGACCAAGGAAAGTCTGTGCCGGGATCACCAAGGGGAGAGGTTGCAAGCCCGTGAAGACCCTAGAGCTCACCAGGCTGCTCCCCTTGAAGTTTGTCAAGATCTCCATCCACAACCGGGAGAAACAGCAGCTGTGCCTGAGTCTTGCTACCGGCCGGACTTTCTACCTGCAGCTGTGCCCCTCTTCCGACGCACAAGAAGACCTCTTTTCCTATTGGGAAAAGCTTGTCTATATCCTGAGACCACCGGTAGACAGTTACAGCGGTACCCCGATGCTCCAAACTGGAGATGCAGCGACTACAGACGATGCCGACATCCTAGTGGTAAGCACCTACAGGGACTCAAGAACACGGGGCAGGGTGCTTTGGGAGAGCAAGGCAAAGCTGGTCCTTCATAGCCTTTGGTGCTCTCTGAGACTCGCCTGGGAAATACCTTCTACTGTTGAAAAGGGTCAGGGACACACGAGCTATCACTACAGGAGTCACCACACTGGAGAGGTTCCGAGTGCTGCACCACCTTGTCCCACGAGGCCGAATTTCAGAGACACCTTAGGTATCACCTCGGCTGCACTGGTCTCATCACTAGGGCTGTAATCCCTTCTACAGCATCCTGACTGTCTGGTCTCTGCTTGAACACTTACCCCAGCCCATGTAGTCTCAGGAGTTGGGGAACATCATTCACAGTTGGGAAGTCCTTCCTTCATTGTGTCTCCCCGGGACTCCGACATGCTGACTCAAATCAGCCCAACCCGTGGAGTCACCAAAACGTACACGGTGTGCATCCCTTGACCCAGGAACCCCACTTCTAGGAATCTGCCCTGCAGGGAGAGAAGCACAAGGGTATAAAGTTAAAGTGTAGAGCATCATGGAGAATTGTATCAGTGCTCTCCCTGACCCTGGGACTGTTCAAGTAAAGTGGAGTGGCCGTTTGACAGGGGTGCAGTAGATGGGGTCTTGCATCCAATGGGAGCTTAGACTGGGTGATGTCAAAAGGTTATTCTAAGTATAAGGCCTTGAGTTGCTCAGCTCCAGGATGAGAGAGGAGCGGACAGTTCTGAGCTCACTTTCTGTCATCTCTCTCCTACCTGTCTCTCCTCCCCTTGGCTCAGACCACAGAGCTCCACAGAGAAAGGGATCAGGATGAGGTTGGGCTTCACAAGCGTCGTGACGTGACTGGAGCCACGTCTTGTGCTTATGTGGGGGGAGAGGGAATCCATCATGCCCCCCGTGGATCAACTGCAGCCCTGAAAGGCGCCGAAGGATCGGCGGCAGGGATGACCGTGGGCCTGGCGGGAGCCACCATCGAGGATCCAGGAGAAAGCGGATCCGGCCAGGCCACCGCAGGTGCTGCCCGCCTATCCCCGCAGGGCACGAACCTGGTCTCGGCGGATGTTGCCAGCACATCCTCGACGGGGGCAGATGGTCCAGAGAGCAGCACGAGCGTGGTGTTGCCAGGTGCAGTCACAACCAGCAAGCCTGCTGCTGGAAGAGCTGAAGGGAAGGTCGCAGCCCCCGTGGTCTCCACCTTGCAGAGTGAAGGCTCCACGTCTGAACAGGATGGAAGCCAGAAGGTCTCCCACCCCAGGGATGAAGCCTGGAAGGAAAAAAAGGAAAGGAGGACACGTCTTCAGCGAGGAAACGTTCCCATCACCGCAGGACAGGTGAAGGTCACCACAGGACAGGAGGGGACAAGACCCAGAAAGCATCCTCCCACTGGTCCTCATGCGGCCATGAAAACTCCAAAGGTGACAAAGGAGGGGAGGACAGCTCGCAGACGGAGGAAGAGCCAGCCCGCCACCAGTTCGGGGACTCGAAGTAAGACATCCAGTGAGATCCTCTCCTTCTTTAGGCGCTTCAGTCATTCCTGATTCAGCACCAAGGCTCACACATGGCCACTGGGAGGTAGACAAAGCCCCGGTTGGCTTGCATCCTTCCCTAGAGAGGCAATTCCTACTTTCTCTAATAAAGGAAACCATACAACTCCAAAAGAAATGCTATCTTGTGTTTTCTATGTCCCCTCGCCTGGTAGCGACTTGACAGCGACTTCTGTGATGCGAATTGTGCTTTGGCCTGAGACCCCAGAATCAAAATTTTGTTGTAGAAGATATGTAGTAAGTATCATTAAGCCATTCACTAGGGCTGGAAATAGATGCACTATACAGAAATTTTCGCTGCGAGGTTGCGAATCTTTTGAAATAAGATTTAATATGTAAATAGTTTGGGGAGAAGATAAGCTGGGGGAAGTGACTGTGTGGTGTGTATACTTGCGTTGCTGAATTAATTACTTAACTCACCAGGTATTTATTGGGTGTCTGTGCTGTGCCTAGCACGAGGCTATGTTATTGAAAAACGACCCTTTTCTCAGCAAAGCACTCTGGTTTGGTTATGGGCACTCTGCAGAAGGCAAGGAAATAAGCACAGAAAAAGGTTTTCGTCGCTTGCTCGAAGGTCACACGTGCATAGCCACTGCCAGAAAGAGAAGGCTGTTTTTCCCCGCAAGGCTTCTCCAGGGCACGTAGGGTGGAGGGAGGACAAGTCTGCAGCCGGGGCTGAGCTTCAGGCCATAGCTGGGGTCAGAGGTTCACCTTATGAAAACAGAAACTCTCTCTGGCTTGTAAGGAAATCAAACCATTGGGAGTTATTTTACTTTGTGTAGGATAAAACAGAACACGGGGGGATCAGGGTTGTCACTGGCTCAACAAAGGGACACAATCTTTATGGTAGAAGCAGCACCAACGAGGAGTCCGGAAATCTGAGTTCCTATCCTGTCTGGGCCACTGACTCTCCTGGGTCACTCTGCCTCTCTGTAATGGTACCTCTGTGGGCAGCCACGGGGTCCCCAACTGTAAAACCAATGGATTGGACCGCTGCAGTGATTCTTACCCTTGGTTGTATGTTGCGAGTTCCCTGGGGAGCTGAAAAACAAACAAAAAAAACATTGATAGCCTGACCCCAATCCCAGAGATTCTGATGACATTTAGGTGGGGTAAGCCCTCCAGCACTGGGAGTTTTAAAAATCTCACCCAATAATTCTACTGTGCAGCAGCCAAGTTGGAAAACCACTGGGCTAGGAGGTCTGGGGCGGGGGGGGGGGCCTCTTTCCGCCCCAGTATGCCATAACTTTACAGTGGAAGACAGTAGTTCTCCAACAGTCACATGCATAAGGATCACCTGGGAAGCCTATTTAAAAAATAACATTTCTCACCATACGATATCCCTTATACATGGACTCTACAGTACGATGCCAATGAACGTACCTGCGAAACAGAAACAGACTCCCAGACATAGAAAAGAGACTTGGGGTTTTCAGTGGGGTTGGGGGCAGGGAAGGGTTGGGAGTTTGGGATTAGCAGATGCAAACTACAGGGTGGATAAACAGCAGGGTCCTACTGTAGAGCACAGAGAACTAGAGTCAGTATCCTGTGATAAACCATAATGGAAAAGAATAGGAAAAGACTATACGCGAAATACACAAAGAACACACATGAAACTGAATCAGAAATTAACGGAAGAAATTAACACAACAGAAATTCACACAACCTTGTAAATCGACTAGACGTCAATAAAAAAGAAGGGGGAAAAGAAAAAAAATAGAAGCCAAGGTTGGGTTCCCTTTGCGGGGAGGGAGCATGCAGAAGAGGGGCTGGCAGGCTTCTATTTCTTGCTCTGGGTGGCAGCTACAAGGGTGCTCACTTTCTTGTTACTCATTAAGCTATATATTTACGGTTTGTGCACTTTCATGAAGGTGTGTTATATTTCACAATAAAAACAGTTTCTAAAACTGTAAAAAAATATATATAAATATAAAATGTTAGCCTCCCTGAAAAGAGAAAATGGGTGAGAAAATTCTCCATATCCTGGAAATGACAGTACCAATGGGACTCTGACAGGTAGCACTCTTTCTAAGCTCCTGCCAGCACTGTGCTATATACGCTGGGGGCACAGAGAACAGCAATCCCCATAGGATGCCTGCCCCTAGCAAGTACACGGTCCACTTCCAGGATTTTATCCCCAGGACATCGTTCCGCAGAAGCGCCAAGATGACGGAGATTTGTAACAACAACAAGACTGGAAACCACCCAGATATTTACAAGAGCAGGAGGGTTTTCTCAACCGTTTGAGTAGAAAGACTATCCGGCCTACCCACACCTATACCCTGGCAGGGTCAGCCTGTTCCCTATGGACGTGGTGGTTGGTTTAGGGGGAGGCTGGTGAGCCTGCCCCAAGGGGGTGGGGGCTTGGAGGCTCAACAAAGGGGTGTGTGATGCGATGGTGACGGGTCACAAAGGGCTTGCGGTATAAATAGGGTCGGGTCAAGAGACTCTGGCAGAGTCCTGCAGGGAGGTGACGAGGTGCTTTCGTTCCCTCTCTCTCTCTCTCTCTCTCTCCGAGACTCAACTTGTGGCTGGTGGCTCTGTCTTGAACGAAGAGAGCCATGAGCAGTGAGAGTTTACCTCATTACACGGCCAATAGCTACTGTTCAGTGGGGGCGTCGAGGACCTCCATGGGGGTCCTGCAACGACAACTGTACGAGGGAGGAGAGTATGACATTTTCAAGTACGCTCCCATGTTGGAGAGCGACTTTATCCAGGTCAGCAAGGAAGGAGAACTGATCGACCTAGACAACCGCGTCCGAACGGTGACTGTGGGCGTCGCATCCACCAGCCCCCTCTTCCCACTACCTGACGTCATGCTGCTGGCCCGACCAAGGAAAGTCTGTGCCGGGATCACCAAGGGGAGAGGTTGCAAGCCCGTGAAGACCCTAGAGCTCACCAGGCTGCTCCCCTTGAAGTTTGTCAAGATCTCCATCCACAACCGGGAGAAACAGCAGCTGTGCCTGAGTCTTGCTACCGGCCGGACTTTCTACCTGCAGCTGTGCCCCTCTTCCGACGCACAAGAAGACCTCTTTTCCTATTGGGAAAAGCTTGTCTATATCCTGAGACCACCGGTAGACAGTTACAGCGGTACCCCGATGCTCCAAACTGGAGATGCAGCGACTACAGACGATGCCGACATCCTAGTGGTAAGCACCTACAGGGACTCAAGAACACGGGGCAGGGTGCTTTGGGAGAGCAAGGCAAAGCTGGTCCTTCATAGCCTTTGGTGCTCTCTGAGACTCGCCTGGGAAATACCTTCTACTGTTGAAAAGGGTCAGGGACACACGAGCTATCACTACAGGAGTCACCACACTGGAGAGGTTCCGAGTGCTGCACCACCTTGTCCCACGAGGCCGAATTTCAGAGACACCTTAGGTATCACCTCGGCTGCACTGGTCTCATCACTAGGGCTGTAATCCCTTCTACAGCATCCTGACTGTCTGGTCTCTGCTTGAACACTTACCCCAGCCCATGTAGTCTCAGGAGTTGGGGAACATCATTCACAGTTGGGAAGTCCTTCCTTCATTGTGTCTCCCCGGGACTCCGACATGCTGACTCAAATCAGCCCAACCCGTGGAGTCACCAAAACGTACACGGTGTGCATCCCTTGACCCAGGAACCCCACTTCTAGGAATCTGCCCTGCAGGGAGAGAAGCACAAGGGTATAAAGTTAAAGTGTAGAGCATCATGGAGAATTGTATCAGTGCTCTCCCTGACCCTGGGACTGTTCAAGTAAAGTGGAGTGGCCGTTTGACAGGGGTGCAGTAGATGGGGTCTTGCATCCAATGGGAGCTTAGACTGGGTGATGTCAAAAGGTTATTCTAAGTATAAGGCCTTGAGTTGCTCAGCTCCAGGATGAGAGAGGAGCGGACAGTTCTGAGCTCACTTTCTGTCATCTCTCTCCTACCTGTCTCTCCTCCCCTTGGCTCAGACCACAGAGCTCCACAGAGAAAGGGATCAGGATGAGGTTGGGCTTCACAAGCGTCGTGACGTGACTGGAGCCACGTCTTGTGCTTATGTGGGGGGAGAGGGAATCCATCATGCCCCCCGTGGATCAACTGCAGCCCTGAAAGGCGCCGAAGGATCGGCGGCAGGGATGACCGTGGGCCTGGCGGGAGCCACCATCGAGGATCCAGGAGAAAGCGGATCCGGCCAGGCCACCGCAGGTGCTGCCCGCCTATCCCCGCAGGGCACGAACCTGGTCTCGGCGGATGTTGCCAGCACATCCTCGACGGGGGCAGATGGTCCAGAGAGCAGCACGAGCGTGGTGTTGCCAGGTGCAGTCACAACCAGCAAGCCTGCTGCTGGAAGAGCTGAAGGGAAGGTCGCAGCCCCCGTGGTCTCCACCTTGCAGAGTGAAGGCTCCACGTCTGAACAGGATGGAAGCCAGAAGGTCTCCCACCCCAGGGATGAAGCCTGGAAGGAAAAAAAGGAAAGGAGGACACGTCTTCAGCGAGGAAACGTTCCCATCACCGCAGGACAGGTGAAGGTCACCACAGGACAGGAGGGGACAAGACCCAGAAAGCATCCTCCCACTGGTCCTCATGCGGCCATGAAAACTCCAAAGGTGACAAAGGAGGGGAGGACAGCTCGCAGACGGAGGAAGAGCCAGCCCGCCACCAGTTCGGGGACTCGAAGTAAGACATCCAGTGAGATCCTCTCCTTCTTTAGGCGCTTCAGTCATTCCTGATTCAGCACCAAGGCTCACACATGGCCACTGGGAGGTAGACAAAGCCCCGGTTGGCTTGCATCCTTCCCTAGAGAGGCAATTCCTACTTTCTCTAATAAAGGAAACCATACAACTCCAAAAGAAATGCTATCTTGTGTTTTCTATGTCCCCTCGCCTGGTAGCGACTTGACAGCGACTTCTGTGATGCGAATTGTGCTTTGGCCTGAGACCCCAGAATCAAAATTTTGTTGTAGAAGATATGTAGTAAGTATCATTAAGCCATTCACTAGGGCTGGAAATAGATGCACTATACAGAAATTTTCGCTGCGAGGTTGCGAATCTTTTGAAATAAGATTTAATATGTAAATAGTTTGGGGAGAAGATAAGCTGGGGGAAGTGACTGTGTGGTGTGTATACTTGCGTTGCTGAATTAATTACTTAACTCACCAGGTATTTATTGGGTGTCTGTGCTGTGCCTAGCACGAGGCTATGTTATTGAAAAACGACCCTTTTCTCAGCAAAGCACTCTGGTTTGGTTATGGGCACTCTGCAGAAGGCAAGGAAATAAGCACAGAAAAAGGTTTTCGTCGCTTGCTCGAAGGTCACACGTGCATAGCCACTGCCAGAAAGAGAAGCCTGTTTTTCCCCGCAAGGCTTCTCCAGGGCACGTAGGGTGGAGGGAGGACAAGTCTGCAGCCGGGGCTGAGCTTCAGGCCATAGCTGGGGTCAGAGGTTCACCTTATGAAAACAGAAACTCTCTCTGGCTTGTAAGGAAATCAAACCATTGGGAGTTATTTTACTTTGTGTAGGATAAAACAGAACACGGGGGGATCAGGGTTGTCACTGGCTCAACAAAGGGACACAATCTTTATGGTAGAAGCAGCACCAACGAGGAGTCCGGAAATCTGAGTTCCTATCCTGTCTGGGCCACTGACTCTCCTGGGTCACTCTGCCTCTCTGTAATGGTACCTCTGTGGGCAGCCACGGGGTCCCCAACTGTAAAACCAATGGATTGGACCGCTGCAGTGATTCTTACCCTTGGTTGTATGTTGCGAGTTCCCTGGGGAGCTGAAAAACAAACAAAAAAAACATTGATAGCCTGACCCCAATCCCAGAGATTCTGATGACATTTAGGTGGGGTAAGCCCTCCAGCACTGGGAGTTTTAAAAATCTCACCCAATAATTCTACTGTGCAGCAGCCAAGTTGGAAAACCACTGGGCTAGGAGGTCTGGGGCGGGGGGGGGGGGCCTCTTTCCGCCCCAGTATGCCATAACTTTACAGTGGAAGACAGTAGTTCTCCAACAGTCACATGCATAAGGATCACCTGGGAAGCCTATTTAAAAAATAACATTTCTCACCATACGATATCCCTTATACATGGACTCTACAGTACGATGCCAATGAACGTACCTGCGAAACAGAAACAGACTCCCAGACATAGAAAAGAGACTTGGGGTTTTCAGTGGGGTTGGGGGCAGGGAAGGGTTGGGAGTTTGGGATTAGCAGATGCAAACTACAGGGTGGATAAACAGCAGGGTCCTACTGTAGAGCACAGAGAACTAGAGTCAGTATCCTGTGATAAACCATAATGGAAAAGAATAGGAAAAGACTATACGCGAAATACACAAAGAACACACATGAAACTGAATCAGAAATTAACGGAAGAAATTAACACAACAGAAATTCACACAACCTTGTAAATCGACTAGACGTCAATAAAAAAGAAGGGGGAAAAGAAAAAAAATAGAAGCCAAGGTTGGGTTCCCTTTGCGGGGAGGGAGCATGCAGAAGAGGGGCTGGCAGGCTTCTATTTCTTGCTCTGGGTGGCAGCTACAAGGGTGCTCACTTTCTTGTTACTCATTAAGCTATATATTTACGGTTTGTGCACTTTCATGAAGGTGTGTTATATTTCACAATAAAAACAGTTTCTAAAACTGTAAAAAAAAATATATAAATATAAAATGTTAGCCTCCCTGAAAAGAGAAAATGGGTGAGAAAATTCTCCATATCCTGGAAATGACAGTACCAATGGGACTCTGACAGGTAGCACTCTTTCTAAGCTCCTGCCAGCACTGTGCTATATACGCTGGGGGCACAGAGAACAGCAATCCCCATAGGATGCCTGCCCTTAGCAAGTACACGGTCCACTTCCAGGATTTTATCCCCAGGACATCGTTCCGCAGAAGCGCCAAGATGACGGAGATTTGTAACAACAACAAGACTGGAAACCACCCAGATATTTACAAGAGCAGGAGGGTTTTCTCAACCGTTTGAGTAGAAAGACTATCCGGCCTACCCACACCTATACCCTGGCAGGGTCAGCCTGTTCCCTATGGACGTGGTGGTTGGTTTAGGGGGAGGCTGGTGAGCCTGCCCCAAGGGGGTGGGGGCTTGGAGGCTCAACAAAGGGGTGTGTGATGCGATGGTGACGGGTCACAAAGGGCTTGCGGTATAAATAGGGTCGGGTCAAGAGACTCTGGCAGAGTCCTGCAGGGAGGTGACGAGGTGCTTTCGTTCCCTCTCTCTCTCTCTCTCTCTCTCCGAGACTCAACTTGTGGCTGGTGGCTCTGTCTTGAACGAAGAGAGCCATGAGCAGTGAGAGTTTACCTCATTACACGGCCAATAGCTACTGTTCAGTGGGGGCGTCGAGGACCTCCATGGGGGTCCTGCAACGACAACTGTACGAGGGAGGAGAGTATGACATTTTCAAGTACGCTCCCATGTTGGAGAGCGACTTTATCCAGGTCAGCAAGGAAGGAGAACTGATCGACCTAGACAACCGCGTCCGAACGGTGACTGTGGGCGTCGCATCCACCAGCCCCCTCTTCCCACTACCTGACGTCATGCTGCTGGCCCGACCAAGGAAAGTCTGTGCCGGGATCACCAAGGGGAGAGGTTGCAAGCCCGTGAAGACCCTAGAGCTCACCAGGCTGCTCCCCTTGAAGTTTGTCAAGATCTCCATCCACAACCGGGAGAAACAGCAGCTGTGCCTGAGTCTTGCTACCGGCCGGACTTTCTACCTGCAGCTGTGCCCCTCTTCCGACGCACAAGAAGACCTCTTTTCCTATTGGGAAAAGCTTGTCTATATCCTGAGACCACTGGTAGACAGTTACAGCGGTACCCCGATGCTCCAAACTGGAGATGCAGCGACTACAGAGGATGCCGACATCCTAGTGGTAAGCACCTACAGGGACTCAAGAACACGGGGCAGGGTGCTTTGGGAGAGCAAGGCAAAGCTGGTCCTTCATAGCCTTTGGTGCTCTCTGAGACTCGCCTGGGAAATACCTTCTACTGTTGAAAAGGGTCAGGGACACACGAGCTATCACTACAGGAGTCACCACACTGGAGAGGTTCCGAGTGCTGCACCACCTTGTCCCACGAGGCCGAATTTCAGAGACACCTTAGGTATCACCTCGGCTGCACTGGTCTCATCACTAGGGCTGTAATCCCTTCTACAGCATCCTGACTGTCTGGTCTCTGCTTGAACACTTACCCCAGCCCATGTAGTCTCAGGAGTTGGGGAACATCATTCACAGTTGGGAAGTCCTTCCTTCATTGTGTCTCCCCGGGACTCCGACATGCTGACTCAAATCAGCCCAACCCGTGGAGTCACCAAAACGTACACGGTGTGCATCCCTTGACCCAGGAACCCCACTTCTAGGAATCTGCCCTGCAGGGAGAGAAGCACAAGGGTATAAAGTTAAAGTGTAGAGCATCATGGAGAATTGTATCAGTGCTCTCCCTGACCCTGGGACTGTTCAAGTAAAGTGGAGTGGCCGTTTGACAGGGGTGCAGTAGATGGGGTCTTGCATCCAATGGGAGCTTAGACTGGGTGATGTCAAAAGGTTATTCTAAGTATAAGGCCTTGAGTTGCTCAGCTCCAGGATGAGAGAGGAGCGGACAGTTCTGAGCTCACTTTCTGTCATCTCTCTCCTACCTGTCTCTCCTCCCCTTGGCTCAGACCACAGAGCTCCACAGAGAAAGGGATCAGGATGAGGTTGGGCTTCACAAGCATCGTGACGTGACTGGAGCCACGTCTTGTGCTTATGTGGGGGGAGAGGGAATCCATCATGCCCCCCGTGGATCAACTGCAGCCCTGAAAGGCGCCGAAGGATCGGCGGCAGGGATGACCGTGGGCCTGGCGGGAGCCACCATCGAGGATCCAGGAGAAAGCGGATCCGGCCAGGCCACCGCAGGTGCTGCCCGCCTATCCCCGCAGGGCACGAACCTGGTCTCGGCGGATGTTGCCAGCACATCCTCGACGGGGGCAGATGGTCCAGAGAGCAGCACGAGCGTGGTGTTGCCAGGTGCAGTCACAACCAGCAAGCCTGCTGCTGGAAGAGCTGAAGGGAAGGTCGCAGCCCCCGTGGTCTCCACCTTGCAGAGTGAAGGCTCCACGTCTGAACGGGATGGAAGCCAGAAGGTCTCCCACCCCAGGGATGAAGCCTGGAAGGAAAAAAAGGAAAGGAGGACACGTCTTCAGCGAGGAAACGTTCCCATCACCGCAGGACAGGTGAAGGTCACCACAGGACAGGAGGGGACAAGACCCAGAAAGCATCCTCCCACTGGTCCTCATGCGGCCATGAAAACTCCAAAGGTGACAAAGGAGGGGAGGACAGCTCGCAGACGGAGGAAGAGCCAGCCCGCCACCAGTTCGGGGACTCGAAGTAAGACATCCAGTGAGATCCTCTCCTTCTTTAGGCGCTTCAGTCATTCCTGATTCAGCACCAAGGCTCACACATGGCCACTGGGAGGTAGACAAAGCCCCGGTTGGCTTGCATCCTTCCCTAGAGAGGCAATTCCTACTTTCTCTAATAAAGGAAACCATACAACTCCAAAAGAAATGCTATCTTGTGTTTTCTATGTCCCCTCGCCTGGTAGCGACTTGACAGCGACTTCTGTGATGCGAATTGTGCTTTGGCCTGAGACCCCAGAATCAAAATTTTGTTGTAGAAGATATGTAGTAAGTATCATTAAGCCATTCACTAGGGCTGGAAATAGATGCACTATACAGAAATTTTCGCTGCGAGGTTGCGAATCTTTTGAAATAAGATTTAATATGTAAATAGTTTGGGGAGAAGATAAGCTGGGGGAAGTGACTGTGTGGTGTGTATACTTGCGTTGCTGAATTAATTACTTAACTCACCAGGTATTTATTGGGTGTCTGTGCTGTGCCTAGCACGAGGCTATGTTATTGAAAAACGACCCTTTTCTCAGCAAAGCACTCTGGTTTGGTTATGGGCACTCTGCAGAAGGCAAGGAAATAAGCACAGAAAAAGGTTTTCGTCGCTTGCTCGAAGGTCACACGTGCATAGCCACTGCCAGAAAGAGAAGCCTGTTTTTCCCCGCAAGGCTTCTCCAGGGCACGTAGGGTGGAGGGAGGACAAGTCTGCAGCCGGGGCTGAGCTTCAGGCCATAGCTGGGGTCAGAGGTTCACCTTATGAAAACAGAAACTCTCTCTGGCTTGTAAGGAAATCAAACCATTGGGAGTTATTTTACTTTGTGTAGGATAAAACAGAACACGGGGGGATCAGGGTTGTCACTGGCTCAACAAAGGGACACAATCTTTATGGTAGAAGCAGCACCAACGAGGAGTCCGGAAATCTGAGTTCCTATCCTGTCTGGGCCACTGACTCTCCTGGGTCACTCTGCCTCTCTGTAATGGTACCTCTGTGGGCAGCCACGGGGTCCCCAACTGTAAAACCAATGGATTGGACCGCTGCAGTGATTCTTACCCTTGGTTGTATGTTGCGAGTTCCCTGGGGAGCTGAAAAACAAACAAAAAAAACATTGATAGCCTGACCCCAATCCCAGAGATTCTGATGACATTTAGGTGGGGTAAGCCCTCCAGCACTGGGAGTTTTAAAAATCTCACCCAATAATTCTACTGTGCAGCAGCCAAGTTGGAAAACCACTGGGCTAGGAGGTCTGGGGCGGGGGGGGGGGCCTCTTTCCGCCCCAGTATGCCATAACTTTACAGTGGAAGACAGTAGTTCTCCAACAGTCACATGCATAAGGATCACCTGGGAAGCCTATTTAAAAAATAACATTTCTCACCATACGATATCCCTTATACATGGACTCTACAGTACGATGCCAATGAACGTACCTGCGAAACAGAAACAGACTCCCAGACATAGAAAAGAGACTTGGGGTTTTCAGTGGGGTTGGGGGCAGGGAAGGGTTGGGAGTTTGGGATTAGCAGATGCAAACTACAGGGTGGATAAACAGCAGGGTCCTACTGTAGAGCACAGAGAACTAGAGTCAGTATCCTGTGATAAACCATAATGGAAAAGAATAGGAAAAGACTATACGCGAAATACACAAAGAACACACATGAAACTGAATCAGAAATTAACGGAAGAAATTAACACAACAGAAATTCACACAACCTTGTAAATCGACTAGACGTCAATAAAAAAGAAGGGGGAAAAGAAAAAAAATAGAAGCCAAGGTTGGGTTCCCTTTGCGGGGAGGGAGCATGCAGAAGAGGGGCTGGCAGGCTTCTATTTCTTGCTCTGGGTGGCAGCTACAAGGGTGCTCACTTTCTTGTTACTCATTAAGCTATATATTTACGGTTTGTGCACTTTCATGAAGGTGTGTTATATTTCACAATAAAAACAGTTTCTAAAACTGTAAAAAAAAATATATAAATATAAAATGTTAGCCTCCCTGAAAAGAGAAAATGGGTGAGAAAATTCTCCATATCCTGGAAATGACAGTACCAATGGGACTCTGACAGGTAGCACTCTTTCTAAGCTCCTGCCAGCACTGTGCTATATACGCTGGGGGCACAGAGAACAGCAATCCCCATAGGATGCCTGCCCTTAGCAAGTACACGGTCCACTTCCAGGATTTTATCCCCAGGACATCGTTCCGCAGAAGCGCCAAGATGACGGAGATTTGTAACAACAACAAGACTGGAAACCACCCAGATATTTACAAGAGCAGGAGGGTTTTCTCAACCGTTTGAGTAGAAAGACTATCCGGCCTACCCACACCTATACCCTGGCAGGGTCAGCCTGTTCCCTATGGACGTGGTGGTTGGTTTAGGGGGAGGCTGGTGAGCCTGCCCCAAGGGGGTGGGGGCTTGGAGGCTCAACAAAGGGGTGTGTGATGCGATGGTGACGGGTCACAAAGGGCTTGCGGTATAAATAGGGTCGGGTCAAGAGACTCTGGCAGAGTCCTGCAGGGAGGTGACGAGGTGCTTTCGTTCCCTCTCTCTCTCTCTCTCTCTCTCCGAGACTCAACTTGTGGCTGGTGGCTCTGTCTTGAACGAAGAGAGCCATGAGCAGTGAGAGTTTACCTCATTACACGGCCAATAGCTACTGTTCAGTGGGGGCGTCGAGGACCTCCATGGGGGTCCTGCAACGACAACTGTACGAGGGAGGAGAGTATGACATTTTCAAGTACGCTCCCATGTTGGAGAGCGACTTTATCCAGGTCAGCAAGGAAGGAGAACTGATCGACCTAGACAACCGCGTCCGAACGGTGACTGTGGGCGTCGCATCCACCAGCCCCCTCTTCCCACTACCTGACGTCATGCTGCTGGCCCGACCAAGGAAAGTCTGTGCCGGGATCACCAAGGGGAGAGGTTGCAAGCCCGTGAAGACCCTAGAGCTCACCAGGCTGCTCCCCTTGAAGTTTGTCAAGATCTCCATCCACAACCGGGAGAAACAGCAGCTGTGCCTGAGTCTTGCTACCGGCCGGACTTTCTACCTGCAGCTGTGCCCCTCTTCCGACGCACAAGAAGACCTCTTTTCCTATTGGGAAAAGCTTGTCTATATCCTGAGACCACCGGTAGACAGTTACAGCGGTACCCCGATGCTCCAAACTGGAGATGCAGCGACTACAGAGGATGCCGACATCCTAGTGGTAAGCACCTACAGGGACTCAAGAACACGGGGCAGGGTGCTTTGGGAGAGCAAGGCAAAGCTGGTCCTTCATAGCCTTTGGTGCTCTCTGAGACTCGCCTGGGAAATACCTTCTACTGTTGAAAAGGGTCAGGGACACACGAGCTATCACTACAGGAGTCACCACACTGGAGAGGTTCCGAGTGCTGCACCACCTTGTCCCACGAGGCCGAATTTCAGAGACACCTTAGGTATCACCTCGGCTGCACTGGTCTCATCACTAGGGCTGTAATCCCTTCTACAGCATCCTGACTGTCTGGTCTCTGCTTGAACACTTACCCCAGCCCATGTAGTCTCAGGAGTTGGGGAACATCATTCACAGTTGGGAAGTCCTTCCTTCATTGTGTCTCCCCGGGACTCCGACATGCTGACTCAAATCAGCCCAACCCGTGGAGTCACCAAAACGTACACGGTGTGCATCCCTTGACCCAGGAACCCCACTTCTAGGAATCTGCCCTGCAGGGAGAGAAGCACAAGGGTATAAAGTTAAAGTGTAGAGCATCATGGAGAATTGTATCAGTGCTCTCCCTGACCCTGGGACTGTTCAAGTAAAGTGGAGTGGCCGTTTGACAGGGGTGCAGTAGATGGGGTCTTGCATCCAATGGGAGCTTAGACTGGGTGATGTCAAAAGGTTATTCTAAGTATAAGGCCTTGAGTTGCTCAGCTCCAGGATGAGAGAGGAGCGGACAGTTCTGAGCTCACTTTCTGTCATCTCTCTCCTACCTGTCTCTCCTCCCCTTGGCTCAGACCACAGAGCTCCACAGAGAAAGGGATCAGGATGAGGTTGGGCTTCACAAGCATCGTGACGTGACTGGAGCCACGTCTTGTGCTTATGTGGGGGGAGAGGGAATCCATCATGCCCCCCGTGGATCAACTGCAGCCCTGAAAGGCGCCGAAGGATCGGCGGCAGGGATGACCGTGGGCCTGGCGGGAGCCACCATCGAGGATCCAGGAGAAAGCGGATCCGGCCAGGCCACCGCAGGTGCTGCCCGCCTATCCCCGCAGGGCACGAACCTGGTCTCGGCGGATGTTGCCAGCACATCCTCGACGGGGGCAGATGGTCCAGAGAGCAGCACGAGCGTGGTGTTGCCAGGTGCAGTCACAACCAGCAAGCCTGCTGCTGGAAGAGCTGAAGGGAAGGTCGCAGCCCCCGTGGTCTCCACCTTGCAGAGTGAAGGCTCCACGTCTGAACGGGATGGAAGCCAGAAGGTCTCCCACCCCAGGGATGAAGCCTGGAAGGAAAAAAAGGAAAGGAGGACACGTCTTCAGCGAGGAAACGTTCCCATCACCGCAGGACAGGTGAAGGTCACCACAGGACAGGAGGGGACAAGACCCAGAAAGCATCCTCCCACTGGTCCTCATGCGGCCATGAAAACTCCAAAGGTGACAAAGGAGGGGAGGACAGCTCGCAGACGGAGGAAGAGCCAGCCCGCCACCAGTTCGGGGACTCGAAGTAAGACATCCAGTGAGATCCTCTCCTTCTTTAGGCGCTTCAGTCATTCCTGATTCAGCACCAAGGCTCACACATGGCCACTGGGAGGTAGACAAAGCCCCGGTTGGCTTGCATCCTTCCCTAGAGAGGCAATTCCTACTTTCTCTAATAAAGGAAACCATACAACTCCAAAAGAAATGCTATCTTGTGTTTTCTATGTCCCCTCGCCTGGTAGCGACTTGACAGCGACTTCTGTGATGCGAATTGTGCTTTGGCCTGAGACCCCAGAATCAAAATTTTGTTGTAGAAGATATGTAGTAAGTATCATTAAGCCATTCACTAGGGCTGGAAATAGATGCACTATACAGAAATTTTCGCTGCGAGGTTGCGAATATTTTGAAATAAGATTTAATATGTAAATAGTTTGGGGAGAAGATAAGCTGGGGGAAGTGACTGTGTGGTGTGTATACTTGCGTTGCTGAATTAATTACTTAACTCACCAGGTATTTATTGGGTGTCTGTGCTGTGCCTAGCACGAGGCTATGTTATTGAAAAACGACCCTTTTCTCAGCAAAGCACTCTGGTTTGGTTATGGGCACTCTGCAGAAGGCAAGGAAATAAGCACAGAAAAAGGTTTTCGTCGCTTGCTCGAAGGTCACACGTGCATAGCCACTGCCAGAAAGAGAAGCCTGTTTTTCCCCGCAAGGCTTCTCCAGGGCACGTAGGGTGGAGGGAGGACAAGTCTGCAGCCGGGGCTGAGCTTCAGGCCATAGCTGGGGTCAGAGGTTCACCTTATGAAAACAGAAACTCTCTCTGGCTTGTAAGGAAATCAAACCATTGGGAGTTATTTTACTTTGTGTAGGATAAAACAGAACACGGGGGGATCAGGGTTGTCACTGGCTCAACAAAGGGACACAATCTTTATGGTAGAAGCAGCACCAACGAGGAGTCCGGAAATCTGAGTTCCTATCCTGTCTGGGCCACTGACTCTCCTGGGTCACTCTGCCTCTCTGTAATGGTACCTCTGTGGGCAGCCACGGGGTCCCCAACTGTAAAACCAATGGATTGGACCGCTGCAGTGATTCTTACCCTTGGTTGTATGTTGCGAGTTCCCTGGGGAGCTGAAAAACAAACAAAAAAAACATTGATAGCCTGACCCCAATCCCAGAGATTCTGATGACATTTAGGTGGGGTAAGCCCTCCAGCACTGGGAGTTTTAAAAATCTCACCCAATAATTCTACTGTGCAGCAGCCAAGTTGGAAAACCACTGGGCTAGGAGGTCTGGGGCGGGGGGGGGGCCTCTTTCCGCCCCAGTATGCCATAACTTTACAGTGGAAGACAGTAGTTCTCCAACAGTCACATGCATAAGGATCACCTGGGAAGCCTATTTAAAAAATAACATTTCTCACCATACGATATCCCTTATACATGGACTCTACAGTACGATGCCAATGAACGTACCTGCGAAACAGAAACAGACTCCCAGACATAGAAAAGAGACTTGGGGTTTTCAGTGGGGTTGGGGGCAGGGAAGGGTTGGGAGTTTGGGATTAGCAGATGCAAACTACAGGGTGGATAAACAGCAGGGTCCTACTGTAGAGCACAGAGAACTAGAGTCAGTATCCTGTGATAAACCATAATGGAAAAGAATAGGAAAAGACTATACGCGAAATACACAAAGAACACACATGAAACTGAATCAGAAATTAACGGAAGAAATTAACACAACGGAAATTCACACAACCTTGTAAATCGACTAGACGTCAATAAAAAAGAAGGGGGAAAAGAAAAAAAATAGAAGCCAAGGTTGGGTTCCCTTTGCGGGGAGGGAGCATGCAGAAGAGGGGCTGGCAGGCTTCTATTTCTTGCTCTGGGTGGCAGCTACAAGGGTGCTCACTTTCTTGTTACTCATTAAGCTATATATTTACGGTTTGTGCACTTTCATGAAGGTGTGTTATATTTCACAATAAAAACAGTTTCTAAAACTGTAAAAAAATATATATAAATATAAAAAGTTAGCCTCCCTGAAAAGAGAAAATGGGTGAGAAAATTCTCCATATCCTGGAAATGACAGTACCAATGGGACTCTGACAGGTAGCACTCTTTCTAAGCTCCTGCCAGCACTGTGCTATATACGCTGGGGGCACAGAGAACAGCAATCCCCATAGGATGCCTGCCCTTAGCAAGTACACGGTCCACTTCCAGGATTTTATCCCCAGGACATCGTTCCGCAGAAGCGCCAAGATGACGGAGATTTGTAACAACAACAAGACTGGAAACCACCCAGATATTTACAAGAGCAGGAGGGTTTTCTCAACCGTTTGAGTAGAAAGACTATCCGGCCTACCCACACCTATACCCTGGCAGGGTCAGCCTGTTCCCTATGGACGTGGTGGTTGGTTTAGGGGGAGGCTGGTGAGCCTGCCCCAAGGGGGTGGGGGCTTGGAGGCTCAACAAAGGGGTGTGTGATGCGATGGTGACGGGTCACAAAGGGCTTGCGGTATAAATAGGGTCGGGTCAAGAGACTCTGGCAGAGTCCTGCAGGGAGGTGACGAGGTGCTTTCGTTCCCTCTCTCTCTCTCTCTCTCTCTCCGAGACTCAACTTGTGGCTGGTGGCTCTGTCTTGAACGAAGAGAGCCATGAGCAGTGAGAGTTTACCTCATTACACGGCCAATAGCTACTGTTCAGTGGAGGCGTCGAGGACCTCCATGGGGGTCCTGCAACGACAACTGTACGAGGGAGGAGAGTATGACATTTTCAAGTACGCTCCCATGTTGGAGAGCGACTTTATCCAGGTCAGCAAGGAAGGAGAACTGATCGACCTAGACAACCGCGTCCGAACGGTGACTGTGGGCGTCGCATCCACCAGCCCCCTCTTCCCACTACCTGACGTCATGCTGCTGGCCCGACCAAGGAAAGTCTGTGCCGGGATCACCAAGGGGAGAGGTTGCAAGCCCGTGAAGACCCTAGAGCTCACCAGGCTGCTCCCCTTGAAGTTTGTCAAGATCTCCATCCACAACCGGGAGAAACAGCAGCTGTGCCTGAGTCTTGCTACCGGCCGGACTTTCTACCTGCAGCTGTGCCCCTCTTCCGACGCACAAGAAGACCTCTTTTCCTATTGGGAAAAGCTTGTCTATATCCTGAGACCACCGGTAGACAGTTACAGCGGTACCCCGATGCTCCAAACTGGAGATGCAGCGACTACAGAGGATGCCGACATCCTAGTGGTAAGCACCTACAGGGACTCAAGAACACGGGGCAGGGTGCTTTGGGAGAGCAAGGCAAAGCTGGTCCTCCATAGCCTTTGGTGCTCTCTGAGACTCGCCTGGGAAATACCTTCTACTGTTGAAAAGGGTCAGGGACACACGAGCTATCACTACAGGAGTCACCACACTGGAGAGGTTCCGAGTGCTGCACCACCTTGTCCCACGAGGCCGAATTTCAGAGACACCTTAGGTATCACCTCGGCTGCACTGGTCTCATCACTAGGGCTGTAATCCCTTCTACAGCATCCTGACTGTCTGGTCTCTGCTTGAACACTTACCCCAGCCCATGTAGTCTCAGGAGTTGGGGAACATCATTCACAGTTGGGAAGTCCTTCCTTCATTGTGTCTCCCTGGGACTCCGACATGCTGACTCAAATCAGCCCAACCCGTGGAGTCACCAAAACGTACACGGTGTGCATCCCTTGACCCAGGAACCCCACTTCTAGGAATCTGCCCTGCAGGGAGAGAAGCACAAGGGTATAAAGTTAAAGTGTAGAGCATCATGGAGAATTGTATCAGTGCTCTCCCTGACCCTGGGACTGTTCAAGTAAAGTGGAGTGGCCGTTTGACAGGGGTGCAGTAGATGGGGTCTTGCATCCAATGGGAGCTTAGACTGGGTGATGTCAAAAGGTTATTCTAAGTATAAGGCCTTGAGTTGCTCAGCTCCAGGATGAGAGAGGAGCGGACAGTTCTGAGCTCACTTTCTGTCATCTCTCTCCTACCTGTCTCTCCTCCCCTTGGCTCAGACCACAGAGCTCCACAGAGAAAGGGATCAGGATGAGGTTGGGCTTCACAAGCGTCGTGACGTGACTGGAGCCACGTCTTGTGCTTATGTGGGGGGAGAGGGAATCCATCATGCCCCCCGTGGATCAACTGCAGCCCTGAAAGGCGCCGAAGGATCGGCGGCAGGGATGACCGTGGGCCTGGCGGGAGCCACCATCGAGGATCCAGGAGAAAGCGGATCCGGCCAGGCCACCGCAGGTGCTGCCCGCCTATCCCCGCAGGGCACGAACCTGGTCTCGGCGGATGTTGCCAGCACATCCTCGACGGGGGCAGATGGTCCAGAGAGCAGCACGAGCGTGGTGTTGCCAGGTGCAGTCACAACCAGCAAGCCTGCTGCTGGAAGAGCTGAAGGGAAGGTCGCAGCCCCCGTGGTCTCCACCTTGCAGAGTGAAGGCTCCACGTCTGAACGGGATGGAAGCCAGAAGGTCTCCCACCCCAGGGATGAAGCCTGGAAGGAAAAAAAGGAAAGGAGGACACGTCTTCAGCGAGGAAACGTTCCCATCACCGCAGGACAGGTGAAGGTCACCACAGGACAGGAGGGGACAAGACCCAGAAAGCATCCTCCCACTGGTCCTCATGCGGCCATGAAAACTCCAAAGGTGACAAAGGAGGGGAGGACAGCTCGCAGACGGAGGAAGAGCCAGCCCGCCACCAGTTCGGGGACTCGAAGTAAGACATCCAGTGAGATCCTCTCCTTCTTTAGGCGCTTCAGTCATTCCTGATTCAGCACCAAGGCTCACACATGGCCACTGGGAGGTAGACAAAGCCCCGGTTGGCTTGCATCCTTCCCTAGAGAGGCAATTCCTACTTTCTCTAATAAAGGAAACCATACAACTCCAAAAGAAATGCTATCTTGTGTTTTCTATGTCCCCTCGCCTGGTAGCGACTTGACAGCGACTTCTGTGGTGCGAATTGTGCTTTGGCCTGAGACCCCAGAATCAAAATTTTGTTGTAGAAGATATGTAGTAAGTATCATTAAGCCATTCACTAGGGCTGGAAATAGATGCACTATACAGAAATTTTCGCTGCGAGGTTGCGAATCTTTTGAAATAAGATTTAATATGTAAATAGTTTGGGGAGAAGATAAGCTGGGGGAAGTGACTGTGTGGTGTGTATACTTGCGTTGCTGAATTAATTACTTAACTCACCAGGTATTTATTGGGTGTCTGTGCTGTGCCTAGCACGAGGCTATGTTATTGAAAAACGACCCTTTTCTCAGCAAAGCACTCTGGTTTGGTTATGGGCACTCTGCAGAAGGCAAGGAAATAAGCACAGAAAAAGGTTTTCGTCGCTTGCTCGAAGGTCACACGTGCATAGCCACTGCCAGAAAGAGAAGCCTGTTTTTCCCCGCAAGGCTTCTCCAGGGCACGTAGGGTGGAGGGAGGACAAGTCTGCAGCCGGGGCTGAGCTTCAGGCCATAGCTGGGGTCAGAGGTTCACCTTATGAAAACAGAAACTCTCTCTGGCTTGTAAGGAAATCAAACCATTGGGAGTTATTTTACTTTGTGTAGGATAAAACAGAACACGGGGGGATCAGGGTTGTCACTGGCTCAACAAAGGGACACAATCTTTATGGTAGAAGCAGCACCAACGAGGAGTCCGGAAATCTGAGTTCCTATCCTGTCTGGGCCACTGACTCTCCTGGGTCACTCTGCCTCTCTGTAATGGTACCTCTGTGGGCAGCCACGGGGTCCCCAACTGTAAAACCAATGGATTGGACCGCTGCAGTGATTCTTACCCTTGGTTGTATGTTGCGAGTTCCCTGGGGAGCTGAAAAACAAACAAAAAAAACATTGATAGCCTGACCCCAATCCCAGAGATTCTGATGACATTTAGGTGGGGTAAGCCCTCCAGCACTGGGAGTTTTAAAAATCTCACCCAATAATTCTACTGTGCAGCAGCCAAGTTGGAAAACCACTGGGCTAGGAGGTCTGGGGCGGGGGGGGGGCCTCTTTCCGCCCCAGTATGCCATAACTTTACAGTGGAAGACAGTAGTTCTCCAACAGTCACATGCATAAGGATCACCTGGGAAGCCTATTTAAAAAATAACATTTCTCACCATACGATATCCCTTATACATGGACTCTACAGTACGATGCCAATGAACGTACCTGCGAAACAGAAACAGACTCCCAGACATAGAAAAGAGACTTGGGGTTTTCAGTGGGGTTGGGGGCAGGGAAGGGTTGGGAGTTTGGGATTAGCAGATGCAAACTACAGGGTGGATAAACAGCAGGGTCCTACTGTAGAGCACAGAGAACTAGAGTCAGTATCCTGTGATAAACCATAATGGAAAAGAATAGGAAAAGACTATACGCGAAATACACAAAGAACACACATGAAACTGAATCAGAAATTAACGGAAGAAATTAACACAACAGAAATTCACACAACCTTGTAAATCGACTAGACGTCAATAAAAAAGAAGGGGGAAAAGAAAAAAAATAGAAGCCAAGGTTGGGTTCCCTTTGCGGGGAGGGAGCATGCAGAAGAGGGGCTGGCAGGCTTCTATTTCTTGCTCTGGGTGGCAGCTACAAGGGTGCTCACTTTCTTGTTACTCATTAAGCTATATATTTACGGTTTGTGCACTTTCATGAAGGTGTGTTATATTTCACAATAAAAACAGTTTCTAAAACTGTAAAAAAATATATATAAATATAAAATGTTAGCCTCCCTGAAAAGAGAAAATGGGTGAGAAAATTCTCCATATCCTGGAAATGACAGTACCAATGGGACTCTGACAGGTAGCACTCTTTCTAAGCTCCTGCCAGCACTGTGCTATATACGCTGGGGGCACAGAGAACAGCAATCCCCATAGGATGCCTGCCCT
Source organism: Mesoplodon mirus (assembly GCF_964341445.2). Classification (NCBI taxonomy): domain Eukaryota; kingdom Metazoa; phylum Chordata; class Mammalia; order Artiodactyla; family Ziphiidae; genus Mesoplodon; species Mesoplodon mirus. Next base: position 55,285,490 of record NC_138980.1, read on the forward strand.
TAGCAAGTACACGGTCCACTTCCAGGATTTTATCCCCAGGACATCGTTCCGCAGAAGCGCCAAGATGACGGAGATTTGTAACAACAACAAGACTGGAAACCACCCAGATATTTACAAGAGCAGGAGGGTTTTCTCAACCGTTTGAGTAGAAAGACTATCCGGCCTACCCACACCTATACCCTGGCAGGGTCAGCCTGTTCCCTATGGACGTGGTGGTTGGTTTAGGGGGAGGCTGGTGAGCCTGCCCCAAGGGGGTGGGGGCTTGGAGGCTCAACAAAGGGGTGTGTGATGCGATGGTGACGGGTCACAAAGGGCTTGCGGTATAAATAGGGTCGGGTCAAGAGACTCTGGCAGAGTCCTGCAGGGAGGTGACGAGGTGCTTTCGTTCCCTCTCTCTCTCTCTCTCTCTCTCCGAGACTCAACTTGTGGCTGGTGGCTCTGTCTTGAACGAAGAGAGCCATGAGCAGTGAGAGTTTACCTCATTACACGGCCAATAGCTACTGTTCAGTGGGGGCGTCGAGGACCTCCATGGGGGTCCTGCAACGACAACTGTACGAGGGAGGAGAGTATGACATTTTCAAGTACGCTCCCATGTTGGAGAGCGACTTTATCCAGGTCAGCAAGGAAGGAGAACTGATCGACCTAGACAACCGCGTCCGAACGGTGACTGTGGGCGTCGCATCCACCAGCCCCCTCTTCCCACTACCTGACGTCATGCTGCTGGCCCGACCAAGGAAAGTCTGTGCCGGGATCACCAAGGGGAGAGGTTGCAAGCCCGTGAAGACCCTAGAGCTCACCAGGCTGCTCCCCTTGAAGTTTGTCAAGATCTCCATCCACAACCGGGAGAAACAGCAGCTGTGCCTGAGTCTTGCTACCGGCCGGACTTTCTACCTGCAGCTGTGCCCCTCTTCCGACGCACAAGAAGACCTCTTTTCCTATTGGGAAAAGCTTGTCTATATCCTGAGACCACCGGTAGACAGTTACAGCGGTACCCCGATGCTCCAAACTGGAGATGCAGCGACTACAGAGGATGCCGACATCCTAGTGGTAAGCACCTACAGGGACTCAAGAACACGGGGCAGGGTGCTTTGGGAGAGCAAGGCAAAGCTGGTCCTCCATAGCCTTTGGTGCTCTCTGAGACTCGCCTGGGAAATACCTTCTACTGTTGAAAAGGGTCAGGGACACACGAGCTATCACTACAGGAGTCACCACACTGGAGAGGTTCCGAGTGCTGCACCACCTTGTCCCACGAGGCCGAATTTCAGAGACACCTTAGGTATCACCTCGGCTGCACTGGTCTCATCACTAGGGCTGTAATCCCTTCTACAGCATCCTGACTGTCTGGTCTCTGCTTGAACACTTACCCCAGCCCATGTAGTCTCAGGAGTTGGGGAACATCATTCACAGTTGGGAAGTCCTTCCTTCATTGTGTCTCCCCGGGACTCCGACATGCTGACTCAAATCAGCCCAACCCGTGGAGTCACCAAAACGTACACGGTGTGCATCCCTTGACCCAGGAACCCCACTTCTAGGAATCTGCCCTGCAGGGAGAGAAGCACAAGGGTATAAAGTTAAAGTGTAGAGCATCATGGAGAATTGTATCAGTGCTCTCCCTGACCCTGGGACTGTTCAAGTAAAGTGGAGTGGCCGTTTGACAGGGGTGCAGTAGATGGGGTCTTGCATCCAATGGGAGCTTAGACTGGGTGATGTCAAAAGGTTATTCTAAGTATAAGGCCTTGAGTTGCTCAGCTCCAGGATGAGAGAGGAGCGGACAGTTCTGAGCTCACTTTCTGTCATCTCTCTCCTACCTGTCTCTCCTCCCCTTGGCTCAGACCACAGAGCTCCACAGAGAAAGGGATCAGGATGAGGTTGGGCTTCACAAGCGTCGTGACGTGACTGGAGCCACGTCTTGTGCTTATGTGGGGGGAGAGGGAATCCATCATGCCCCCCGTGGATCAACTGCAGCCCTGAAAGGCGCCGAAGGATCGGCGGCAGGGATGACCGTGGGCCTGGCGGGAGCCACCATCGAGGATCCAGGAGAAAGCGGATCCGGCCAGGCCACCGCAGGTGCTGCCCGCCTATCCCCGCAGGGCACGAACCTGGTCTCGGCGGATGTTGCCAGCACATCCTCGACGGGGGCAGATGGTCCAGAGAGCAGCACGAGCGTGGTGTTGCCAGGTGCAGTCACAACCAGCAAGCCTGCTGCTGGAAGAGCTGAAGGGAAGGTCGCAGCCCCCGTGGTCTCCACCTTGCAGAGTGAAGGCTCCACGTCTGAACGGGATGGAAGCCAGAAGGTCTCCCACCCCAGGGATGAAGCCTGGAAGGAAAAAAAGGAAAGGAGGACACGTCTTCAGCGAGGAAACGTTCCCATCACCGCAGGACAGGTGAAGGTCACCACAGGACAGGAGGGGACAAGACCCAGAAAGCATCCTCCCACTGGTCCTCATGCGGCCATGAAAACTCCAAAGGTGACAAAGGAGGGGAGGACAGCTCGCAGACGGAGGAAGAGCCAGCCCGCCACCAGTTCGGGGACTCGAAGTAAGACATCCAGTGAGATCCTCTCCTTCTTTAGGCGCTTCAGTCATTCCTGATTCAGCACCAAGGCTCACACATGGCCACTGGGAGGTAGACAAAGCCCCGGTTGGCTTGCATCCTTCCCTAGAGAGGCAATTCCTACTTTCTCTAATAAAGGAAACCATACAACTCCAAAAGAAATGCTATCTTGTGTTTTCTATGTCCCCTCGCCTGGTAGCGACTTGACAGCGACTTCTGTGGTGCGAATTGTGCTTTGGCCTGAGACCCCAGAATCAAAATTTTGTTGTAGAAGATATGTAGTAAGTATCATTAAGCCATTCACTAGGGCTGGAAATAGATGCACTATACAGAAATTTTCGCTGCGAGGTTGCGAATCTTTTGAAATAAGATTTAATATGTAAATAGTTTGGGGAGAAGATAAGCTGGGGGAAGTGACTGTGTGGTGTGTATACTTGCGTTGCTGAATTAATTACTTAACTCACCAGGTATTTATTGGGTGTCTGTGCTGTGCCTAGCACGAGGCTATGTTATTGAAAAACGACCCTTTTCTCAGCAAAGCACTCTGGTTTGGTTATGGGCACTCTGCAGAAGGCAAGGAAATAAGCACAGAAAAAGGTTTTCGTCGCTTGCTCGAAGGTCACACGTGCATAGCCACTGCCAGAAAGAGAAGCCTGTTTTTCCCCGCAAGGCTTCTCCAGGGCACGTAGGGTGGAGGGAGGACAAGTCTGCAGCCGGGGCTGAGCTTCAGGCCATAGCTGGGGTCAGAGGTTCACCTTATGAAAACAGAAACTCTCTCTGGCTTGTAAGGAAATCAAACCATTGGGAGTTATTTTACTTTGTGTAGGATAAAACAGAACACGGGGGGATCAGGGTTGTCACTGGCTCAACAAAGGGACACAATCTTTATGGTAGAAGCAGCACCAACGAGGAGTCCGGAAATCTGAGTTCCTATCCTGTCTGGGCCACTGACTCTCCTGGGTCACTCTGCCTCTCTGTAATGGTACCTCTGTGGGCAGCCACGGGGTCCCCAACTGTAAAACCAATGGATTGGACCGCTGCAGTGATTCTTACCCTTGGTTGTATGTTGCGAGTTCCCTGGGGAGCTGAAAAACAAACAAAAAAAACATTGATAGCCTGACCCCAATCCCAGAGATTCTGATGACATTTAGGTGGGGTAAGCCCTCCAGCACTGGGAGTTTTAAAAATCTCACCCAATAATTCTACTGTGCAGCAGCCAAGTTGGAAAACCACTGGGCTAGGAGGTCTGGGGCGGGGGGGGGGCCTCTTTCCGCCCCAGTATGCCATAACTTTACAGTGGAAGACAGTAGTTCTCCAACAGTCACATGCATAAGGATCACCTGGGAAGCCTATTTAAAAAATAACATTTCTCACCATACGATATCCCTTATACATGGACTCTACAGTACGATGCCAATGAACGTACCTGCGAAACAGAAACAGACTCCCAGACATAGAAAAGAGACTTGGGGTTTTCAGTGGGGTTGGGGGCAGGGAAGGGTTGGGAGTTTGGGATTAGCAGATGCAAACTACAGGGTGGATAAACAGCAGGGTCCTACTGTAGAGCACAGAGAACTAGAGTCAGTATCCTGTGATAAACCATAATGGAAAAGAATAGGAAAAGACTATAACATGAAATACACAAAGAACACACATGAAACTGAATCAGAAATTAACGGAAGAAATTAACACAACAGAAATTCACACAACCTTGTAAATCGACTAGACGTCAATAAAAAAGAAGGGGGAAAAGAAAAAAAATAGAAGCCAAGGTTGGGTTCCCTTTGCGGGGAGGGAGCATGCAGAAGAGGGGCTGGCAGGCTTCTATTTCTTGCTCTGGGTGGCAGCTACAAGGGTGCTCACTTTCTTGTTACTCATTAAGCTATATATTTACGGTTTGTGCACTTTCATGAAGGTGTGTTATATTTCACAATAAAAACAGTTTCTAAAACTGTAAAAAAATATATATAAATATAAAAAGTTAGCCTCCCTGAAAAGAGAAAATGGGTGAGAAAATTCTCCATATCCTGGAAATGACAGTACCAATGGGACTCTGACAGGTAGCACTCTTTCTAAGCTCCTGCCAGCACTGTGCTATATACGCTGGGGGCACAGAGAACAGCAATCCCCATAGGATGCCTGCCCTTAGCAAGTACACGGTCCACTTCCAGGATTTTATCCCCAGGACATCGTTCCGCAGAAGCGCCAAGATGACGGAGATTTGTAACAACAACAAGACTGGAAACCACCCAGATATTTACAAGAGCAGGAGGGTTTTCTCAACCGTTTGAGTAGAAAGACTATCCGGCCTACCCACACCTATACCCTGGCAGGGTCAGCCTGTTCCCTATGGACGTGGTGGTTGGTTTAGGGGGAGGCTGGTGAGCCTGCCCCAAGGGGGTGGGGGCTTGGAGGCTCAACAAAGGGGTGTGTGATGCGATGGTGACGGGTCACAAAGGGCTTGCGGTATAAATAGGGTCGGGTCAAGAGACTCTGGCAGAGTCCTGCAGGGAGGTGACGAGGTGCTTTCGTTCCCTCTCTCTCTCTCTCTCTCTCTCCGAGACTCAACTTGTGGCTGGTGGCTCTGTCTTGAACGAAGAGAGCCATGAGCAGTGAGAGTTTACCTCATTACACGGCCAATAGCTACTGTTCAGTGGGGGCGTCGAGGACCTCCATGGGGGTCCTGCAACGACAACTGTACGAGGGAGGAGAGTATGACATTTTCAAGTACGCTCCCATGTTGGAGAGCGACTTTATCCAGGTCAGCAAGGAAGGAGAACTGATCGACCTAGACAACCGCGTCCGAACGGTGACTGTGGGCGTCGCATCCACCAGCCCCCTCTTCCCACTACCTGACGTCATGCTGCTGGCCCGACCAAGGAAAGTCTGTGCCGGGATCACCAAGGGGAGAGGTTGCAAGCCCGTGAAGACCCTAGAGCTCACCAGGCTGCTCCCCTTGAAGTTTGTCAAGATCTCCATCCACAACCGGGAGAAACAGCAGCTGTGCCTGAGTCTTGCTACCGGCCGGACTTTCTACCTGCAGCTGTGCCCCTCTTCCGACGCACAAGAAGACCTCTTTTCCTATTGGGAAAAGCTTGTCTATATCCTGAGACCACCGGTAGACAGTTACAGCGGTACCCCGATGCTCCAAACTGGAGATGCAGCGACTACAGAGGATGCCGACATCCTAGTGGTAAGCACCTACAGGGACTCAAGAACACGGGGCAGGGTGCTTTGGGAGAGCAAGGCAAAGCTGGTCCTCCATAGCCTTTGGTGCTCTCTGAGACTCGCCTGGGAAATACCTTCTACTGTTGAAAAGGGTCAGGGACACACGAGCTATCACTACAGGAGTCACCACACTGGAGAGGTTCCGAGTGCTGCACCACCTTGTCCCACGAGGCCGAATTTCAGAGACACCTTAGGTATCACCTCGGCTGCACTGGTCTCATCACTAGGGCTGTAATCCCTTCTACAGCATCCTGACTGTCTGGTCTCTGCTTGAACACTTACCCCAGCCCATGTAGTCTCAGGAGTTGGGGAACATCATTCACAGTTGGGAAGTCCTTCCTTCATTGTGTCTCCCCGGGACTCTGACATGCTGACTCAAATCAGCCCAACCCGTGGAGTCACCAAAACGTACACGGTGTGCATCCCTTGACCCAGGAACCCCACTTCTAGGAATCTGCCCTGCAGGGAGAGAAGCACAAGGGTATAAAGTTAAAGTGTAGAGCATCATGGAGAATTGTATCAGTGCTCTCCCTGACCCTGGGACTGTTCAAGTAAAGTGGAGTGGCCGTTTGACAGGGGTGCAGTAGATGGGGTCTTGCATCCAATGGGAGCTTAGACTGGGTGATGTCAAAAGGTTATTCTAAGTATAAGGCCTTGAGTTGCTCAGCTCCAGGATGAGAGAGGAGCGGACAGTTCTGAGCTCACTTTCTGTCATCTCTCTCCTACCTGTCTCTCCTCCCCTTGGCTCAGACCACAGAGCTCCACAGAGAAAGGGATCAGGATGAGGTTGGGCTTCACAAGCGTCGTGACGTGACTGGAGCCACGTCTTGTGCTTATGTGGGGGGAGAGGGAATCCATCATGCCCCCCGTGGATCAACTGCAGCCCTGAAAGGCGCCGAAGGATCGGCGGCAGGGATGACCGTGGGCCTGGCGGGAGCCACCATCGAGGATCCAGGAGAAAGCGGATCCGGCCAGGCCACCGCAGGTGCTGCCCGCCTATCCCCGCAGGGCACGAACCTGGTCTCGGCGGATGTTGCCAGCACATCCTCGACGGGGGCAGATGGTCCAGAGAGCAGCACGAGCGTGGTGTTGCCAGGTGCAGTCACAACCAGCAAGCCTGCTGCTGGAAGAGCTGAAGGGAAGGTCGCAGCCCCCGTGGTCTCCACCTTGCAGAGTGAAGGCTCCACGTCTGAACGGGATGGAAGCCAGAAGGTCTCCCACCCCAGGGATGAAGCCTGGAAGGAAAAAAAGGAAAGGAGGACACGTCTTCAGCGAGGAAACGTTCCCATCACCGCAGGACAGGTGAAGGTCACCACAGGACAGGAGGGGACAAGACCCAGAAAGCATCCTCCCACTGGTCCTCATGCGGCCATGAAAACTCCAAAGGTGACAAAGGAGGGGAGGACAGCTCGCAGACGGAGGAAGAGCCAGCCCGCCACCAGTTCGGGGACTCGAAGTAAGACATCCAGTGAGATCCTCTCCTTCTTTAGGCGCTTCAGTCATTCCTGATTCAGCACCAAGGCTCACACATGGCCACTGGGAGGTAGACAAAGCCCCGGTTGGCTTGCATCCTTCCCTAGAGAGGCAATTCCTACTTTCTCTAATAAAGGAAACCATACAACTCCAAAAGAAATGCTATCTTGTGTTTTCTATGTCCCCTCGCCTGGTAGCGACTTGACAGCGACTTCTGTGGTGCGAATTGTGCTTTGGCCTGAGACCCCAGAATCAAAATTTTGTTGTAGAAGATATGTAGTAAGTATCATTAAGCCATTCACTAGGGCTGGAAATAGATGCACTATACAGAAATTTTCGCTGCGAGGTTGCGAATCTTTTGAAATAAGATTTAATATGTAAATAGTTTGGGGAGAAGATAAGCTGGGGGAAGTGACTGTGTGGTGTGTATACTTGCGTTGCTGAATTAATTACTTAACTCACCAGGTATTTATTGGGTGTCTGTGCTGTGCCTAGCACGAGGCTATGTTATTGAAAAACGACCCTTTTCTCAGCAAAGCACTCTGGTTTGGTTATGGGCACTCTGCAGAAGGCAAGGAAATAAGCACAGAAAAAGGTTTTCGTCGCTTGCTCGAAGGTCACACGTGCATAGCCACTGCCAGAAAGAGAAGCCTGTTTTTCCCCGCAAGGCTTCTCCAGGGCACGTAGGGTGGAGGGAGGACAAGTCTGCAGCCGGGGCTGAGCTTCAGGCCATAGCTGGGGTCAGAGGTTCACCTTATGAAAACAGAAACTCTCTCTGGCTTGTAAGGAAATCAAACCATTGGGAGTTATTTTACTTTGTGTAGGATAAAACAGAACACGGGGGGATCAGGGTTGTCACTGGCTCAACAAAGGGACACAATCTTTATGGTAGAAGCAGCACCAACGAGGAGTCCGGAAATCTGAGTTCCTATCCTGTCTGGGCCACTGACTCTCCTGGGTCACTCTGCCTCTCTGTAATGGTACCTCTGTGGGCAGCCACGGGGTCCCCAACTGTAAAACCAATGGATTGGACCGCTGCAGTGATTCTTACCCTTGGTTGTATGTTGCGAGTTCCCTGGGGAGCTGAAAAACAAACAAAAAAAACATTGATAGCCTGACCCCAATCCCAGAGATTCTGATGACATTTAGGTGGGGTAAGCCCTCCAGCACTGGGAGTTTTAAAAATCTCACCCAATAATTCTACTGTGCAGCAGCCAAGTTGGAAAACCACTGGGCTAGGAGGTCTGGGGCGGGGGGGGGGCCTCTTTCCGCCCCAGTATGCCATAACTTTACAGTGGAAGACAGTAGTTCTCCAACAGTCACATGCATAAGGATCACCTGGGAAGCCTATTTAAAAAATAACATTTCTCACCATACGATATCCCTTATACATGGACTCTACAGTACGATGCCAATGAACGTACCTGCGAAACAGAAACAGACTCCCAGACATAGAAAAGAGACTTGGGGTTTTCAGTGGGGTTGGGGGCAGGGAAGGGTTGGGAGTTTGGGATTAGCAGATGCAAACTACAGGGTGGATAAACAGCAGGGTCCTACTGTAGAGCACAGAGAACTAGAGTCAGTATCCTGTGATAAACCATAATGGAAAAGAATAGGAAAAGACTATACGCGAAATACACAAAGAACACACATGAAACTGAATCAGAAATTAACGGAAGAAATTAACACAACAGAAATTCACACAACCTTGTAAATCGACTAGACGTCAATAAAAAAGAAGGGGGAAAAGAAAAAAAATAGAAGCCAAGGTTGGGTTCCCTTTGTGGGGAGGGAGCATGCAGAAGAGGGGCTGGCAGGCTTCTATTTCTTGCTCTGGGTGGCAGCTACAAGGGTGCTCACTTTCTTGTTACTCATTAAGCTATATATTTACGGTTTGTGCACTTTCATGAAGGTGTGTTATATTTCACAATAAAAACAGTTTCTAAAACTGTAAAAAAATATATATAAATATAAAAAGTTAGCCTCCCTGAAAAGAGAAAATGGGTGAGAAAATTCTCCATATCCTGGAAATGACAGTACCAATGGGACTCTGACAGGTAGCACTCTTTCTAAGCTCCTGCCAGCACTGTGCTATATACGCTGGGGGCACAGAGAACAGCAATCCCCATAGGATGCCTGCCCTTAGCAAGTACACGGTCCACTTCCAGGATTTTATCCCCAGGACATCGTTCCGCAGAAGCGCCAAGATGACGGAGATTTGTAACAACAACAAGACTGGAAACCACCCAGATATTTACAAGAGCAGGAGGGTTTTCTCAACCGTTTGAGTAGAAAGACTATCCGGCCTACCCACACCTATACCCTGGCAGGGTCAGCCTGTTCCCTATGGACGTGGTGGTTGGTTTAGGGGGAGGCTGGTGAGCCTGCCCCAAGGGGGTGGGGGCTTGGAGGCTCAACAAAGGGGTGTGTGATGCGATGGTGACGGGTCACAAAGGGCTTGCGGTATAAATAGGGTCGGGTCAAGAGACTCTGGCAGAGTCCTGCAGGGAGGTGACGAGGTGCTTTCGTTCCCTCTCTCTCTCTCTCTCTCTCTCCGAGACTCAACTTGTGGCTGGTGGCTCTGTCTTGAACGAAGAGAGCCATGAGCAGTGAGAGTTTACCTCATTACACGGCCAATAGCTACTGTTCAGTGGGGGCGTCGAGGACCTCCATGGGGGTCCTGCAACGACAACTGTACGAGGGAGGAGAGTATGACATTTTCAAGTACGCTCCCATGTTGGAGAGCGACTTTATCCAGGTCAGCAAGGAAGGAGAACTGATCGACCTAGACAACCGCGTCCGAACGGTGACTGTGGGCGTCGCATCCACCAGCCCCCTCTTCCCACTACCTGACGTCATGCTGCTGGCCCGACCAAGGAAAGTCTGTGCCGGGATCACCAAGGGGAGAGGTTGCAAGCCCGTGAAGACCCTAGAGCTCACCAGGCTGCTCCCCTTGAAGTTTGTCAAGATCTCCATCCACAACCGGGAGAAACAGCAGCTGTGCCTGAGTCTTGCTACCGGCCGGACTTTCTACCTGCAGCTGTGCCCCTCTTCCGACGCACAAGAAGACCTCTTTTCCTATTGGGAAAAGCTTGTCTATATCCTGAGACCACCGGTAGACGGTTACAGCGGTACCCCGATGCTCCAAACTGGAGATGCAGCGACTACAGAGGATGCCGACATCCTAGTGGTAAGCACCTACAGGGACTCAAGAACACGGGGCAGGGTGCTTTGGGAGAGCAAGGCAAAGCTGGTCCTCCATAGCCTTTGGTGCTCTCTGAGACTCGCCTGGGAAATACCTTCTACTGTTGAAAAGGGTCAGGGACACACGAGCTATCACTACAGGAGTCACCACACTGGAGAGGTTCCGAGTGCTGCACCACCTTGTCCCACGAGGCCGAATTTCAGAGACACCTTAGGTATCACCTCGGCTGCACTGGTCTCATCACTAGGGCTGTAATCCCTTCTACAGCATCCTGACTGTCTGGTCTCTGCTTGAACACTTACCCCAGCCCATGTAGTCTCAGGAGTTGGGGAACATCATTCACAGTTGGGAAGTCCTTCCTTCATTGTGTCTCCCCGGTACTCCGACATGCTGACTCAAATCAGCCCAACCCGTGGAGTCACCAAAACGTACACGGTGTGCATCCCTTGACCCAGGAACCCCACTTCTAGGAATCTGCCCTGCAGGGAGAGAAGCACAAGGGTATAAATTTAAAGTGTAGAGCATCATGGAGAATTGTATCAGTGCTCTCCCTGACCCTGGGACTGTTCAAGTAAAGTGGAGTGGCCGTTTGACAGGGGTGCAGTAGATGGGGTCTTGCATCCAATGGGAGCTTAGACTGGGTGATGTCAAAAGGTTATTCTAAGTATAAGGCCTTGAGTTGCTCAGCTCCAGGATGAGAGAGGAGCGGACAGTTCTGAGCTCACTTTCTGTCATCTCTCTCCTACCTGTCTCTCCTCCCCTTGGCTCAGACCACAGAGCTCCACAGAGAAAGGGATCAGGATGAGGTTGGGCTTCACAAGCGTCGTGACGTGACTGGAGCCACGTCTTGTGCTTATGTGGGGGGAGAGGGAATCCATCATGCCCCCCGTGGATCAACTGCAGCCCTGAAAGGCGCCGAAGGATCGGCGGCAGGAATGACCGTGGGCCTGGTGGGAGCCACCATCGAGGATCCAGGAGAAAGCGGATCCGGCCAGGCCACCGCAGGTGCTGCCCGCCTGTCCCCGCAGGGCACGAACCTGGTCTCGGCGGATGTTGCCAGCACATCCTCGACGGGGGCAGATGGTCCAGAGAGCAGCACGAGCGTGGTGTTGCCAGGTGCAGTCACAACCAGCAAGCCTGCTGCTGGAAGAGCTGAAGGGAAGGTCGCAGCCCCCGTGGTCTCCACCTTGCAGAGTGAAGGCTCCACGTCTGAACGGGATGGAAGCCAGAAGGTCTCCCACCCCAGGGATGAAGCCTGGAAGGAAAAAAAGGAAAGGAGGACACGTCTTCAGCGAGGAAACGTTCCCATCACCGCAGGACAGGTGAAGGTCACCACAGGACAGGAGGGGACAAGACCCAGAAAGCATCCTCCCACTGGTCCTCATGCGGCCATGAAAACTCCAAAGGTGACAAAGGAGGGGAGGACAGCTCGCAGACGGAGGAAGAGCCAGCCCGCCACCAGTTCGGGGACTCGAAGTAAGACATCCAGTGAGATCCTCTCCTTCTTTAGGCGCTTCAGTCATTCCTGATTCAGCACCAAGGCTCACACATGGCCACTGGGAGGTAGACAAAGCCCCGGTTGGCTTGCATCCTTCCCTAGAGAGGCAATTCCTACTTTCTCTAATAAAGGAAACCATACAACTCCAAAAGAAATGCTATCTTGTGTTTTCTATGTCCCCTCGCCTGGTAGCGACTTGACAGCGACTTCTGTGGTGCGAATTGTGCTTTGGCCTGAGACCCCAGAATCAAAATTTTGTTGTAGAAGATATGTAGTAAGTATCATTAAGCCATTCACTAGGGCTGGAAATAGATGCACTATACAGAAATTTTCGCTGCGAGGTTGCGAATCTTTTGAAATAAGATTTAATATGTAAATAGTTTGGGGAGAAGATAAGCTGGGGGAAGTGACTGTGTGGTGTGTATACTTGCGTTGCTGAATTAATTACTTAACTCACCAGGTATTTATTGGGTGTCTGTGCTGTGCCTAGCACGAGGCTATGTTATTGAAAAACGACCCTTTTCTCAGCAAAGCACTCTGGTTTGGTTATGGGCACTCTGCAGAAGGCAAGGAAATAAGCACAGAAAAAGGTTTTCGTCGCTTGCTCGAAGGTCACACGTGCATAGCCACTGCCAGAAAGAGAAGCCTGTTTTTCCCCGCAAGGCTTCTCCAGGGCACGTAGGGTGGAGGGAGGACAAGTCTGCAGCCGGGGCTGAGCTTCAGGCCATAGCTGGGGTCAGAGGTTCACCTTATGAAAACAGAAACTCTCTCTGGCTTGTAAGGAAATCAAACCATTGGGAGTTATTTTACTTTGTGTAGGATAAAACAGAACACGGGGGGATCAGGGTTGTCACTGGCTCAACAAAGGGACACAATCTTTATGGTAGAAGCAGCACCAACGAGGAGTCCGGAAATCTGAGTTCCTATCCTGTCTGGGCCACTGACTCTCCTGGGTCACTCTGCCTCTCTGTAATGGTACCTCTGTGGGCAGCCACGGGGTCCCCAACTGTAAAACCAATGGATTGGACCGCTGCAGTGATTCTTACCCTTGGTTGTATGTTGCGAGTTCCCTGGGGAGCTTAAAAACAAACAAAAAAAAACATTGATAGCCTGACCCCAATCCCAGAGATTCTGATGACATTTAGGTGGGGTAAGCCCTCCAGCACTGGGAGTTTTAAAAATCTCACCCAATAATTCTACTGTGCAGCAGCCAAGTTGGAAAACCACTGGGCTAGGAGGTCTGGGGCGGGGGGGGGGGGCCTCTTTCCGCCCCAGTATGCCATAACTTTACAGTGGAAGACAGTAGTTCTCCAACAGTCACATGCATAAGGATCACCTGGGAAGCCTATTTAAAAAATAACATTTCTCACCATACGATATCCCTTATACATGGACTCTACAGTACGATGCCAATGAACGTACCTGCGAAACAGAAACAGACTCCCAGACATAGAAAAGAGACTTGGGGTTTTCAGTGGGGTTGGGGGCAGGGAAGGGTTGGGAGTTTGGGATTAGCAGATGCAAACTACAGGGTGGATAAACAGCAGGGTCCTACTGTAGAGCACAGAGAACTAGAGTCAGTATCCTGTGATAAACCATAATGGAAAAGAATAGGAAAAGACTATACGCGAAATACACAAAGAACACACATGAAACTGAATCAGAAATTAACGGAAGAAATTAACACAACGGAAATTCACACAACCTTGTAAATCGACTAGACGTCAATAAAAAAGAAGGGGGAAAAGAAAAAAAATAGAAGCCAAGGTTGGGTTCCCTTTGCGGGGAGGGAGCATGCAGAAGAGGGGCTGGCAGGCTTCTATTTCTTGCTCTGGGTGGCAGCTACAAGGGTGCTCACTTTCTTGTTACTCATTAAGCTATATATTTACGGTTTGTGCACTTTCATGAAGGTGTGTTATATTTCACAATAAAAACAGTTTCTAAAACTGTAAAAAAATATATATAAATATAAAAAGTTAGCCTCCCTGAAAAGAGAAAATGGGTGAGAAAATTCTCCATATCCTGGAAATGACAGTACCAATGGGACTCTGACAGGTAGCACTCTTTCTAAGCTCCTGCCAGCACTGTGCTATATACGCTGGGGGCACAGAGAACAGCAATCCCCATAGGATGCCTGCCCTTAGCAAGTACACGGTCCACTTCCAGGATTTTATCCCCAGGACATCGTTCCGCAGAAGCGCCAAGATGACGGAGATTTGTAACAACAAGAAGACTGGAAACCACCCAGATATTTACAAGAGCAGGAGGGTTTTCTCAACCGTTTGAGTAGAAAGACTATCCGGCCTACCCACACCTATACCCTGGCAGGGTCAGCCTGTTCCCTATGGACGTGGTGGTTGGTTTAGGGGGAGGCTGGTGAGCCTGCCCCAAGGGGGTGGGGGCTTGGAGGCTCAACAAAGGGGTGTGTGATGCGATGGTGACGGGTCACAAAGGGCTTGCGGTATAAATAGGGTCGGGTCAAGAGACTCTGGCAGAGTCCTGCAGGGAGGTGACGAGGTGCTTTCGTTCCCTCTCTCTCTCTCTCTCTCTCTCCGAGACTCAACTTGTGGCTGGTGGCTCTGTCTTGAACGAAGAGAGCCATGAGCAGTGAGAGTTTACCTCATTACACGGCCAATAGCTACTGTTCAGTGGGGGCGTCGAGGACCTCCATGGGGGTCCTGCAACGACAACTGTACGAGGGAGGAGAGTATGACATTTTCAAGTACGCTCCCATGTTGGAGAGCGACTTTATCCAGGTCAGCAAGGAAGGAGAACTGATCGACCTAGACAACCGCGTCCGAACGGTGACTGTGGGCGTCGCATCCACCAGCCCCCTCTTCCCACTACCTGACGTCATGCTGCTGGCCCGACCAAGGAAAGTCTGTGCCGGGATCACCACGGGGAGAGGTTGCAAGCCCGTGAAGACCCTAGAGCTCACCAGGCTGCTCCCCTTGAAGTTTGTCAAGATCTCCATCCACAACCGGGAGAAACAGCAGCTGTGCCTGAGTCTTGCTACCGGCCGGACTTTCTACCTGCAGCTGTGCCCCTCTTCCGACGCACAAGAAGACCTCTTTTCCTATTGGGAAAAGCTTGTCTATATCCTGAGACCACCGGTAGACAGTTACAGCGGTACCCCGATGCTCCAAACTGGAGATGCAGCGACTACAGAGGATGCCGACATCCTAGTGGTAAGCACCTACAGGGACTCAAGAACACGGGGCAGGGTGCTTTGGGAGAGCAAGGCAAAGCTGGTCCTCCATAGCCTTTGGTGCTCTCTGAGACTCGCCTGGGAAATACCTTCTACTGTTGAAAAGGGTCAGGGACACACGAGCTATCACTACAGGAGTCACCACACTGGAGAGGTTCCGAGTGCTGCACCACCTTGTCCCACGAGGCCGAATTTCAGAGACACCTTAGGTATCACCTCGGCTGCACTGGTCTCATCACTAGGGCTGTAATCCCTTCTACAGCATCCTGACTGTCTGGTCTCTGCTTGAACACTTACCCCAGCCCATGTAGTCTCAGGAGTTGGGGAACATCATTCACAGTTGGGAAGTCCTTCCTTCATTGTGTCTCCCCGGGACTCCGACATGCTGACTCAAATCAGCCCAACCCGTGGAGTCACCAAAACGTACACGGTGTGCATCCCTTGACCCAGGAACCCCACTTCTAGGAATCTGCCCTGCAGGGAGAGAAGCACAAGGGTATAAAGTTAAAGTGTAGAGCATCATGGAGAATTGTATCAGTGCTCTCCCTGACCCTGGGACTGTTCAAGTAAAGTGGAGTGGCCGTTTGACAGGGGTGCAGTAGATGGGGTCTTGCATCCAATGGGAGCTTAGACTGGGTGATGTCAAAAGGTTATTCTAAGTATAAGGCCTTGAGTTGCTCAGCTCCAGGATGAGAGAGGAGCGGACAGTTCTGAGCTCACTTTCTGTCATCTCTCTCCTACCTGTCTCTCCTCCCCTTGGCTCAGACCACAGAGCTCCACAGAGAAAGGGATCAGGATGAGGTTGGGCTTCACAAGCGTCGTGACGTGACTGGAGCCACGTCTTGTGCTTATGTGGGGGGAGAGGGAATCCATCATGCCCCCCGTGGATCAACTGCAGCCCTGAAAGGCGCCGAAGGATCGGCGGCAGGGATGACCGTGGGCCTGGCGGGAGCCACCATCGAGGATCCAGGAGAAAGCGGATCCGGCCAGGCCACCGCAGGTGCTGCCCGCCTATCCCCGCAGGGCACGAACCTGGTCTCGGCGGATGTTGCCAGCACATCCTCGACGGGGGCAGATGGTCCAGAGAGCAGCACGAGCGTGGTGTTGCCAGGTGCAGTCACAACCAGCAAGCCTGCTGCTGGAAGAGCTGAAGGGAAGGTCGCAGCCCCCGTGGTCTCCACCTTGCAGAGTGAAGGCTCCACGTCTGAACGGGATGGAAGCCAGAAGGTCTCCCACCCCAGGGATGAAGCCTGGAAGGAAAAAAAGGAAAGGAGGACACGTCTTCAGCGAGGAAACGTTCCCATCACCGCAGGACAGGTGAAGGTCACCACAGGACAGGAGGGGACAAGACCCAGAAAGCATCCTCCCACTGGTCCTCATGCGGCCATGAAAACTCCAAAGGTGACAAAGGAGGGGAGGACAGCTCGCAGACGGAGGAAGAGCCAGCCCGCCACCAGTTCGGGGACTCGAAGTAAGACATCCAGTGAGATCCTCTCCTTCTTTAGGCGCTTCAGTCATTCCTGATTCAGCACCAAGGCTCACACATGGCCACTGGGAGGTAGACAAAGCCCCGGTTGGCTTGCATCCTTCCCTAGAGAGGCAATTCCTACTTTCTCTAATAAAGGAAACCATACAACTCCAAAAGAAATGCTATCTTGTGTTTTCTATGTCCCCTCGCCTGGTAGCGACTTGACAGCGACTTCTGTGGTGCGAATTGTGCTTTGGCCTGAGACCCCAGAATCAAAATTTTGTTGTAGAAGATATGTAGTAAGTATCATTAAGCCATTCACTAGGGCTGGAAATAGATGCACTATACAGAAATTTTCGCTGCGAGGTTGCGAATCTTTTGAAATAAGATTTAATATGTAAATAGTTTGGGGAGAAGATAAGCTGGGGGAAGTGACTGTGTGGTGTGTATACTTGCGTTGCTGAATTAATTACTTAACTCACCAGGTATTTATTGGGTGTCTGTGCTGTGCCTAGCACGAGGCTATGTTATTGAAAAACGACCCTTTTCTCAGCAAAGCACTCTGGTTTGGTTATGGGCACTCTGCAGAAGGCAAGGAAATAAGCACAGAAAAAGGTTTTCGTCGCTTGCTCGAAGGTCACACGTGCATAGCCACTGCCAGAAAGAGAAGCCTGTTTTTCCCCGCAAGGCTTCTCCAGGGCACGTAGGGTGGAGGGAGGACAAGTCTGCAGCCGGGGCTGAGCTTCAGGCCATAGCTGGGGTCAGAGGTTCACCTTATGAAAACAGAAACTCTCTCTGGCTTGTAAGGAAATCAAACCATTGGGAGTTATTTTACTTTGTGTAGGATAAAACAGAACACGGGGGGATCAGGGTTGTCACTGGCTCAACAAAGGGACACAATCTTTATGGTAGAAGCAGCACCAACGAGGAGTCCGGAAATCTGAGTTCCTATCCTGTCTGGGCCACTGACTCTCCTGGGTCACTCTGCCTCTCTGTAATGGTACCTCTGTGGGCAGCCACGGGGTCCCCAACTGTAAAACCAATGGATTGGACCGCTGCAGTGATTCTTACCCTTGGTTGTATGTTGCGAGTTCCCTGGGGAGCTGAAAAACAAACAAAAAAAACATTGATAGCCTGACCCCAATCCCAGAGATTCTGATGACATTTAGGTGGGGTAAGCCCTCCAGCACTGGGAGTTTTAAAAATCTCACCCAATAATTCTACTGTGCAGCAGCCAAGTTGGAAAACCACTGGGCTAGGAGGTCTGGGGCGGGGGGGGGGCCTCTTTCCGCCCCAGTATGCCATAACTTTACAGTGGAAGACAGTAGTTCTCCAACAGTCACATGCATAAGGATCACCTGGGAAGCCTATTTAAAAAATAACATTTCTCACCATACGATATCCCTTATACATGGACTCTACAGTACGATGCCAATGAACGTACCTGCGAAACAGAAACAGACTCCCAGACATAGAAAAGAGACTTGGGGTTTTCAGTGGGGTTGGGGGCAGGGAAGGGTTGGGAGTTTGGGATTAGCAGATGCAAACTACAGGGTGGATAAACAGCAGGGTCCTACTGTAGAGCACAGAGAACTAGAGTCAGTATCCTGTGATAAACCATAATGGAAAAGAATAGGAAAAGACTATACGCGAAATACACAAAGAACACACATGAAACTGAATCAGAAATTAACGGAAGAAATTAACACAACAGAAATTCACACAACCTTGTAAATCGACTAGACGTCAATAAAAAAGAAGGGGGAAAAGAAAAAAAATAGAAGCCAAGGTTGGGTTCCCTTTGCGGGGAGGGAGCATGCAGAAGAGGGGCTGGCAGGCTTCTATTTCTTGCTCTGGGTGGCAGCTACAAGGGTGCTCACTTTCTTGTTACTCATTAAGCTATATATTTACGGTTTGTGCACTTTCATGAAGGTGTGTTATATTTCACAATAAAAACAGTTTCTAAAACTGTAAAAAAATATATATAAATATAAAAAGTTAGCCTCCCTGAAAAGAGAAAATGGGTGAGAAAATTCTCCATATCCTGGAAATGACAGTACCAATGGGACTCTGACAGGTAGCACTCTTTCTAAGCTCCTGCCAGCACTGTGCTATATACGCTGGGGGCACAGAGAACAGCAATCCCCATAGGATGCCTGCCCTTAGCAAGTACACGGTCCACTTCCAGGATTTTATCCCCAGGACATCGTTCCGCAGAAGCGCCAAGATGACGGAGATTTGTAACAACAAGAAGACTGGAAACCACCCAGATATTTACAAGAGCAGGAGGGTTTTCTCAACCGTTTGAGTAGAAAGACTATCCGGCCTACCCACACCTATACCCTGGCAGGGTCAGCCTGTTCCCTATGGACGTGGTGGTTGGTTTAGGGGGAGGCTGGTGAGCCTGCCCCAAGGGGGTGGGGGCTTGGAGGCTCAACAAAGGGGTGTGTGATGCGATGGTGACGGGTCACAAAGGGCTTGCGGTATAAATAGGGTCGGGTCAAGAGACTCTGGCAGAGTCCTGCAGGGAGGTGACGAGGTGCTTTCGTTCCCTCTCTCTCTCTCTCTCTCTCTCCGAGACTCAACTTGTGGCTGGTGGCTCTGTCTTGAACGAAGAGAGCCATGAGCAGTGAGAGTTTACCTCATTACACGGCCAATAGCTACTGTTCAGTGGGGGCGTCGAGGACCTCCATGGGGGTCCTGCAACGACAACTGTACGAGGGAGGAGAGTATGACATTTTCAAGTACGCTCCCATGTTGGAGAGCGACTTTATCCAGGTCAGCAAGGAAGGAGAACTGATCGACCTAGACAACCGCGTCCGAACGGTGACTGTGGGCGTCGCATCCACCAGCCCCCTCTTCCCACTACCTGACGTCATGCTGCTGGCCCGACCAAGGAAAGTCTGTGCCGGGATCACCACGGGGAGAGGTTGCAAGCCCGTGAAGACCCTAGAGCTCACCAGGCTGCTCCCCTTGAAGTTTGTCAAGATCTCCATCCACAACCGGGAGAAACAGCAGCTGTGCCTGAGTCTTGCTACCGGCCGGACTTTCTACCTGCAGCTGTGCCCCTCTTCCGACGCACAAGAAGACCTCTTTTCCTATTGGGAAAAGCTTGTCTATATCCTGAGACCACCGGTAGACAGTTACAGCGGTACCCCGATGCTCCAAACTGGAGATGCAGCGACTACAGAGGATGCCGACATCCTAGTGGTAAGCACCTACAGGGACTCAAGAACACGGGGCAGGGTGCTTTGGGAGAGCAAGGCAAAGCTGGTCCTCCATAGCCTTTGGTGCTCTCTGAGACTCGCCTGGGAAATACCTTCTACTGTTGAAAAGGGTCAGGGACACACGAGCTATCACTACAGGAGTCACCACACTGGAGAGGTTCCGAGTGCTGCACCACCTTGTCCCACGAGGCCGAATTTCAGAGACACCTTAGGTATCACCTCGGCTGCACTGGTCTCATCACTAGGGCTGTAATCCCTTCTACAGCATCCTGACTGTCTGGTCTCTGCTTGAACACTTACCCCAGCCCATGTAGTCTCAGGAGTTGGGGAACATCATTCACAGTTGGGAAGTCCTTCCTTCATTGTGTCTCCCCGGGACTCCGACATGCTGACTCAAATCAGCCCAACCCGTGGAGTCACCAAAACGTACACGGTGTGCATCCCTTGACCCAGGAACCCCACTTCTAGGAATCTGCCCTGCAGGGAGAGAAGCACAAGGGTATAAAGTTAAAGTGTAGAGCATCATGGAGAATTGTATCAGTGCTCTCCCTGACCCTGGGACTGTTCAAGTAAAGTGGAGTGGCCGTTTGACAGGGGTGCAGTAGATGGGGTCTTGCATCCAATGGGAGCTTAGACTGGGTGATGTCAAAAGGTTATTCTAAGTATAAGGCCTTGAGTTGCTCAGCTCCAGGATGAGAGAGGAGCGGACAGTTCTGAGCTCACTTTCTGTCATCTCTCTCCTACCTGTCTCTCCTCCCCTTGGCTCAGACCACAGAGCTCCACAGAGAAAGGGATCAGGATGAGGTTGGGCTTCACAAGCGTCGTGACGTGACTGGAGCCACGTCTTGTGCTTATGTGGGGGGAGAGGGAATCCATCATGCCCCCCGTGGATCAACTGCAGCCCTGAAAGGCGCCGAAGGATCGGCGGCAGGGATGACCGTGGGCCTGGCGGGAGCCACCATCGAGGATCCAGGAGAAAGCGGATCCGGCCAGGCCACCGCAGGTGCTGCCCGCCTATCCCCGCAGGGCACGAACCTGGTCTCGGCGGATGTTGCCAGCACATCCTCGACGGGGGCAGATGGTCCAGAGAGCAGCACGAGCGTGGTGTTGCCAGGTGCAGTCACAACCAGCAAGCCTGCTGCTGGAAGAGCTGAAGGGAAGGTCGCAGCCCCCGTGGTCTCCACCTTGCAGAGTGAAGGCTCCACGTCTGAACGGGATGGAAGCCAGAAGGTCTCCCACCCCAGGGATGAAGCCTGGAAGGAAAAAAAGGAAAGGAGGACACGTCTTCAGCGAGGAAACGTTCCCATCACCGCAGGACAGGTGAAGGTCACCACAGGACAGGAGGGGACAAGACCCAGAAAGCATCCTCCCACTGGTCCTCATGCGGCCATGAAAACTCCAAAGGTGACAAAGGAGGGGAGGACAGCTCGCAGACGGAGGAAGAGCCAGCCCGCCACCAGTTCGGGGACTCGAAGTAAGACATCCAGTGAGATCCTCTCCTTCTTTAGGCGCTTCAGTCATTCCTGATTCAGCACCAAGGCTCACACATGGCCACTGGGAGGTAGACAAAGCCCCGGTTGGCTTGCATCCTTCCCTAGAGAGGCAATTCCTACTTTCTCTAATAAAGGAAACCATACAACTCCAAAAGAAATGCTATCTTGTGTTTTCTATGTCCCCTCGCCTGGTAGCGACTTGACAGCGACTTCTGTGGTGCGAATTGTGCTTTGGCCTGAGACCCCAGAATCAAAATTTTGTTGTAGAAGATATGTAGTAAGTATCATTAAGCCATTCACTAGGGCTGGAAATAGATGCACTATACAGAAATTTTCGCTGCGAGGTTGCGAATCTTTTGAAATAAGATTTAATATGTAAATAGTTTGGGGAGAAGATAAGCTGGGGGAAGTGACTGTGTGGTGTGTATACTTGCGTTGCTGAATTAATTACTTAACTCACCAGGTATTTATTGGGTGTCTGTGCTGTGCCTAGCACGAGGCTATGTTATTGAAAAACGACCCTTTTCTCAGCAAAGCACTCTGGTTTGGTTATGGGCACTCTGCAGAAGGCAAGGAAATAAGCACAGAAAAAGGTTTTCGTCGCTTGCTCGAAGGTCACACGTGCA
Source organism: Mesoplodon mirus (assembly GCF_964341445.2). Classification (NCBI taxonomy): domain Eukaryota; kingdom Metazoa; phylum Chordata; class Mammalia; order Artiodactyla; family Ziphiidae; genus Mesoplodon; species Mesoplodon mirus. Next base: position 55,307,469 of record NC_138980.1, read on the forward strand.
TAGCCACTGCCAGAAAGAGAAGCCTGTTTTTCCCTGCAAGGCTTCTCCAGGGCACGTAGGGTGGAGGGAGGACAAGTCTGCAGCCGGGGCTGAGCTTCAGGCCATAGCTGGGGTCAGAGGTTCACCTTATGAAAACAGAAACTCTCTCTGGCTTGTAAGGAAATCAAACCATTGGGAGTTATTTTACTTTGTGTAGGATAAAACAGAACACGGGGGGATCAGGGTTGTCACTGGCTCAACAAAGGGACACAATCTTTATGGTAGAAGCAGCACCAACGAGGAGTCCGGAAATCTGAGTTCCTATCCTGTCTGGGCCACTGACTCTCCTGGGTCACTCTGCCTCTCTGTAATGGTACCTCTGTGGGCAGCCACGGGGTCCCCAACTGTAAAACCAATGGATTGGACCGCTGCAGTGATTCTTACCCTTGGTTGTATGTTGCGAGTTCCCTGGGGAGCTGAAAAACAAACAAAAAAAACATTGATAGCCTGACCCCAATCCCAGAGATTCTGATGACATTTAGGTGGGGTAAGCCCTCCAGCACTGGGAGTTTTAAAAATCTCACCCAATAATTCTACTGTGCAGCAGCCAAGTTGGAAAACCACTGGGCTAGGAGGTCTGGGGCGGGGGGGGGGCCTCTTTCCGCCCCAGTATGCCATAACTTTACAGTGGAAGACAGTAGTTCTCCAACAGTCACATGCATAAGGATCACCTGGGAAGCCTATTTAAAAAATAACATTTCTCACCATACGATATCCCTTATACATGGACTCTACAGTACGATGCCAATGAACGTACCTGCGAAACAGAAACAGACTCCCAGACATAGAAAAGAGACTTGGGGTTTTCAGTGGGGTTGGGGGCAGGGAAGGGTTGGGAGTTTGGGATTAGCAGATGCAAACTACAGGGTGGATAAACAGCAGGGTCCTACTGTAGAGCACAGAGAACTAGAGTCAGTATCCTGTGATAAACCATAATGGAAAAGAATAGGAAAAGACTATAACATGAAATACACAAAGAACACACATGAAACTGAATCAGAAATTAACGGAAGAAATTAACACAACGGAAATTCACACAACCTTGTAAATCGACTAGACGTCAATAAAAAAGAAGGGGGAAAAGAAAAAAAATAGAAGCCAAGGTTGGGTTCCCTTTGCGGGGAGGGAGCATGCAGAAGAGGGGCTGGCAGGCTTCTATTTCTTGCTCTGGGTGGCAGCTACAAGGGTGCTCACTTTCTTGTTACTCATTAAGCTATATATTTACGGTTTGTGCACTTTCATGAAGGTGTGTTATATTTCACAATAAAAACAGTTTCTAAAACTGTAAAAAAATATATATAAATATAAAAAGTTAGCCTCCCTGAAAAGAGAAAATGGGTGAGAAAATTCTCCATATCCTGGAAATGACAGTACCAATGGGACTCTGACAGGTAGCACTCTTTCTAAGCTCCTGCCAGCACTGTGCTATATACGCTGGGGGCACAGAGAACAGCAATCCCCATAGGATGCCTGCCCTTAGCAAGTACACGGTCCACTTCCAGGATTTTATCCCCAGGACATCGTTCCGCAGAAGCGCCAAGATGACGGAGATTTGTAACAACAACAAGACTGGAAACCACCCAGATATTTACAAGAGCAGGAGGGTTTTCTCAACCGTTTGAGTAGAAAGACTATCCGGCCTACCCACACCTATACCCTGGCAGGGTCAGCCTGTTCCCTATGGACGTGGTGGTTGGTTTAGGGGGAGGCTGGTGAGCCTGCCCCAAGGGGGTGGGGGCTTGGAGGCTCAACAAAGGGGTGTGTGATGCGATGGTGACGGGTCACAAAGGGCTTGCGGTATAAATAGGGTCGGGTCAAGAGACTCTGGCAGAGTCCTGCAGGGAGGTGACGAGGTGCTTTCGTTCCCTCTCTCTCTCTCTCTCTCTCCGAGACTCAACTTGTGGCTGGTGGCTCTGTCTTGAACGAAGAGAGCCATGAGCAGTGAGAGTTTACCTCATTACACGGCCAATAGCTACTGTTCAGTGGGGGCGTCGAGGACCTCCATGGGGGTCCTGCAACGACAACTGTACGAGGGAGGAGAGTATGACATTTTCAAGTACGCTCCCATGTTGGAGAGCGACTTTATCCAGGTCAGCAAGGAAGGAGAACTGATCGACCTAGACAACCGCGTCCGAACGGTGACTGTGGGCGTCGCATCCACCAGCCCCCTCTTCCCACTACCTGACGTCATGCTGCTGGCCCGACCAAGGAAAGTCTGTGCCGGGATCACCACGGGGAGAGGTTGCAAGCCCGTGAAGACCCTAGAGCTCACCAGGCTGCTCCCCTTGAAGTTTGTCAAGATCTCCATCCACAACCGGGAGAAACAGCAGCTGTGCCTGAGTCTTGCTACCGGCCGGACTTTCTACCTGCAGCTGTGCCCCTCTTCCGACGCACAAGAAGACCTCTTTTCCTATTGGGAAAAGCTTGTCTATATCCTGAGACCACCGGTAGACAGTTACAGCGGTACCCCAATGCTCCAAACTGGAGATGCAGCGACTACAGAGGATGCCGACATCCTAGTGGTAAGCACCTACAGGGACTCAAGAACACGGGGCAGGGTGCTTTGGGAGAGCAAGGCAAAGCTGGTCCTCCATAGCCTTTGGTGCTCTCTGAGACTCGCCTGGGAAATACCTTCTACTGTTGAAAAGGGTCAGGGACACACGAGCTATCACTACAGGAGTCACCACACTGGAGAGGTTCCGAGTGCTGCACCACCTTGTCCCACGAGGCCGAATTTCAGAGACACCTTAGGTATCACCTCGGCTGCACTGGTCTCATCACTAGGGCTGTAATCCCTTCTACAGCATCCTGACTGTCTGGTCTCTGCTTGAACACTTACCCCAGCCCATGTAGTCTCAGGAGTTGGGGAACATCATTCACAGTTGGGAAGTCCTTCCTTCATTGTGTCTCCCCGGGACTCCGACATGCTGACTCAAATCAGCCCAACCCGTGGAGTCACCAAAACGTACACGGTGTGCATCCCTTGACCCAGGAACCCCACTTCTAGGAATCTGCCCTGCAGGGAGAGAAGCACAAGGGTATAAAGTTAAAGTGTAGAGCATCATGGAGAATTGTATCAGTGCTCTCCCTGACCCTGGGACTGTTCAAGTAAAGTGGAGTGGCCGTTTGACAGGGGTGCAGTAGATGGGGTCTTGCATCCAATGGGAGCTTAGACTGGGTGATGTCAAAAGGTTATTCTAAGTATAAGGCCTTGAGTTGCTCAGCTCCAGGATGAGAGAGGAGCGGACAGTTCTGAGCTCACTTTCTGTCATCTCTCTCCTACCTGTCTCTCCTCCCCTTGGCTCAGACCACAGAGCTCCACAGAGAAAGGGATCAGGATGAGGTTGGGCTTCACAAGCGTCGTGACGTGACTGGAGCCACGTCTTGTGCTTATGTGGGGGGAGAGGGAATCCATCATGCCCCCCGTGGATCAACTGCAGCCCTGAAAGGCGCCGAAGGATCGGCGGCAGGGATGACCGTGGGCCTGGCGGGAGCCACCATCGAGGATCCAGGAGAAAGCGGATCCGGCCAGGCCACCGCAGGTGCTGCCCGCCTATCCCCGCAGGGCACGAACCTGGTCTCGGCGGATGTTGCCAGCACATCCTCGACGGGGGCAGATGGTCCAGAGAGCAGCACGAGCGTGGTGTTGCCAGGTGCAGTCACAACCAGCAAGCCTGCTGCTGGAAGAGCTGAAGGGAAGGTCGCAGCCCCCGTGGTCTCCACCTTGCAGAGTGAAGGCTCCACGTCTGAACGGGATGGAAGCCAGAAGGTCTCCCACCCCAGGGATGAAGCCTGGAAGGAAAAAAAGGAAAGGAGGACACGTCTTCAGCGAGGAAACGTTCCCATCACCGCAGGACAGGTGAAGGTCACCACAGGACAGGAGGGGACAAGACCCAGAAAGCATCCTCCCACTGGTCCTCATGCGGCCATGAAAACTCCAAAGGTGACAAAGGAGGGGAGGACAGCTCGCAGACGGAGGAAGAGCCAGCCCGCCACCAGTTCGGGGACTCGAAGTAAGACATCCAGTGAGATCCTCTCCTTCTTTAGGCGCTTCAGTCATTCCTGATTCAGCACCAAGGCTCACACATGGCCACTGGGAGGTAGACAAAGCCCCGGTTGGCTTGCATCCTTCCCTAGAGAGGCAATTCCTACTTTCTCTAATAAAGGAAACCATACAACTCCAAAAGAAATGCTATCTTGTGTTTTCTATGTCCCCTCGCCTGGTAGCGACTTGACAGCGACTTCTGTGGTGCGAATTGTGCTTTGGCCTGAGACCCCAGAATCAAAATTTTGTTGTAGAAGATATGTAGTAAGTATCATTAAGCCATTCACTAGGGCTGGAAATAGATGCACTATACAGAAATTTTCGCTGCGAGGTTGCGAATCTTTTGAAATAAGATTTAATATGTAAATAGTTTGGGGAGAAGATAAGCTGGGGGAAGTGACTGTGTGGTGTGTATACTTGCGTTGCTGAATTAATTACTTAACTCACCAGGTATTTATTGGGTGTCTGTGCTGTGCCTAGCACGAGGCTATGTTATTGAAAAACGACCCTTTTCTCAGCAAAGCACTCTGGTTTGGTTATGGGCACTCTGCAGAAGGCAAGGAAATAAGCACAGAAAAAGGTTTTCGTCGCTTGCTCGAAGGTCACACGTGCATAGCCACTGCCAGAAAGAGAAGCCTGTTTTTCCCCGCAAGGCTTCTCCAGGGCACGTAGGGTGGAGGGAGGACAAGTCTGCAGCCGGGGCTGAGCTTCAGGCCATAGCTGGGGTCAGAGGTTCACCTTATGAAAACAGAAACTCTCTCTGGCTTGTAAGGAAATCAAACCATTGGGAGTTATTTTACTTTGTGTAGGATAAAACAGAACACGGGGGGATCAGGGTTGTCACTGGCTCAACAAAGGGACACAATCTTTATGGTAGAAGCAGCACCAACGAGGAGTCCGGAAATCTGAGTTCCTATCCTGTCTGGGCCACTGACTCTCCTGGGTCACTCTGCCTCTCTGTAATGGTACCTCTGTGGGCAGCCACGGGGTCCCCAACTGTAAAACCAATGGATTGGACCGCTGCAGTGATTCTTACCCTTGGTTGTATGTTGCGAGTTCCCTGGGGAGCTGAAAAACAAACAAAAAAAACATTGATAGCCTGACCCCAATCCCAGAGATTCTGATGACATTTAGGTGGGGTAAGCCCTCCAGCACTGGGAGTTTTAAAAATCTCACCCAATAATTCTACTGTGCAGCAGCCAAGTTGGAAAACCACTGGGCTAGGAGGTCTGGGGCGGGGGGGGGGCCTCTTTCCGCCCCAGTATGCCATAACTTTACAGTGGAAGACAGTAGTTCTCCAACAGTCACATGCATAAGGATCACCTGGGAAGCCTATTTAAAAAATAACATTTCTCACCATACGATATCCCTTATACATGGACTCTACAGTACGATGCCAATGAACGTACCTGCGAAACAGAAACAGACTCCCAGACATAGAAAAGAGACTTGGGGTTTTCAGTGGGGTTGGGGGCAGGGAAGGGTTGGGAGTTTGGGATTAGCAGATGCAAACTACAGGGTGGATAAACAGCAGGGTCCTACTGTAGAGCACAGAGAACTAGAGTCAGTATCCTGTGATAAACCATAATGGAAAAGAATAGGAAAAGACTATAACATGAAATACACAAAGAACACACATGAAACTGAATCAGAAATTAACGGAAGAAATTAACACAACGGAAATTCACACAACCTTGTAAATCGACTAGACGTCAATAAAAAAGAAGGGGGAAAAGAAAAAAAATAGAAGCCAAGGTTGGGTTCCCTTTGCGGGGAGGGAGCATGCAGAAGAGGGGCTGGCAGGCTTCTATTTCTTGCTCTGGGTGGCAGCTACAAGGGTGCTCACTTTCTTGTTACTCATTAAGCTATATATTTACGGTTTGTGCACTTTCATGAAGGTGTGTTATATTTCACAATAAAAACAGTTTCTAAAACTGTAAAAAAATATATATAAATATAAAAAGTTAGCCTCCCTGAAAAGAGAAAATGGGTGAGAAAATTCTCCATATCCTGGAAATGACAGTACCAATGGGACTCTGACAGGTAGCACTCTTTCTAAGCTCCTGCCAGCACTGTGCTATATACGCTGGGGGCACAGAGAACAGCAATCCCCATAGGATGCCTGCCCTTAGCAAGTACACGGTCCACTTCCAGGATTTTATCCCCAGGACATCGTTCCGCAGAAGCGCCAAGATGACGGAGATTTGTAACAACAACAAGACTGGAAACCACCCAGATATTTACAAGAGCAGGAGGGTTTTCTCAACCGTTTGAGTAGAAAGACTATCCGGCCTACCCACACCTATACCCTGGCAGGGTCAGCCTGTTCCCTATGGACGTGGTGGTTGGTTTAGGGGGAGGCTGGTGAGCCTGCCCCAAGGGGGTGGGGGCTTGGAGGCTCAACAAAGGGGTGTGTGATGCAATGGTGACGGGTCACAAAGGGCTTGCGGTATAAATAGGGTCGGGTCAAGAGACTCTGGCAGAGTCCTGCAGGGAGGTGACGAGGTGCTTTCGTTCCCTCTCTCTCTCTCTCTCCGAGACTCAACTTGTGGCTGGTGGCTCTGTCTTGAACGAAGAGAGCCATGAGCAGTGAGAGTTTACCTCATTACACGGCCAATAGCTACTGTTCAGTGGGGGCGTCGAGGACCTCCATGGGGGTCCTGCAACGACAACTGTACGAGGGAGGAGAGTATGACATTTTCAAGTACGCTCCCATGTTGGAGAGCGACTTTATCCAGGTCAGCAAGGAAGGAGAACTGATCGACCTAGACAACCGCGTCCGAACGGTGACTGTGGGCGTCGCATCCACCAGCCCCCTCTTCCCACTACCTGACGTCATGCTGCTGGCCCGACCAAGGAAAGTCTGTGCCGGGATCACCAAGGGGAGAGGTTGCAAGCCCGTGAAGACCCTAGAGCTCACCAGGCTGCTCCCCTTGAAGTTTGTCAAGATCTCCATCCACAACCGGGAGAAACAGCAGCTGTGCCTGAGTCTTGCTACCGGCCGGACTTTCTACCTGCAGCTGTGCCCCTCTTCCGACGCACAAGAAGACCTCTTTTCCTATTGGGAAAAGCTTGTCTATATCCTGAGACCACCGGTAGACAGTTACAGCGGTACCCCGATGCTCCAAACTGGAGATGCAGCGACTACAGAGGATGCCGACATCCTAGTGGTAAGCACCTACAGGGACTCAAGAACACGGGGCAGGGTGCTTTGGGAGAGCAAGGCAAAGCTGGTCCTCCATAGCCTTTGGTGCTCTCTGAGACTCGCCTGGGAAATACCTTCTACTGTTGAAAAGGGTCAGGGACACACGAGCTATCACTACAGGAGTCACCACACTGGAGAGGTTCCGAGTGCTGCACCACCTTGTCCCACGAGGCCGAATTTCAGAGACACCTTAGGTATCACCTCGGCTGCACTGGTCTCATCACTAGGGCTGTAATCCCTTCTACAGCATCCTGACTGTCTGGTCTCTGCTTGAACACTTACCCCAGCCCATGTAGTCTCAGGAGTTGGGGAACATCATTCACAGTTGGGAAGTCCTTCCTTCATTGTGTCTCCCCGGGACTCCGACATGCTGACTCAAATCAGCCCAACCCGTGGAGTCACCAAAACGTACACGGTGTGCATCCCTTGACCCAGGAACCCCACTTCTAGGAATCTGCCCTGCAGGGAGAGAAGCACAAGGGTATAAAGTTAAAGTGTAGAGCATCATGGAGAATTGTATCAGTGCTCTCCCTGACCCTGGGACTGTTCAAGTAAAGTGGAGTGGCCGTTTGACAGGGGTGCAGTAGATGGGGTCTTGCATCCAATGGGAGCTTAGACTGGGTGATGTCAAAAGGTTATTCTAAGTATAAGGCCTTGAGTTGCTCAGCTCCAGGATGAGAGAGGAGCGGACAGTTCTGAGCTCACTTTCTGTCATCTCTCTCCTACCTGTCTCTCCTCCCCTTGGCTCAGACCACAGAGCTCCACAGAGAAAGGGATCAGGATGAGGTTGGGCTTCACAAGCGTCGTGACGTGACTGGAGCCACGTCTTGTGCTTATGTGGGGGGAGAGGGAATCCATCATGCCCCCCGTGGATCAACTGCAGCCCTGAAAGGCGCCGAAGGATCGGCGGCAGGGATGACCGTGGGCCTGGCGGGAGCCACCATCGAGGATCCAGGAGAAAGCGGATCCGGCCAGGCCACCGCAGGTGCTGCCCGCCTATCCCCGCAGGGCACGAACCTGGTCTCGGCGGATGTTGCCAGCACATCCTCGACGGGGGCAGATGGTCCAGAGAGCAGCACGAGCGTGGTGTTGCCAGGTGCAGTCACAACCAGCAAGCCTGCTGCTGGAAGAGCTGAAGGGAAGGTCGCAGCCCCCGTGGTCTCCACCTTGCAGAGTGAAGGCTCCACGTCTGAACGGGATGGAAGCCAGAAGGTCTCCCACCCCAGGGATGAAGCCTGGAAGGAAAAAAAGGAAAGGAGGACACGTCTTCAGCGAGGAAACGTTCCCATCACCGCAGGACAGGTGAAGGTCACCACAGGACAGGAGGGGACAAGACCCAGAAAGCATCCTCCCACTGGTCCTCATGCGGCCATGAAAACTCCAAAGGTGACAAAGGAGGGGAGGACAGCTCGCAGACGGAGGAAGAGCCAGCCCGCCACCAGTTCGGGGACTCGAAGTAAGACATCCAGTGAGATCCTCTCCTTCTTTAGGCGCTTCAGTCATTCCTGATTCAGCACCAAGGCTCACACATGGCCACTGGGAGGTAGACAAAGCCCCGGTTGGCTTGCATCCTTCCCTAGAGAGGCAATTCCTACTTTCTCTAATAAAGGAAACCATACAACTCCAAAAGAAATGCTATCTTGTGTTTTCTATGTCCCCTCGCCTGGTAGCGACTTGACAGCGACTTCTGTGGTGCGAATTGTGCTTTGGCCTGAGACCCCAGAATCAAAATTTTGTTGTAGAAGATATGTAGTAAGTATCATTAAGCCATTCACTAGGGCTGGAAATAGATGCACTATACAGAAATTTTCGCTGCGAGGTTGCGAATCTTTTGAAATAAGATTTAATATGTAAATAGTTTGGGGAGAAGATAAGCTGGGGGAAGTGACTGTGTGGTGTGTATACTTGCGTTGCTGAATTAATTACTTAACTCACCAGGTATTTATTGGGTGTCTGTGCTGTGCCTAGCACGAGGCTATGTTATTGAAAAACGACCCTTTTCTCAGCAAAGCACTCTGGTTTGGTTATGGGCACTCTGCAGAAGGCAAGGAAATAAGCACAGAAAAAGGTTTTCGTCGCTTGCTCGAAGGTCACACGTGCATAGCCACTGCCAGAAAGAGAAGCCTGTTTTTCCCCGCAAGGCTTCTCCAGGGCACGTAGGGTGGAGGGAGGACAAGTCTGCAGCCGGGGCTGAGCTTCAGGCCATAGCTGGGGTCAGAGGTTCACCTTATGAAAACAGAAACTCTCTCTGGCTTGTAAGGAAATCAAACCATTGGGAGTTATTTTACTTTGTGTAGGATAAAACAGAACACGGGGGGATCAGGGTTGTCACTGGCTCAACAAAGGGACACAATCTTTATGGTAGAAGCAGCACCAACGAGGAGTCCGGAAATCTGAGTTCCTATCCTGTCTGGGCCACTGACTCTCCTGGGTCACTCTGCCTCTCTGTAATGGTACCTCTGTGGGCAGCCACGGGGTCCCCAACTGTAAAACCAATGGATTGGACCGCTGCAGTGATTCTTACCCTTGGTTGTATGTTGCGAGTTCCCTGGGGAGCTGAAAAACAAACAAAAAAAACATTGATAGCCTGACCCCAATCCCAGAGATTCTGATGACATTTAGGTGGGGTAAGCCCTCCAGCACTGGGAGTTTTAAAAATCTCACCCAATAATTCTACTGTGCAGCAGCCAAGTTGGAAAACCACTGGGCTAGGAGGTCTGGGGCGGGGGGGGGGCCTCTTTCCGCCCCAGTATGCCATAACTTTACAGTGGAAGACAGTAGTTCTCCAACAGTCACATGCATAAGGATCACCTGGGAAGCCTATTTAAAAAATAACATTTCTCACCATACGATATCCCTTATACATGGACTCTACAGTACGATGCCAATGAACGTACCTGCGAAACAGAAACAGACTCCCAGACATAGAAAAGAGACTTGGGGTTTTCAGTGGGGTTGGGGGCAGGGAAGGGTTGGGAGTTTGGGATTAGCAGATGCAAACTACAGGGTGGATAAACAGCAGGGTCCTACTGTAGAGCACAGAGAACTAGAGTCAGTATCCTGTGATAAACCATAATGGAAAAGAATAGGAAAAGACTATAACATGAAATACACAAAGAACACACATGAAACTGAATCAGAAATTAACGGAAGAAATTAACACAACGGAAATTCACACAACCTTGTAAATCGACTAGACGTCAATAAAAAAGAAGGGGGAAAAGAAAAAAAATAGAAGCCAAGGTTGGGTTCCCTTTGCGGGGAGGGAGCATGCAGAAGAGGGGCTGGCAGGCTTCTATTTCTTGCTCTGGGTGGCAGCTACAAGGGTGCTCACTTTCTTGTTACTCATTAAGCTATATATTTACGGTTTGTGCACTTTCATGAAGGTGTGTTATATTTCACAATAAAAACAGTTTCTAAAACTGTAAAAAAATATATATAAATATAAAAAGTTAGCCTCCCTGAAAAGAGAAAATGGGTGAGAAAATTCTCCATATCCTGGAAATGACAGTACCAATGGGACTCTGACAGGTAGCACTCTTTCTAAGCTCCTGCCAGCACTGTGCTATATACGCTGGGGGCACAGAGAACAGCAATCCCCATAGGATGCCTGCCCTTAGCAAGTACACGGTCCACTTCCAGGATTTTATCCCCAGGACATCGTTCCGCAGAAGCGCCAAGATGACGGAGATTTGTAACAACAACAAGACTGGAAACCACCCAGATATTTACAAGAGCAGGAGGGTTTTCTCAACCGTTTGAGTAGAAAGACTATCCGGCCTACCCACACCTATACCCTGGCAGGGTCAGCCTGTTCCCTATGGACGTGGTGGTTGGTTTAGGGGGAGGCTGGTGAGCCTGCCCCAAGGGGGTGGGGGCTTGGAGGCTCAACAAAGGGGTGTGTGATGCGATGGTGACGGGTCACAAAGGGCTTGCGGTATAAATAGGGTCGGGTCAAGAGACTCTGGCAGAGTCCTGCAGGGAGGTGACGAGGTGCTTTCGTTCCCTCTCTCTCTCTCTCTCTCTCCGAGACTCAACTTGTGGCTGGTGGCTCTGTCTTGAACGAAGAGAGCCATGAGCAGTGAGAGTTTACCTCATTACACGGCCAATAGCTACTGTTCAGTGGGGGCGTCGAGGACCTCCATGGGGGTCCTGCAACGACAACTGTACGAGGGAGGAGAGTATGACATTTTCAAGTACGCTCCCATGTTGGAGAGCGACTTTATCCAGGTCAGCAAGGAAGGAGAACTGATCGACCTAGACAACCGCGTCCGAACGGTGACTGTGGGCGTCGCATCCACCAGCCCCCTCTTCCCACTACCTGACGTCATGCTGCTGGCCCGACCAAGGAAAGTCTGTGCCGGGATCACCACGGGGAGAGGTTGCAAGCCCGTGAAGACCCTAGAGCTCACCAGGCTGCTCCCCTTGAAGTTTGTCAAGATCTCCATCCACAACCGGGAGAAACAGCAGCTGTGCCTGAGTCTTGCTACCGGCCGGACTTTCTACCTGCAGCTGTGCCCCTCTTCCGACGCACAAGAAGACCTCTTTTCCTATTGGGAAAAGCTTGTCTATATCCTGAGACCACCGGTAGACAGTTACAGCGGTACCCCGATGCTCCAAACTGGAGATGCAGCGACTACAGAGGATGCCGACATCCTAGTGGTAAGCACCTACAGGGACTCAAGAACACGGGGCAGGGTGCTTTGGGAGAGCAAGGCAAAGCTGGTCCTCCATAGCCTTTGGTGCTCTCTGAGACTCGCCTGGGAAATACCTTCTACTGTTGAAAAGGGTCAGGGACACACGAGCTATCACTACAGGAGTCACCACACTGGAGAGGTTCCGAGTGCTGCACCACCTTGTCCCACGAGGCCGAATTTCAGAGACACCTTAGGTATCACCTCGGCTGCACTGGTCTCATCACTAGGGCTGTAATCCCTTCTACAGCATCCTGACTGTCTGGTCTCTGCTTGAACACTTACCCCAGCCCATGTAGTCTCAGGAGTTGGGGAACATCATTCACAGTTGGGAAGTCCTTCCTTCATTGTGTCTCCCCGGGACTCCGACATGCTGACTCAAATCAGCCCAACCCGTGGAGTCACCAAAACGTACACGGTGTGCATCCCTTGACCCAGGAACCCCACTTCTAGGAATCTGCCCTGCAGGGAGAGAAGCACAAGGGTATAAAGTTAAAGTGTAGAGCATCATGGAGAATTGTATCAGTGCTCTCCCTGACCCTGGGACTGTTCAAGTAAAGTGGAGTGGCCGTTTGACAGGGGTGCAGTAGATGGGGTCTTGCATCCAATGGGAGCTTAGACTGGGTGATGTCAAAAGGTTATTCTAAGTATAAGGCCTTGAGTTGCTCAGCTCCAGGATGAGAGAGGAGCGGACAGTTCTGAGCTCACTTTCTGTCATCTCTCTCCTACCTGTCTCTCCTCCCCTTGGCTCAGACCACAGAGCTCCACAGAGAAAGGGATCAGGATGAGGTTGGGCTTCACAAGCGTCGTGACGTGACTGGAGCCACGTCTTGTGCTTATGTGGGGGGAGAGGGAATCCATCATGCCCCCCGTGGATCAACTGCAGCCCTGAAAGGCGCCGAAGGATCGGCGGCAGGGATGACCGTGGGCCTGGCGGGAGCCACCATCGAGGATCCAGGAGAAAGCGGATCCGGCCAGGCCACCGCAGGTGCTGCCCGCCTATCCCCGCAGGGCACGAACCTGGTCTCGGCGGATGTTGCCAGCACATCCTCGACGGGGGCAGATGGTCCAGAGAGCAGCACGAGCGTGGTGTTGCCAGGTGCAGTCACAACCAGCAAGCCTGCTGCTGGAAGAGCTGAAGGGAAGGTCGCAGCCCCCGTGGTCTCCACCTTGCAGAGTGAAGGCTCCACGTCTGAACGGGATGGAAGCCAGAAGGTCTCCCACCCCAGGGATGAAGCCTGGAAGGAAAAAAAGGAAAGGAGGACACGTCTTCAGCGAGGAAACGTTCCCATCACCGCAGGACAGGTGAAGGTCACCACAGGACAGGAGGGGACAAGACCCAGAAAGCATCCTCCCACTGGTCCTCATGCGGCCATGAAAACTCCAAAGGTGACAAAGGAGGGGAGGACAGCTCGCAGACGGAGGAAGAGCCAGCCCGCCACCAGTTCGGGGACTCGAAGTAAGACATCCAGTGAGATCCTCTCCTTCTTTAGGCGCTTCAGTCATTCCTGATTCAGCACCAAGGCTCACACATGGCCACTGGGAGGTAGACAAAGCCCCGGTTGGCTTGCATCCTTCCCTAGAGAGGCAATTCCTACTTTCTCTAATAAAGGAAACCATACAACTCCAAAAGAAATGCTATCTTGTGTTTTCTATGTCCCCTCGCCTGGTAGCGACTTGACAGCGACTTCTGTGGTGCGAATTGTGCTTTGGCCTGAGACCCCAGAATCAAAATTTTGTTGTAGAAGATATGTAGTAAGTATCATTAAGCCATTCACTAGGGCTGGAAATAGATGCACTATACAGAAATTTTCGCTGCGAGGTTGCGAATCTTTTGAAATAAGATTTAATATGTAAATAGTTTGGGGAGAAGATAAGCTGGGGGAAGTGACTGTGTGGTGTGTATACTTGCGTTGCTGAATTAATTACTTAACTCACCAGGTATTTATTGGGTGTCTGTGCTGTGCCTAGCACGAGGCTATGTTATTGAAAAACGACCCTTTTCTCAGCAAAGCACTCTGGTTTGGTTATGGGCACTCTGCAGAAGGCAAGGAAATAAGCACAGAAAAAGGTTTTCGTCGCTTGCTCGAAGGTCACACGTGCATAGCCACTGCCAGAAAGAGAAGCCTGTTTTTCCCCGCAAGGCTTCTCCAGGGCACGTAGGGTGGAGGGAGGACAAGTCTGCAGCCGGGGCTGAGCTTCAGGCCATAGCTGGGGTCAGAGGTTCACCTTATGAAAACAGAAACTCTCTCTGGCTTGTAAGGAAATCAAACCATTGGGAGTTATTTTACTTTGTGTAGGATAAAACAGAACACGGGGGGATCAGGGTTGTCACTGGCTCAACAAAGGGACACAATCTTTATGGTAGAAGCAGCACCAACGAGGAGTCCGGAAATCTGAGTTCCTATCCTGTCTGGGCCACTGACTCTCCTGGGTCACTCTGCCTCTCTGTAATGGTACCTCTGTGGGCAGCCACGGGGTCCCCAACTGTAAAACCAATGGATTGGACCGCTGCAGTGATTCTTACCCTTGGTTGTATGTTGCGAGTTCCCTGGGGAGCTGAAAAACAAACAAAAAAAACATTGATAGCCTGACCCCAATCCCAGAGATTCTGATGACATTTAGGTGGGGTAAGCCCTCCAGCACTGGGAGTTTTAAAAATCTCACCCAATAATTCTACTGTGCAGCAGCCAAGTTGGAAAACCACTGGGCTAGGAGGTCTGGGGCGGGGGGGGGGCCTCTTTCCGCCCCAGTATGCCATAACTTTACAGTGGAAGACAGTAGTTCTCCAACAGTCACATGCATAAGGATCACCTGGGAAGCCTATTTAAAAAATAACATTTCTCACCATACGATATCCCTTATACATGGACTCTACAGTACGATGCCAATGAACGTACCTGCGAAACAGAAACAGACTCCCAGACATAGAAAAGAGACTTGGGGTTTTCAGTGGGGTTGGGGGCAGGGAAGGGTTGGGAGTTTGGGATTAGCAGATGCAAACTACAGGGTGGATAAACAGCAGGGTCCTACTGTAGAGCACAGAGAACTAGAGTCAGTATCCTGTGATAAACCATAATGGAAAAGAATAGGAAAAGACTATACGCGAAATACACAAAGAACACACATGAAACTGAATCAGAAATTAACGGAAGAAATTAACACAACAGAAATTCACACAACCTTGTAAATCGACTAGACGTCAATAAAAAAGAAGGGGGAAAAGAAAAAAAATAGAAGCCAAGGTTGGGTTCCCTTTGCGGGGAGGGAGCATGCAGAAGAGGGGCTGGCAGGCTTCTATTTCTTGCTCTGGGTGGCAGCTACAAGGGTGCTCACTTTCTTGTTACTCATTAAGCTATATATTTACGGTTTGTGCACTTTCATGAAGGTGTGTTATATTTCACAATAAAAACAGTTTCTAAAACTGTAAAAAAATATATATAAATATAAAAAGTTAGCCTCCCTGAAAAGAGAAAATGGGTGAGAAAATTCTCCATATCCTGGAAATGACAGTACCAATGGGACTCTGACAGGTAGCACTCTTTCTAAGCTCCTGCCAGCACTGTGCTATATACGCTGGGGGCACAGAGAACAGCAATCCCCATAGGATGCCTGCCCTTAGCAAGTACACGGTCCACTTCCAGGATTTTATCCCCAGGACATCGTTCCGCAGAAGCGCCAAGATGACGGAGATTTGTAACAACAACAAGACTGGAAACCACCCAGATATTTACAAGAGCAGGAGGGTTTTCTCAACCGTTTGAGTAGAAAGACTATCCGGCCTACCCACACCTATACCCTGGCAGGGTCAGCCTGTTCCCTATGGACGTGGTGGTTGGTTTAGGGGGAGGCTGGTGAGCCTGCCCCAAGGGGGTGGGGGCTTGGAGGCTCAACAAAGGGGTGTGTGATGCGATGGTGACGGGTCACAAAGGGCTTGCGGTATAAATAGGGTCGGGTCAAGAGACTCTGGCAGAGTCCTGCAGGGAGGTGACGAGGTGCTTTCGTTCCCTCTCTCTCTCTCTCTCTCTCCGAGACTCAACTTGTGGCTGGTGGCTCTGTCTTGAACGAAGAGAGCCATGAGCAGTGAGAGTTTACCTCATTACACGGCCAATAGCTACTGTTCAGTGGGGGCGTCGAGGACCTCCATGGGGGTCCTGCAACGACAACTGTACGAGGGAGGAGAGTATGACATTTTCAAGTACGCTCCCATGTTGGAGAGCGACTTTATCCAGGTCAGCAAGGAAGGAGAACTGATCGACCTAGACAACCGCGTCCGAACGGTGACTGTGGGCGTCGCATCCACCAGCCCCCTCTTCCCACTACCTGACGTCATGCTGCTGGCCCGACCAAGGAAAGTCTGTGCCGGGATCACCACGGGGAGAGGTTGCAAGCCCGTGAAGACCCTAGAGCTCACCAGGCTGCTCCCCTTGAAGTTTGTCAAGATCTCCATCCACAACCGGGAGAAACAGCAGCTGTGCCTGAGTCTTGCTACCGGCCGGACTTTCTACCTGCAGCTGTGCCCCTCTTCCGACGCACAAGAAGACCTCTTTTCCTATTGGGAAAAGCTTGTCTATATCCTGAGACCACCGGTAGACAGTTACAGCGGTACCCCGATGCTCCAAACTGGAGATGCAGCGACTACAGAGGATGCCGACATCCTAGTGGTAAGCACCTACAGGGACTCAAGAACACGGGGCAGGGTGCTTTGGGAGAGCAAGGCAAAGCTGGTCCTCCATAGCCTTTGGTGCTCTCTGAGACTCGCCTGGGAAATACCTTCTACTGTTGAAAAGGGTCAGGGACACACGAGCTATCACTACAGGAGTCACCACACTGGAGAGGTTCCGAGTGCTGCACCACCTTGTCCCACGAGGCCGAATTTCAGAGACACCTTAGGTATCACCTCGGCTGCACTGGTCTCATCACTAGGGCTGTAATCCCTTCTACAGCATCCTGACTGTCTGGTCTCTGCTTGAACACTTACCCCAGCCCATGTAGTCTCAGGAGTTGGGGAACATCATTCACAGTTGGGAAGTCCTTCCTTCATTGTGTCTCCCCGGGACTCCGACATGCTGACTCAAATCAGCCCAACCCGTGGAGTCACCAAAACGTACACGGTGTGCATCCCTTGACCCAGGAACCCCACTTCTAGGAATCTGCCCTGCAGGGAGAGAAGCACAAGGGTATAAAGTTAAAGTGTAGAGCATCATGGAGAATTGTATCAGTGCTCTCCCTGACCCTGGGACTGTTCAAGTAAAGTGGAGTGGCCGTTTGACAGGGGTGCAGTAGATGGGGTCTTGCATCCAATGGGAGCTTAGACTGGGTGATGTCAAAAGGTTATTCTAAGTATAAGGCCTTGAGTTGCTCAGCTCCAGGATGAGAGAGGAGCGGACAGTTCTGAGCTCACTTTCTGTCATCTCTCTCCTACCTGTCTCTCCTCCCCTTGGCTCAGACCACAGAGCTCCACAGAGAAAGGGATCAGGATGAGGTTGGGCTTCACAAGCGTCGTGACGTGACTGGAGCCACGTCTTGTGCTTATGTGGGGGGAGAGGGAATCCATCATGCCCCCCGTGGATCAACTGCAGCCCTGAAAGGCGCCGAAGGATCGGCGGCAGGGATGACCGTGGGCCTGGCGGGAGCCACCATCGAGGATCCAGGAGAAAGCGGATCCGGCCAGGCCACCGCAGGTGCTGCCCGCCTATCCCCGCAGGGCACGAACCTGGTCTCGGCGGATGTTGCCAGCACATCCTCGACGGGGGCAGATGGTCCAGAGAGCAGCACGAGCGTGGTGTTGCCAGGTGCAGTCACAACCAGCAAGCCTGCTGCTGGAAGAGCTGAAGGGAAGGTCGCAGCCCCCGTGGTCTCCACCTTGCAGAGTGAAGGCTCCACGTCTGAACGGGATGGAAGCCAGAAGGTCTCCCACCCCAGGGATGAAGCCTGGAAGGAAAAAAAGGAAAGGAGGACACGTCTTCAGCGAG
Source organism: Mesoplodon mirus (assembly GCF_964341445.2). Classification (NCBI taxonomy): domain Eukaryota; kingdom Metazoa; phylum Chordata; class Mammalia; order Artiodactyla; family Ziphiidae; genus Mesoplodon; species Mesoplodon mirus. The sequence continues at coordinate 55,325,427 of NC_138980.1, forward strand.
GAAACGTTCCCATCACCGCAGGACAGGTGAAGGTCACCACAGGACAGGAGGGGACAAGACCCAGAAAGCATCCTCCCACTGGTCCTCATGCGGCCATGAAAACTCCAAAGGTGACAAAGGAGGGGAGGACAGCTCGCAGACGGAGGAAGAGCCAGCCCGCCACCAGTTCGGGGACTCGAAGTAAGACATCCAGTGAGATCCTCTCCTTCTTTAGGCGCTTCAGTCATTCCTGATTCAGCACCAAGGCTCACACATGGCCACTGGGAGGTAGACAAAGCCCCGGTTGGCTTGCATCCTTCCCTAGAGAGGCAATTCCTACTTTCTCTAATAAAGGAAACCATACAACTCCAAAAGAAATGCTATCTTGTGTTTTCTATGTCCCCTCGCCTGGTAGCGACTTGACAGCGACTTCTGTGGTGCGAATTGTGCTTTGGCCTGAGACCCCAGAATCAAAATTTTGTTGTAGAAGATATGTAGTAAGTATCATTAAGCCATTCACTAGGGCTGGAAATAGATGCACTATACAGAAATTTTCGCTGCGAGGTTGCGAATCTTTTGAAATAAGATTTAATATGTAAATAGTTTGGGGAGAAGATAAGCTGGGGGAAGTGACTGTGTGGTGTGTATACTTGCGTTGCTGAATTAATTACTTAACTCACCAGGTATTTATTGGGTGTCTGTGCTGTGCCTAGCACGAGGCTATGTTATTGAAAAACGACCCTTTTCTCAGCAAAGCACTCTGGTTTGGTTATGGGCACTCTGCAGAAGGCAAGGAAATAAGCACAGAAAAAGGTTTTCGTCGCTTGCTCGAAGGTCACACGTGCATAGCCACTGCCAGAAAGAGAAGCCTGTTTTTCCCCGCAAGGCTTCTCCAGGGCACGTAGGGTGGAGGGAGGACAAGTCTGCAGCCGGGGCTGAGCTTCAGGCCATAGCTGGGGTCAGAGGTTCACCTTATGAAAACAGAAACTCTCTCTGGCTTGTAAGGAAATCAAACCATTGGGAGTTATTTTACTTTGTGTAGGATAAAACAGAACACGGGGGGATCAGGGTTGTCACTGGCTCAACAAAGGGACACAATCTTTATGGTAGAAGCAGCACCAACGAGGAGTCCGGAAATCTGAGTTCCTATCCTGTCTGGGCCACTGACTCTCCTGGGTCACTCTGCCTCTCTGTAATGGTACCTCTGTGGGCAGCCACGGGGTCCCCAACTGTAAAACCAATGGATTGGACCGCTGCAGTGATTCTTACCCTTGGTTGTATGTTGCGAGTTCCCTGGGGAGCTGAAAAACAAACAAAAAAAACATTGATAGCCTGACCCCAATCCCAGAGATTCTGATGACATTTAGGTGGGGTAAGCCCTCCAGCACTGGGAGTTTTAAAAATCTCACCCAATAATTCTACTGTGCAGCAGCCAAGTTGGAAAACCACTGGGCTAGGAGGTCTGGGGCGGGGGGGGGGCCTCTTTCCGCCCCAGTATGCCATAACTTTACAGTGGAAGACAGTAGTTCTCCAACAGTCACATGCATAAGGATCACCTGGGAAGCCTATTTAAAAAATAACATTTCTCACCATACGATATCCCTTATACATGGACTCTACAGTACGATGCCAATGAACGTACCTGCGAAACAGAAACAGACTCCCAGACATAGAAAAGAGACTTGGGGTTTTCAGTGGGGTTGGGGGCAGGGAAGGGTTGGGAGTTTGGGATTAGCAGATGCAAACTACAGGGTGGATAAACAGCAGGGTCCTACTGTAGAGCACAGAGAACTAGAGTCAGTATCCTGTGATAAACCATAATGGAAAAGAATAGGAAAAGACTATAACATGAAATACACAAAGAACACACATGAAACTGAATCAGAAATTAACGGAAGAAATTAACACAACGGAAATTCACACAACCTTGTAAATCGACTAGACGTCAATAAAAAAGAAGGGGGAAAAGAAAAAAAATAGAAGCCAAGGTTGGGTTCCCTTTGCGGGGAGGGAGCATGCAGAAGAGGGGCTGGCAGGCTTCTATTTCTTGCTCTGGGTGGCAGCTACAAGGGTGCTCACTTTCTTGTTACTCATTAAGCTATATATTTACGGTTTGTGCACTTTCATGAAGGTGTGTTATATTTCACAATAAAAACAGTTTCTAAAACTGTAAAAAAATATATATAAATATAAAAAGTTAGCCTCCCTGAAAAGAGAAAATGGGTGAGAAAATTCTCCATATCCTGGAAATGACAGTACCAATGGGACTCTGACAGGTAGCACTCTTTCTAAGCTCCTGCCAGCACTGTGCTATATACGCTGGGGGCACAGAGAACAGCAATCCCCATAGGATGCCTGCCCTTAGCAAGTACACGGTCCACTTCCAGGATTTTATCCCCAGGACATCGTTCCGCAGAAGCGCCAAGATGACGGAGATTTGTAACAACAACAAGACTGGAAACCACCCAGATATTTACAAGAGCAGGAGGGTTTTCTCAACCGTTTGAGTAGAAAGACTATCCGGCCTACCCACACCTATACCCTGGCAGGGTCAGCCTGTTCCCTATGGACGTGGTGGTTGGTTTAGGGGGAGGCTGGTGAGCCTGCCCCAAGGGGGTGGGGGCTTGGAGGCTCAACAAAGGGGTGTGTGATGCGATGGTGACGGGTCACAAAGGGCTTGCGGTATAAATAGGGTCGGGTCAAGAGACTCTGGCAGAGTCCTGCAGGGAGGTGACGAGGTGCTTTCGTTCCCTCTCTCTCTCTCTCTCTCTCCGAGACTCAACTTGTGGCTGGTGGCTCTGTCTTGAACGAAGAGAGCCATGAGCAGTGAGAGTTTACCTCATTACACGGCCAATAGCTACTGTTCAGTGGGGGCGTCGAGGACCTCCATGGGGGTCCTGCAACGACAACTGTACGAGGGAGGAGAGTATGACATTTTCAAGTACGCTCCCATGTTGGAGAGCGACTTTATCCAGGTCAGCAAGGAAGGAGAACTGATCGACCTAGACAACCGCGTCCGAACGGTGACTGTGGGCGTCGCATCCACCAGCCCCCTCTTCCCACTACCTGACGTCATGCTGCTGGCCCGACCAAGGAAAGTCTGTGCCGGGATCACCACGGGGAGAGGTTGCAAGCCCGTGAAGACCCTAGAGCTCACCAGGCTGCTCCCCTTGAAGTTTGTCAAGATCTCCATCCACAACCGGGAGAAACAGCAGCTGTGCCTGAGTCTTGCTACCGGCCGGACTTTCTACCTGCAGCTGTGCCCCTCTTCCGACGCACAAGAAGACCTCTTTTCCTATTGGGAAAAGCTTGTCTATATCCTGAGACCACCGGTAGACAGTTACAGCGGTACCCCGATGCTCCAAACTGGAGATGCAGCGACTACAGAGGATGCCGACATCCTAGTGGTAAGCACCTACAGGGACTCAAGAACACGGGGCAGGGTGCTTTGGGAGAGCAAGGCAAAGCTGGTCCTCCATAGCCTTTGGTGCTCTCTGAGACTCGCCTGGGAAATACCTTCTACTGTTGAAAAGGGTCAGGGACACACGAGCTATCACTACAGGAGTCACCACACTGGAGAGGTTCCGAGTGCTGCACCACCTTGTCCCACGAGGCCGAATTTCAGAGACACCTTAGGTATCACCTCGGCTGCACTGGTCTCATCACTAGGGCTGTAATCCCTTCTACAGCATCCTGACTGTCTGGTCTCTGCTTGAACACTTACCCCAGCCCATGTAGTCTCAGGAGTTGGGGAACATCATTCACAGTTGGGAAGTCCTTCCTTCATTGTGTCTCCCCGGGACTCCGACATGCTGACTCAAATCAGCCCAACCCGTGGAGTCACCAAAACGTACACGGTGTGCATCCCTTGACCCAGGAACCCCACTTCTAGGAATCTGCCCTGCAGGGAGAGAAGCACAAGGGTATAAAGTTAAAGTGTAGAGCATCATGGAGAATTGTATCAGTGCTCTCCCTGACCCTGGGACTGTTCAAGTAAAGTGGAGTGGCCGTTTGACAGGGGTGCAGTAGATGGGGTCTTGCATCCAATGGGAGCTTAGACTGGGTGATGTCAAAAGGTTATTCTAAGTATAAGGCCTTGAGTTGCTCAGCTCCAGGATGAGAGAGGAGCGGACAGTTCTGAGCTCACTTTCTGTCATCTCTCTCCTACCTGTCTCTCCTCCCCTTGGCTCAGACCACAGAGCTCCACAGAGAAAGGGATCAGGATGAGGTTGGGCTTCACAAGCGTCGTGACGTGACTGGAGCCACGTCTTGTGCTTATGTGGGGGGAGAGGGAATCCATCATGCCCCCCGTGGATCAACTGCAGCCCTGAAAGGCGCCGAAGGATCGGCGGCAGGGATGACCGTGGGCCTGGCGGGAGCCACCATCGAGGATCCAGGAGAAAGCGGATCCGGCCAGGCCACCGCAGGTGCTGCCCGCCTATCCCCGCAGGGCACGAACCTGGTCTCGGCGGATGTTGCCAGCACATCCTCGACGGGGGCAGATGGTCCAGAGAGCAGCACGAGCGTGGTGTTGCCAGGTGCAGTCACAACCAGCAAGCCTGCTGCTGGAAGAGCTGAAGGGAAGGTCGCAGCCCCCGTGGTCTCCACCTTGCAGAGTGAAGGCTCCACGTCTGAACGGGATGGAAGCCAGAAGGTCTCCCACCCCAGGGATGAAGCCTGGAAGGAAAAAAAGGAAAGGAGGACACGTCTTCAGCGAGAAAACGTTCCCATCACCGCAGGACAGGTGAAGGTCACCACAGGACAGGAGGGGACAAGACCCAGAAAGCATCCTCCCACTGGTCCTCATGCGGCCATGAAAACTCCAAAGGTGACAAAGGAGGGGAGGACAGCTCGCAGACGGAGGAAGAGCCAGCCCGCCACCAGTTCGGGGACTCGAAGTAAGACATCCAGTGAGATCCTCTCCTTCTTTAGGCGCTTCAGTCATTCCTGATTCAGCACCAAGGCTCACACATGGCCACTGGGAGGTAGACAAAGCCCCGGTTGGCTTGCATCCTTCCCTAGAGAGGCAATTCCTACTTTCTCTAATAAAGGAAACCATACAACTCCAAAAGAAATGCTATCTTGTGTTTTCTATGTCCCCTCGCCTGGTAGCGACTTGACAGCGACTTCTGTGGTGCGAATTGTGCTTTGGCCTGAGACCCCAGAATCAAAATTTTGTTGTAGAAGATATGTAGTAAGTATCATTAAGCCATTCACTAGGGCTGGAAATAGATGCACTATACAGAAATTTTCGCTGCGAGGTTGCGAATCTTTTGAAATAAGATTTAATATGTAAATAGTTTGGGGAGAAGATAAGCTGGGGGAAGTGACTGTGTGGTGTGTATACTTGCGTTGCTGAATTAATTACTTAACTCACCAGGTATTTATTGGGTGTCTGTGCTGTGCCTAGCACGAGGCTATGTTATTGAAAAACGACCCTTTTCTCAGCAAAGCACTCTGGTTTGGTTGTGGGCACTCTGCAGAAGGCAAGGAAATAAGCACAGAAAAAGGTTTTCGTCGCTTGCTCGAAGGTCACACGTGCATAGCCACTGCCAGAAAGAGAAGCCTGTTTTTCCCCGCAAGGCTTCTCCAGGGCACGTAGGGTGGAGGGAGGACAAGTCTGCAGCCGGGGCTGAGCTTCAGGCCATAGCTGGGGTCAGAGGTTCACCTTATGAAAACAGAAACTCTCTCTGGCTTGTAAGGAAATCAAACCATTGGGAGTTATTTTACTTTGTGTAGGATAAAACAGAACACGGGGGGATCAGGGTTGTCACTGGCTCAACAAAGGGACACAATCTTTATGGTAGAAGCAGCACCAACGAGGAGTCCGGAAATCTGAGTTCCTATCCTGTCTGGGCCACTGACTCTCCTGGGTCACTCTGCCTCTCTGTAATGGTACCTCTGTGGGCAGCCACGGGGTCCCCAACTGTAAAACCAATGGATTGGACCGCTGCAGTGATTCTTACCCTTGGTTGTATGTTGCGAGTTCCCTGGGGAGCTGAAAAACAAACAAAAAAAACATTGATAGCCTGACCCCAATCCCAGAGATTCTGATGACATTTAGGTGGGGTAAGCCCTCCAGCACTGGGAGTTTTAAAAATCTCACCCAATAATTCTACTGTGCAGCAGCCAAGTTGGAAAACCACTGGGCTAGGAGGTCTGGGGCGGGGGGGTGGGGGCTCTTTCCGCCCCAGTATGCCATAACTTTACAGTGGAAGACAGTAGTTCTCCAACAGTCACATGCATAAGGATCACCTGGGAAGCCTATTTAAAAAATAACATTTCTCACCATACGATATCCCTTATACATGGACTCTACAGTACGATGCCAATGAACGTACCTGCGAAACAGAAACAGACTCCCAGACATAGAAAAGAGACTTGGGGTTTTCAGTGGGGTTGGGGGCAGGGAAGGGTTGGGAGTTTGGGATTAGCAGATGCAAACTACAGGGTGGATAAACAGCAGGGTCCTACTGTAGAGCACAGAGAACTAGAGTCAGTATCCTGTGATAAACCATAATGGAAAAGAATAGGAAAAGACTATAACATGAAATACACAAAGAACACACATGAAACTGAATCAGAAATTAACGGAAGAAATTAACACAACGGAAATTCACACAACCTTGTAAATCGACTAGACGTCAATAAAAAAGAAGGGGGAAAAGAAAAAAAATAGAAGCCAAGGTTGGGTTCCCTTTGCGGGGAGGGAGCATGCAGAAGAGGGGCTGGCAGGCTTCTATTTCTTGCTCTGGGTGGCAGCTACAAGGGTGCTCACTTTCTTGTTACTCATTAAGCTATATATTTACGGTTTGTGCACTTTCATGAAGGTGTGTTATATTTCACAATAAAAACAGTTTCTAAAACTGTAAAAAAATATATATAAATATAAAAAGTTAGCCTCCCTGAAAAGAGAAAATGGGTGAGAAAATTCTCCATATCCTGGAAATGACAGTACCAATGGGACTCTGACAGGTAGCACTCTTTCTAAGCTCCTGCCAGCACTGTGCTATATACGCTGGGGGCACAGAGAACAGCAATCCCCATAGGATGCCTGCCCTTAGCAAGTACACGGTCCACTTCCAGGATTTTATCCCCAGGACATCGTTCCGCAGAAGCGCCAAGATGACGGAGATTTGTAACAACAACAAGACTGGAAACCACCCAGATATTTACAAGAGCAGGAGGGTTTTCTCAACCGTTTGAGTAGAAAGACTATCCGGCCTACCCACACCTATACCCTGGCAGGGTCAGCCTGTTCCCTATGGACGTGGTGGTTGGTTTAGGGGGAGGCTGGTGAGCCTGCCCCAAGGGGGTGGGGGCTTGGAGGCTCAACAAAGGGGTGTGTGATGCGATGGTGACGGGTCACAAAGGGCTTGCGGTATAAATAGGGTCGGGTCAAGAGACTCTGGCAGAGTCCTGCAGGGAGGTGACGAGGTGCTTTCGTTCCCTCTCTCTCTCTCTCTCTCTCCGAGACTCAACTTGTGGCTGGTGGCTCTGTCTTGAACGAAGAGAGCCATGAGCAGTGAGAGTTTACCTCATTACACGGCCAATAGCTACTGTTCAGTGGGGGCGTCGAGGACCTCCATGGGGGTCCTGCAACGACAACTGTACGAGGGAGGAGAGTATGACATTTTCAAGTACGCTCCCATGTTGGAGAGCGACTTTATCCAGGTCAGCAAGGAAGGAGAACTGATCGACCTAGACAACCGCGTCCGAACGGTGACTGTGGGCGTCGCATCCACCAGCCCCCTCTTCCCACTACCTGACGTCATGCTGCTGGCCCGACCAAGGAAAGTCTGTGCCGGGATCACCAAGGGGAGAGGTTGCAAGCCCGTGAAGACCCTAGAGCTCACCAGGCTGCTCCCCTTGAAGTTTGTCAAGATCTCCATCCACAACCGGGAGAAACAGCAGCTGTGCCTGAGTCTTGCTACCGGCCGGACTTTCTACCTGCAGCTGTGCCCCTCTTCCGACGCACAAGAAGACCTCTTTTCCTATTGGGAAAAGCTTGTCTATATCCTGAGACCACCGGTAGACAGTTACAGCGGTACCCCGATGCTCCAAACTGGAGATGCAGCGACTACAGAGGATGCCGACATCCTAGTGGTAAGCACCTACAGGGACTCAAGAACACGGGGCAGGGTGCTTTGGGAGAGCAAGGCAAAGCTGGTCCTTCATAGCCTTTGGTGCTCTCTGAGACTCGCCTGGGAAATACCTTCTACTGTTGAAAAGGGTCAGGGACACACGAGCTATCACTACAGGAGTCACCACACTGGAGAGGTTCCGAGTGCTGCACCACCTTGTCCCACGAGGCCGAATTTCAGAGACACCTTAGGTATCACCTCGGCTGCACTGGTCTCATCACTAGGGCTGTAATCCCTTGTACAGCATCCTGACTGTCTGGTCTCTGCTTGAACACTTACCCCAGCCCATGTAGTCTCAGGAGTTGGGGAACATCATTCACAGTTGGGAAGTCCTTCCTTCATTGTGTCTCCCCGGGACTCCGACATGCTGACTCAAATCAGCCCAACCCGTGGAGTCACCAAAACGTACAAGGTGTGCATCCCTTGACCCAGGAACGCCACTTCTAGGAATCTGCCCTGCAGGGAGAGAAGCACAAGGGTATAAAGTTAAAGTGTAGAGCATCATGGAGAATTGTATCAGTGCTCTCCCTGACCCTGGGACTGTTCAAGTAAAGTGGAGTGGCCGTTTGACAGGGGTGCAGTGGATGGGGTCTTGCATCCAATGGGAGCTTAGACTGGGTGATGTCAAAGGTTATTCTAAGTATAAGGCCTTGAGTTGCTCAGCTCCAGGATGAGAGAGGAGCGGACAGTTCTGAGCTCACTTTCTGTCATCTCTCTCCTACCTGTCTCTCCTCCCCTTGGCTCAGACCACAGAGCTCCACAGAGAAAGGGATCAGGATGAGGTTGGGCTTCACAAGCGTCGTGACGTGACTGGAGCCACGTCTTGTGCTTATGTGGGGGGAGAGGGAATCCATCATGCCCCCCGTGGATCAACTGCAGCCCTGAAAGGTGCCGAAGGATCGGCGGCAGGGATGACCGTGGGCCTGGCGGGAGCCACCATCGAGGATCCAGGAGAAAGCGGATCCGGCCAGGCCACCGCAGGTGCTGCCCGCCTATCCCCGCAGGACACGAACCTGGTCTCGGCGGATGTTGCCAGCACATCCTCGACGGGGGCAGATGGTCCAGAGAGCAGCACGAGCGTGGTGTTGCCAGGTGCAGTCACAACCAGCAAGCCTGCTGCTGGAAGAGCTGAAGGGAAGGTCGCAGCCCCCGTGGTCTCCACCTTGCAGAGTGAAGGCTCCACGTCTGAACGGGATGGAAGCCAGAAGGTCTCCCACCCCAGGGATGAAGCCTGGAAGGAAAAAAAGGAAAGGAGGACACGTCTTCAGCGAGGAAACGTTCCCATCACCGCAGGACAGGTGAAGGTCACCACAGGACAGGAGGGGACAAGACCCAGAAAGCATCCTCCCACTGGTCCTCATGCGGCCATGAAAACTCCAAAGGTGACAAAGGAGGGGAGGACAGCTCGCAGACGGAGGAAGAGCCAGCCCGCCACCAGTTCGGGGACTCGAAGTAAGACATCCAGTGAGATCCTCTCCTTCTTTAGGCGCTTCAGTCATTCCTGATTCAGCACCAAGGCTCACACATGGCCACTGGGAGGTAGACAAAGCCCCGGTTGGCTTGCATCCTTCCCTAGAGAGGCAATTCCTACTTTCTCTAATAAAGGAAACCATACAACTCCAAAAGAAATGCTATCTTGTGTTTTCTATGTCCCCTCGCCTGGTAGCGACTTGACAGCGACTTCTGTGGTGCGAATTGTGCTTTGGCCTGAGACCCCAGAATCAAAATTTTGTTGTAGAAGATATGTAGTAAGTATCATTAAGCCATTCACTAGGGCTGGAAATAGATGCACTATACAGAAATTTTCGCTGCGAGGTTGCGAATCTTTTGAAATAAGATTTAATATGTAAATAGTTTGGGGAGAAGATAAGCTGGGGGAAGTGACTGTGTGGTGTGTATACTTGCGTTGCTGAATTAATTACTTAACTCACCAGGTATTTATTGGGTGTCTGTGCTGTGCCTAGCACGAGGCTATGTTATTGAAAAACGACCCTTTTCTCAGCAAAGCACTCTGGTTTGGTTATGGGCACTCTGCAGAAGGCAAGGAAATAAGCACAGAAAAAGGTTTTCGTCGCTTGCTCGAAGGTCACACGTGCATAGCCACTGCCAGAAAGAGAAGCCTGTTTTTCCCCGCAAGGCTTCTCCAGGGCACGTAGGGTGGAGGGAGGACAAGTCTGCAGCCGGGGCTGAGCTTCAGGCCATAGCTGGGGTCAGAGGTTCACCTTATGAAAACAGAAACTCTCTCTGGCTTGTAAGGAAATCAAACCATTGGGAGTTATTTTACTTTGTGTAGGATAAAACAGAACACGGGGGGATCAGGGTTGTCACTGGCTCAACAAAGGGACACAATCTTTATGGTAGAAGCAGCACCAACGAGGAGTCCGGAAATCTGAGTTCCTATCCTGTCTGGGCCACTGACTCTCCTGGGTCACTCTGCCTCTCTGTAATGGTACCTCTGTGGGCAGCCACGGGGTCCCCAACTGTAAAACCAATGGATTGGACCGCTGCAGTGATTCTTACCCTTGGTTGTATGTTGCGAGTTCCCTGGGGAGCTGAAAAACAAACAAAAAAAACATTGATAGCCTGACCCCAATCCCAGAGATTCTGATGACATTTAGGTGGGGTAAGCCCTCCAGCACTGGGAGTTTTAAAAATCTCACCCAATAATTCTACTGTGCAGCAGCCAAGTTGGAAAACCACTGGGCTAGGAGGTCTGGGGCGGGGGGGGGGCCTCTTTCCGCCCCAGTATGCCATAACTTTACAGTGGAAGACAGTAGTTCTCCAACAGTCACATGCATAAGGATCACCTGGGAAGCCTATTTAAAAAATAACATTTCTCACCATACGATATCCCTTATACATGGACTCTACAGTACGATGCCAATGAACGTACCTGCGAAACAGAAACAGACTCCCAGACATAGAAAAGAGACTTGGGGTTTTCAGTGGGGTTGGGGGCAGGGAAGGGTTGGGAGTTTGGGATTAGCAGATGCAAACTACAGGGTGGATAAACAGCAGGGTCCTACTGTAGAGCACAGAGAACTAGAGTCAGTATCCTGTGATAAACCATAATGGAAAAGAATAGGAAAAGACTATACGCGAAATACACAAAGAACACACATGAAACTGAATCAGAAATTAACGGAAGAAATTAACACAACGGAAATTCACACAACCTTGTAAATCGACTAGACGTCAATAAAAAAGAAGGGGGAAAAGAAAAAAAATAGAAGCCAAGGTTGGGTTCCCTTTGCGGGGAGGGAGCATGCAGAAGAGGGGCTGGCAGGCTTCTATTTCTTGCTCTGGGTGGCAGCTACAAGGGTGCTCACTTTCTTGTTACTCATTAAGCTATATATTTACGGTTTGTGCACTTTCATGAAGGTGTGTTATATTTCACAATAAAAACAGTTTCTAAAACTGTAAAAAAATATATATAAATATAAAAAGTTAGCCTCCCTGAAAAGAGAAAATGGGTGAGAAAATTCTCCATATCCTGGAAATGACAGTACCAATGGGACTCTGACAGGTAGCACTCTTTCTAAGCTCCTGCCAGCACTGTGCTATATACGCTGGGGGCACAGAGAACAGCAATCCCCATAGGATGCCTGCCCTTAGCAAGTACACGGTCCACTTCCAGGATTTTATCCCCAGGACATCGTTCCGCAGAAGCGCCAAGATGACGGAGATTTGTAACAACAACAAGACTGGAAACCACCCAGATATTTACAAGAGCAGGAGGGTTTTCTCAACCGTTTGAGTAGAAAGACTATCCGGCCTACCCACACCTATACCCTGGCAGGGTCAGCCTGTTCCCTATGGACGTGGTGGTTGGTTTAGGGGGAGGCTGGTGAGCCTGCCCCAAGGGGGTGGGGGCTTGGAGGCTCAACAAAGGGGTGTGTGATGCGATGGTGACGGGTCACAAAGGGCTTGCGGTATAAATAGGGTCGGGTCAAGAGACTCTGGCAGAGTCCTGCAGGGAGGTGACGAGGTGCTTTCGTTCCCTCTCTCTCTCTCTCTCTCTCCGAGACTCAACTTGTGGCTGGTGGCTCTGTCTTGAACGAAGAGAGCCATGAGCAGTGAGAGTTTACCTCATTACACGGCCAATAGCTACTGTTCAGTGGGGGCGTCGAGGACCTCCATGGGGGTCCTGCAACGACAACTGTACGAGGGAGGAGAGTATGACATTTTCAAGTACGCTCCCATGTTGGAGAGCGACTTTATCCAGGTCAGCAAGGAAGGAGAACTGATCGACCTAGACAACCGCGTCCGAACGGTGACTGTGGGCGTCGCATCCACCAGCCCCCTCTTCCCACTACCTGACGTCATGCTGCTGGCCCGACCAAGGAAAGTCTGTGCCGGGATCACCACGGGGAGAGGTTGCAAGCCCGTGAAGACCCTAGAGCTCACCAGGCTGCTCCCCTTGAAGTTTGTCAAGATCTCCATCCACAACCGGGAGAAACAGCAGCTGTGCCTGAGTCTTGCTACCGGCCGGACTTTCTACCTGCAGCTGTGCCCCTCTTCCGACGCACAAGAAGACCTCTTTTCCTATTGGGAAAAGCTTGTCTATATCCTGAGACCACCGGTAGACAGTTACAGCGGTACCCCGATGCTCCAAACTGGAGATGCAGCGACTACAGAGGATGCCGACATCCTAGTGGTAAGCACCTACAGGGACTCAAGAACACGGGGCAGGGTGCTTTGGGAGAGCAAGGCAAAGCTGGTCCTCCATAGCCTTTGGTGCTCTCTGAGACTCGCCTGGGAAATACCTTCTACTGTTGAAAAGGGTCAGGGACACACGAGCTATCACTACAGGAGTCACCACACTGGAGAGGTTCCGAGTGCTGCACCACCTTGTCCCACGAGGCCGAATTTCAGAGACACCTTAGGTATCACCTCGGCTGCACTGGTCTCATCACTAGGGCTGTAATCCCTTCTACAGCATCCTGACTGTCTGGTCTCTGCTTGAACACTTACCCCAGCCCATGTAGTCTCAGGAGTTGGGGAACATCATTCACAGTTGGGAAGTCCTTCCTTCATTGTGTCTCCCCGGGACTCCGACATGCTGACTCAAATCAGCCCAACCCGTGGAGTCACCAAAACGTACACGGTGTGCATCCCTTGACCCAGGAACCCCACTTCTAGGAATCTGCCCTGCAGGGAGAGAAGCACAAGGGTATAAAGTTAAAGTGTAGAGCATCATGGAGAATTGTATCAGTGCTCTCCCTGACCCTGGGACTGTTCAAGTAAAGTGGAGTGGCCGTTTGACAGGGGTGCAGTAGATGGGGTCTTGCATCCAATGGGAGCTTAGACTGGGTGATGTCAAAAGGTTATTCTAAGTATAAGGCCTTGAGTTGCTCAGCTCCAGGATGAGAGAGGAGCGGACAGTTCTGAGCTCACTTTCTGTCATCTCTCTCCTACCTGTCTCTCCTCCCCTTGGCTCAGACCACAGAGCTCCACAGAGAAAGGGATCAGGATGAGGTTGGGCTTCACAAGCGTCGTGACGTGACTGGAGCCACGTCTTGTGCTTATGTGGGGGGAGAGGGAATCCATCATGCCCCCCGTGGATCAACTGCAGCCCTGAAAGGCGCCGAAGGATCGGCGGCAGGGATGACCGTGGGCCTGGCGGGAGCCACCATCGAGGATCCAGGAGAAAGCGGATCCGGCCAGGCCACCGCAGGTGCTGCCCGCCTATCCCCGCAGGGCACGAACCTGGTCTCGGCGGATGTTGCCAGCACATCCTCGACGGGGGCAGATGGTCCAGAGAGCAGCACGAGCGTGGTGTTGCCAGGTGCAGTCACAACCAGCAAGCCTGCTGCTGGAAGAGCTGAAGGGAAGGTCGCAGCCCCCGTGGTCTCCACCTTGCAGAGTGAAGGCTCCACGTCTGAACGGGATGGAAGCCAGAAGGTCTCCCACCCCAGGGATGAAGCCTGGAAGGAAAAAAAGGAAAGGAGGACACGTCTTCAGCGAGGAAACGTTCCCATCACCGCAGGACAGGTGAAGGTCACCACAGGACAGGAGGGGACAAGACCCAGAAAGCATCCTCCCACTGGTCCTCATGCGGCCATGAAAACTCCAAAGGTGACAAAGGAGGGGAGGACAGCTCGCAGACGGAGGAAGAGCCAGCCCGCCACCAGTTCGGGGACTCGAAGTAAGACATCCAGTGAGATCCTCTCCTTCTTTAGGCGCTTCAGTCATTCCTGATTCAGCACCAAGGCTCACACATGGCCACTGGGAGGTAGACAAAGCCCCGGTTGGCTTGCATCCTTCCCTAGAGAGGCAATTCCTACTTTCTCTAATAAAGGAAACCATACAACTCCAAAAGAAATGCTATCTTGTGTTTTCTATGTCCCCTCGCCTGGTAGCGACTTGACAGCGACTTCTGTGGTGCGAATTGTGCTTTGGCCTGAGACCCCAGAATCAAAATTTTGTTGTAGAAGATATGTAGTAAGTATCATTAAGCCATTCACTAGGGCTGGAAATAGATGCACTATACAGAAATTTTCGCTGCGAGGTTGCGAATCTTTTGAAATAAGATTTAATATGTAAATAGTTTGGGGAGAAGATAAGCTGGGGGAAGTGACTGTGTGGTGTGTATACTTGCGTTGCTGAATTAATTACTTAACTCACCAGGTATTTATTGGGTGTCTGTGCTGTGCCTAGCACGAGGCTATGTTATTGAAAAACGACCCTTTTCTCAGCAAAGCACTCTGGTTTGGTTATGGGCACTCTGCAGAAGGCAAGGAAATAAGCACAGAAAAAGGTTTTCGTCGCTTGCTCGAAGGTCACACGTGCATAGCCACTGCCAGAAAGAGAAGCCTGTTTTTCCCCGCAAGGCTTCTCCAGGGCACGTAGGGTGGAGGGAGGACAAGTCTGCAGCCGGGGCTGAGCTTCAGGCCATAGCTGGGGTCAGAGGTTCACCTTATGAAAACAGAAACTCTCTCTGGCTTGTAAGGAAATCAAACCATTGGGAGTTATTTTACTTTGTGTAGGATAAAACAGAACACGGGGGGATCAGGGTTGTCACTGGCTCAACAAAGGGACACAATCTTTATGGTAGAAGCAGCACCAACGAGGAGTCCGGAAATCTGAGTTCCTATCCTGTCTGGGCCACTGACTCTCCTGGGTCACTCTGCCTCTCTGTAATGGTACCTCTGTGGGCAGCCACGGGGTCCCCAACTGTAAAACCAATGGATTGGACCGCTGCAGTGATTCTTACCCTTGGTTGTATGTTGCGAGTTCCCTGGGGAGCTGAAAAACAAACAAAAAAAACATTGATAGCCTGACCCCAATCCCAGAGATTCTGATGACATTTAGGTGGGGTAAGCCCTCCAGCACTGGGAGTTTTAAAAATCTCACCCAATAATTCTACTGTGCAGCAGCCAAGTTGGAAAACCACTGGGCTAGGAGGTCTGGGGCGGGGGGGGGGCCTCTTTCCGCCCCAGTATGCCATAACTTTACAGTGGAAGACAGTAGTTCTCCAACAGTCACATGCATAAGGATCACCTGGGAAGCCTATTTAAAAAATAACATTTCTCACCATACGATATCCCTTATACATGGACTCTACAGTACGATGCCAATGAACGTACCTGCGAAACAGAAACAGACTCCCAGACATAGAAAAGAGACTTGGGGTTTTCAGTGGGGTTGGGGGCAGGGAAGGGTTGGGAGTTTGGGATTAGCAGATGCAAACTACAGGGTGGATAAACAGCAGGGTCCTACTGTAGAGCACAGAGAACTAGAGTCAGTATCCTGTGATAAACCATAATGGAAAAGAATAGGAAAAGACTATAACATGAAATACACAAAGAACACACATGAAACTGAATCAGAAATTAACGGAAGAAATTAACACAACGGAAATTCACACAACCTTGTAAATCGACTAGACGTCAATAAAAAAGAAGGGGGAAAAGAAAAAAAATAGAAGCCAAGGTTGGGTTCCCTTTGCGGGGAGGGAGCATGCAGAAGAGGGGCTGGCAGGCTTCTATTTCTTGCTCTGGGTGGCAGCTACAAGGGTGCTCACTTTCTTGTTACTCATTAAGCTATATATTTACGGTTTGTGCACTTTCATGAAGGTGTGTTATATTTCACAATAAAAACAGTTTCTAAAACTGTAAAAAAATATATATAAATATAAAAAGTTAGCCTCCCTGAAAAGAGAAAATGGGTGAGAAAATTCTCCATATCCTGGAAATGACAGTACCAATGGGACTCTGACAGGTAGCACTCTTTCTAAGCTCCTGCCAGCACTGTGCTATATACGCTGGGGGCACAGAGAACAGCAATCCCCATAGGATGCCTGCCCTTAGCAAGTACACGGTCCACTTCCAGGATTTTATCCCCAGGACATCGTTCCGCAGAAGCGCCAAGATGACGGAGATTTGTAACAACAACAAGACTGGAAACCACCCAGATATTTACAAGAGCAGGAGGGTTTTCTCAACCGTTTGAGTAGAAAGACTATCCGGCCTACCCACACCTATACCCTGGCAGGGTCAGCCTGTTCCCTATGGACGTGGTGGTTGGTTTAGGGGGAGGCTGGTGAGCCTGCCCCAAGGGGGTGGGGGCTTGGAGGCTCAACAAAGGGGTGTGTGATGCGATGGTGACGGGTCACAAAGGGCTTGCGGTATAAATAGGGTCGGGTCAAGAGACTCTGGCAGAGTCCTGCAGGGAGGTGACGAGGTGCTTTCGTTCCCTCTCTCTCTCTCTCTCTCTCCGAGACTCAACTTGTGGCTGGTGGCTCTGTCTTGAACGAAGAGAGCCATGAGCAGTGAGAGTTTACCTCATTACACGGCCAATAGCTACTGTTCAGTGGGGGCGTCGAGGACCTCCATGGGGGTCCTGCAACGACAACTGTACGAGGGAGGAGAGTATGACATTTTCAAGTACGCTCCCATGTTGGAGAGCGACTTTATCCAGGTCAGCAAGGAAGGAGAACTGATCGACCTAGACAACCGCGTCCGAACGGTGACTGTGGGCGTCGCATCCACCAGCCCCCTCTTCCCACTACCTGACGTCATGCTGCTGGCCCGACCAAGGAAAGTCTGTGCCGGGATCACCACGGGGAGAGGTTGCAAGCCCGTGAAGACCCTAGAGCTCACCAGGCTGCTCCCCTTGAAGTTTGTCAAGATCTCCATCCACAACCGGGAGAAACAGCAGCTGTGCCTGAGTCTTGCTACCGGCCGGACTTTCTACCTGCAGCTGTGCCCCTCTTCCGACGCACAAGAAGACCTCTTTTCCTATTGGGAAAAGCTTGTCTATATCCTGAGACCACCGGTAGACAGTTACAGCGGTACCCCGATGCTCCAAACTGGAGATGCAGCGACTACAGAGGATGCCGACATCCTAGTGGTAAGCACCTACAGGGACTCAAGAACACGGGGCAGGGTGCTTTGGGAGAGCAAGGCAAAGCTGGTCCTCCATAGCCTTTGGTGCTCTCTGAGACTCGCCTGGGAAATACCTTCTACTGTTGAAAAGGGTCAGGGACACACGAGCTATCACTACAGGAGTCACCACACTGGAGAGGTTCCGAGTGCTGCACCACCTTGTCCCACGAGGCCGAATTTCAGAGACACCTTAGGTATCACCTCGGCTGCACTGGTCTCATCACTAGGGCTGTAATCCCTTCTACAGCATCCTGACTGTCTGGTCTCTGCTTGAACACTTACCCCAGCCCATGTAGTCTCAGGAGTTGGGGAACATCATTCACAGTTGGGAAGTCCTTCCTTCATTGTGTCTCCCCGGGACTCCGACATGCTGACTCAAATCAGCCCAACCCGTGGAGTCACCAAAACGTACATGGTGTGCATCCCTTGACCCAGGAACCCCACTTCTAGGAATCTGCCCTGCAGGGAGAGAAGCACAAGGGTATAAAGTTAAAGTGTAGAGCATCATGGAGAATTGTATCAGTGCTCTCCCTGACCCTGGGACTGTTCAAGTAAAGTGGAGTGGCCGTTTGACAGGGGTGCAGTAGATGGGGTCTTGCATCCAATGGGAGCTTAGACTGGGTGATGTCAAAAGGTTATTCTAAGTATAAGGCCTTGAGTTGCTCAGCTCCAGGATGAGAGAGGAGCGGACAGTTCTGAGCTCACTTTCTGTCATCTCTCTCCTACCTGTCTCTCCTCCCCTTGGCTCAGACCACAGAGCTCCACAGAGAAAGGGATCAGGATGAGGTTGGGCTTCACAAGCGTCGTGACGTGACTGGAGCCACGTCTTGTGCTTATGTGGGGGGAGAGGGAATCCATCATGCCCCCCGTGGATCAACTGCAGCCCTGAAAGGCGCCGAAGGATCGGCGGCAGGGATGACCGTGGGCCTGGCGGGAGCCACCATCGAGGATCCAGGAGAAAGCGGATCCGGCCAGGCCACCGCAGGTGCTGCCCGCCTATCCCCGCAGGGCACGAACCTGGTCTCGGCGGATGTTGCCAGCACATCCTCGACGGGGGCAGATGGTCCAGAGAGCAGCACGAGCGTGGTGTTGCCAGGTGCAGTCACAACCAGCAAGCCTGCTGCTGGAAGAGCTGAAGGGAAGGTCGCAGCCCCCGTGGTCTCCACCTTGCAGAGTGAAGGCTCCACGTCTGAACGGGATGGAAGCCAGAAGGTCTCCCACCCCAGGGATGAAGCCTGGAAGGAAAAAAAGGAAAGGAGGACACGTCTTCAGCGAGGAAACGTTCCCATCACCGCAGGACAGGTGAAGGTCACCACAGGACAGGAGGGGACAAGACCCAGAAAGCATCCTCCCACTGGTCCTCATGCGGCCATGAAAACTCCAAAGGTGACAAAGGAGGGGAGGACAGCTCGCAGACGGAGGAAGAGCCAGCCCGCCACCAGTTCGGGGACTCGAAGTAAGACATCCAGTGAGATCCTCTCCTTCTTTAGGCGCTTCAGTCATTCCTGATTCAGCACCAAGGCTCACACATGGCCACTGGGAGGTAGACAAAGCCCCGGTTGGCTTGCATCCTTCCCTAGAGAGGCAATTCCTACTTTCTCTAATAAAGGAAACCATACAACTCCAAAAGAAATGCTATCTTGTGTTTTCTATGTCCCCTCGCCTGGTAGCGACTTGACAGCGACTTCTGTGGTGCGAATTGTGCTTTGGCCTGAGACCCCAGAATCAAAATTTTGTTGTAGAAGATATGTAGTAAGTATCATTAAGCCATTCACTAGGGCTGGAAATAGATGCACTATACAGAAATTTTCGCTGCGAGGTTGCGAATCTTTTGAAATAAGATTTAATATGTAAATAGTTTGGGGAGAAGATAAGCTGGGGGAAGTGACTGTGTGGTGTGTATACTTGCGTTGCTGAATTAATTACTTAACTCACCAGGTATTTATTGGGTGTCTGTGCTGTGCCTAGCACGAGGCTATGTTATTGAAAAACGACCCTTTTCTCAGCAAAGCACTCTGGTTTGGTTATGGGCACTCTGCAGAAGGCAAGGAAATAAGCACAGAAAAAGGTTTTCGTCGCTTGCTCGAAGGTCACACGTGCATAGCCACTGCCAGAAAGAGAAGCCTGTTTTTCCCCGCAAGGCTTCTCCAGGGCACGTAGGGTGGAGGGAGGACAAGTCTGCAGCCGGGGCTGAGCTTCAGGCCATAGCTGGGGTCAGAGGTTCACCTTATGAAAACAGAAACTCTCTCTGGCTTGTAAGGAAATCAAACCATTGGGAGTTATTTTACTTTGTGTAGGATAAAACAGAACACGGGGGGATCAGGGTTGTCACTGGCTCAACAAAGGGACACAATCTTTATGGTAGAAGCAGCACCAACGAGGAGTCCGGAAATCTGAGTTCCTATCCTGTCTGGGCCACTGACTCTCCTGGGTCACTCTGCCTCTCTGTAATGGTACCTCTGTGGGCAGCCACGGGGTCCCCAACTGTAAAACCAATGGATTGGACCGCTGCAGTGATTCTTACCCTTGGTTGTATGTTGCGAGTTCCCTGGGGAGCTGAAAAACAAACAAAAAAAACATTGATAGCCTGACCCCAATCCCAGAGATTCTGATGACATTTAGGTGGGGTAAGCCCTCCAGCACTGGGAGTTTTAAAAATCTCACCCAATAATTCTACTGTGCAGCAGCCAAGTTGGAAAACCACTGGGCTAGGAGGTCTGGGGCGGGGGGGGGGGGCCTCTTTCCGCCCCAGTATGCCATAACTTTACAGTGGAAGACAGTAGTTCTCCAACAGTCACATGCATAAGGATCACCTGGGAAGCCTATTTAAAAAATAACATTTCTCACCATACGATATCCCTTATACATGGACTCTACAGTACGATGCCAATGAACGTACCTGCGAAACAGAAACAGACTCCCAGACATAGAAAAGAGACTTGGGGTTTTCAGTGGGGTTGGGGGCAGGGAAGGGTTGGGAGTTTGGGATTAGCAGATGCAAACTACAGGGTGGATAAACAGCAGGGTCCTACTGTAGAGCACAGAGAACTAGAGTCAGTATCCTGTGATAAACCATAATGGAAAAGAATAGGAAAAGACTATAACATGAAATACACAAAGAACACACATGAAACTGAATCAGAAATTAACGGAAGAAATTAACACAACGGAAATTCACACAACCTTGTAAATCGACTAGACGTCAATAAAAAAGAAGGGGGAAAAGAAAAAAAATAGAAGCCAAGGTTGGGTTCCCTTTGCGGGGAGGGAGCATGCAGAAGAGGGGCTGGCAGGCTTCTATTTCTTGCTCTGGGTGGCAGCTACAAGGGTGCTCACTTTCTTGTTACTCATTAAGCTATATATTTACGGTTTGTGCACTTTCATGAAGGTGTGTTATATTTCACAATAAAAACAGTTTCTAAAACTGTAAAAAAATATATATAAATATAAAAAGTTAGCCTCCCTGAAAAGAGAAAATGGGTGAGAAAATTCTCCATATCCTGGAAATGACAGTACCAATGGGACTCTGACAGGTAGCACTCTTTCTAAGCTCCTGCCAGCACTGTGCTATATACGCTGGGGGCACAGAGAACAGCAATCCCCATAGGATGCCTGCCCTTAGCAAGTACACGGTCCACTTCCAGGATTTTATCCCCAGGACATCGTTCCGCAGAAGCGCCAAGATGACGGAGATTTGTAACAACAACAAGACTGGAAACCACCCAGATATTTACAAGAGCAGGAGGGTTTTCTCAACCGTTTGAGTAGAAAGACTATCCGGCCTACCCACACCTATACCCTGGCAGGGTCAGCCTGTTCCCTATGGACGTGGTGGTTGGTTTAGGGGGAGGCTGGTGAGCCTGCCCCAAGGGGGTGGGGGCTTGGAGGCTCAACAAAGGGGTGTGTGATGCGATGGTGACGGGTCACAAAGGGCTTGCGGTATAAATAGGGTCGGGTCAAGAGACTCTGGCAGAGTCCTGCAGGGAGGTGACGAGGTGCTTTCGTTCCCTCTCTCTCTCTCTCTCTCTCCGAGACTCAACTTGTGGCTGGTGGCTCTGTCTTGAACGAAGAGAGCCATGAGCAGTGAGAGTTTACCTCATTACACGGCCAATAGCTACTGTTCAGTGGGGGCGTCGAGGACCTCCATGGGGGTCCTGCAACGACAACTGTACGAGGGAGGAGAGTATGACATTTTCAAGTACGCTCCCATGTTGGAGAGCGACTTTATCCAGGTCAGCAAGGAAGGAGAACTGATCGACCTAGACAACCGCGTCCGAACGGTGACTGTGGGCGTCGCATCCACCAGCCCCCTCTTCCCACTACCTGACGTCATGCTGCTGGCCCGACCAAGGAAAGTCTGTGCCGGGATCACCAAGGGGAGAGGTTGCAAGCCCGTGAAGACCCTAGAGCTCACCAGGCTGCTCCCCTTGAAGTTTGTCAAGATCTCCATCCACAACCGGGAGAAACAGCAGCTGTGCCTGAGTCTTGCTACCGGCCGGACTTTCTACCTGCAGCTGTGCCCCTCTTCCGACGCACAAGAAGACCTCTTTTCCTATTGGGAAAAGCTTGTCTATATCCTGAGACCACCGGTAGACAGTTACAGCGGTACCCCGATGCTCCAAACTGGAGATGCAGCGACTACAGAGGATGCCGACATCCTAGTGGTAAGCACCTACAGGGACTCAAGAACACGGGGCAGGGTGCTTTGGGAGAGCAAGGCAAAGCTGGTCCTCCATAGCCTTTGGTGCTCTCTGAGACTCGCCTGGGAAATACCTTCTACTGTTGAAAAGGGTCAGGGACACACGAGCTATCACTACAGGAGTCACCACACTGGAGAGGTTCCGAGTGCTGCACCACCTTGTCCCACGAGGCCGAATTTCAGAGACACCTTAGGTATCACCTCGGCTGCACTGGTCTCATCACTAGGGCTGTAATCCCTTCTACAGCATCCTGACTGTCTGGTCTCTGCTTGAACACTTACCCCAGCCCATGTAGTCTCAGGAGTTGGGGAACATCATTCACAGTTGGGAAGTCCTTCCTTCATTGTGTCTCCCCGGGACTCCGACATGCTGACTCAAATCAGCCCAACCCGTGGAGTCACCAAAACGTACACGGTGTGCATCCCTTGACCCAGGAACCCCACTTCTAGGAATCTGCCCTGCAGGGAGAGAAGCACAAGGGTATAAAGTTAAAGTGTAGAGCATCATGGAGAATTGTATCAGTGCTCTCCCTGACCCTGGGACTGTTCAAGTAAAGTGGAGTGGCCGTTTGACAGGGGTGCAGTAGATGGGGTCTTGCATCCAATGGGAGCTTAGACTGGGTGATGTCAAAAGGTTATTCTAAGTATAAGGCCTTGAGTTGCTCAGCTCCAGGATGAGAGAGGAGCGGACAGTTCTGAGCTCACTTTCTGTCATCTCTCTCCTACCTGTCTCTCCTCCCCTTGGCTCAGACCACAGAGCTCCACAGAGAAAGGGATCAGGATGAGGTTGGGCTTCACAAGCGTCGTGACGTGACTGGAGCCACGTCTTGTGCTTATGTGGGGGGAGAGGGAATCCATCATGCCCCCCGTGGATCAACTGCAGCCCTGAAAGGCGCCGAAGGATCGGCGGTAGGGATGACCGTGGGCCTGGCGGGAGCCACCATCGAGGATCCAGGAGAAAGCGGATCCGGCCAGGCCACCGCAGGTGCTGCCCGCCTATCCCCGCAGGGCACGAACCTGGTCTCGGCGGATGTTGCCAGCACATCCTCGACGGGGGCAGATGGTCCAGAGAGCAGCACGAGCGTGGTGTTGCCAGGTGCAGTCACAACCAGCAAGCCTGCTGCTGGAAGAGCTGAAGGGAAGGTCGCAGCCCCCGTGGTCTCCACCTTGCAGAGTGAAGGCTCCACGTCTGAACGGGATGGAAGCCAGAAGGTCTCCCACCCCAGGGATGAAGCCTGGAAGGAAAAAAAGGAAAGGAGGACACGTCTTCAGCGAGGAAACGTTCCCATCACCGCAGGACAGGTGAAGGTCACCACAGGACAGGAGGGGACAAGACCCAGAAAGCATCCTCCCACTGGTCCTCATGCGGCCATGAAAACTCCAAAGGTGACAAAGGAGGGGAGGACAGCTCGCAGACGGAGGAAGAGCCAGCCCGCCACCAGTTCGGGGACTCGAAGTAAGACATCCAGTGAGATCCTCTCCTTCTTTAGGCGCTTCAGTCATTCCTGATTCAGCACCAAGGCTCACACATGGCCACTGGGAGGTAGACAAAGCCCCGGTTGGCTTGCATCCTTCCCTAGAGAGGCAATTCCTACTTTCTCTAATAAAGGAAACCATACAACTCCAAAAGAAATGCTATCTTGTGTTTTCTATGTCCCCTCGCCTGGTAGCGACTTGACAGCGACTTCTGTGGTGCGAATTGTGCTTTGGCCTGAGACCCCAGAATCAAAATTTTGTTGTAGAAGATATGTAGTAAGTATCATTAAGCCATTCACTAGGGCTGGAAATAGATGCACTATACAGAAATTTTCGCTGCGAGGTTGCGAATCTTTTGAAATAAGATTTAATATGTAAATAGTTTGGGGAGAAGATAAGCTAGGGGAAGTGACTGTGTGGTGTGTATACTTGCGTTGCTGAATTAATTACTTAACTCACCAGGTATTTATTGGGTGTCTGTGCTGTGCCTAGCACGAGGCTATGTTATTGAAAAACGACCCTTTTCTCAGCAAAGCACTCTGGTTTGGTTATGGGCACTCTGCAGAAGGCAAGGAAATAAGCACAGAAAAAGGTTTTCGTCGCTTGCTCGAAGGTCACACGTGCATAGCCACTGCCAGAAAGAGAAGCCTGTTTTTCCCCGCAAGGCTTCTCCAGGGCACGTAGGGTGGAGGGAGGACAAGTCTGCAGCCGGGGCTGAGCTTCAGGCCATAGCTGGGGTCAGAGGTTCACCTTATGAAAACAGAAACTCTCTCTGGCTTGTAAGGAAATCAAACCATTGGGAGTTATTTTACTTTGTGTAGGATAAAACAGAACACGGGGGGATCAGGGTTGTCACTGGCTCAACAAAGGGACACAATCTTTATGGTAGAAGCAGCACCAACGAGGAGTCCGGAAATCTGAGTTCCTATCCTGTCTGGGCCACTGACTCTCCTGGGTCACTCTGCCTCTCTGTAATGGTACCTCTGTGGGCAGCCACGGGGTCCCCAACTGTAAAACCAATGGATTGGACCGCTGCAGTGATTCTTACCCTTGGTTGTATGTTGCGAGTTCCCTGGGGAGCTGAAAAACAAACAAAAAAAACATTGATAGCCTGACCCCAATCCCAGAGATTCTGATGACATTTAGGTGGGGTAAGCCCTCCAGCACTGGGAGTTTTAAAAATCTCACCCAATAATTCTACTGTGCAGCAGCCAAGTTGGAAAACCACTGGGCTAGGAGGTCTGGGGCGGGGGGGGGGCCTCTTTCCGCCCCAGTATGCCATAACTTTACAGTGGAAGACAGTAGTTCTCCAACAGTCACATGCATAAGGATCACCTGGGAAGCCTATTTGAAAAATAACATTTCTCACCATACGATATCCCTTATACATGGACTCTACAGTACGATGCCAATGAACGTACCTGCGAAACAGAAACAGACTCCCAGACATAGAAAAGAGACTTGGGGTTTTCAGTGGGGTTGGGGGCAGGGAAGGGTTGGGAGTTTGGGATTAGCAGATGCAAACTACAGGGTGGATAAACAGCAGGGTCCTACTGTAGAGCACAGAGAACTAGAGTCAGTATCCTGTGATAAACCATAATGGAAAAGAATAGGAAAAGACTATAACATGAAATACACAAAGAACACACATGAAACTGAATCAGAAATTAACGGAAGAAATTAACACAACGGAAATTCACACAACCTTGTAAATCGACTAGACGTCAATAAAAAAGAAGGGGGAAAAGAAAAAAAATAGAAGCCAAGGTTGGGTTCCCTTTGCGGGGAGGGAGCATGCAGAAGAGGGGCTGGCAGGCTTCTATTTCTTGCTCTGGGTGGCAGCTACAAGGGTGCTCACTTTCTTGTTACTCATTAAGCTATATATTTACGGTTTGTGCACTTTCATGAAGGTGTGTTATATTTCACAATAAAAACAGTTTCTAAAACTGTAAAAAAATATATATAAATATAAAAAGTTAGCCTCCCTGAAAAGAGAAAATGGGTGAGAAAATTCTCCATATCCTGGAAATGACAGTACCAATGGGACTCTGACAGGTAGCACTCTTTCTAAGCTCCTGCCAGCACTGTGCTATATACGCTGGGGGCACAGAGAACAGCAATCCCCATAGGATGCCTGCCCTTAGCAAGTACACGGTCCACTTCCAGGATTTTATCCCCAGGACATCGTTCCGCAGAAGCGCCAAGATGACGGAGATTTGTAACAACAACAAGACTGGAAACCACCCAGATATTTACAAGAGCAGGAGGGTTTTCTCAACCGTTTGAGTAGAAAGACTATCCGGCCTACCCACACCTATACCCTGGCAGGGTCAGCCTGTTCCCTATGGACGTGGTGGTTGGTTTAGGGGGAGGCTGGTGAGCCTGCCCCAAGGGGGTGGGGGCTTGGAGGC
This sequence comes from Mesoplodon mirus, assembly GCF_964341445.2. Lineage (NCBI taxonomy): Eukaryota > Metazoa > Chordata > Mammalia > Artiodactyla > Ziphiidae > Mesoplodon > Mesoplodon mirus. The sequence goes on from NC_138980.1 coordinate 55,351,525, forward strand.
TCAACAAAGGGGTGTGTGATGCGATGGTGACGGGTCACAAAGGGCTTGCGGTATAAATAGGGTCGGGTCAAGAGACTCTGGCAGAGTCCTGCAGGGAGGTGACGAGGTGCTTTCGTTCCCTCTCTCTCTCTCTCTCTCTCCGAGACTCAACTTGTGGCTGGTGGCTCTGTCTTGAACGAAGAGAGCCATGAGCAGTGAGAGTTTACCTCATTACACGGCCAATAGCTACTGTTCAGTGGGGGCGTCGAGGACCTCCATGAGGGTCCTGCAACGACAACTGTACGAGGGAGGAGAGTATGACATTTTCAAGTACGCTCCCATGTTGGAGAGCGACTTTATCCAGGTCAGCAAGGAAGGAGAACTGATCGACCTAGACAACCGCGTCCGAACGGTGACTGTGGGCGTCGCATCCACCAGCCCCCTCTTCCCACTACCTGACGTCATGCTGCTGGCCCGACCAAGGAAAGTCTGTGCCGGGATCACCAACGGGAGAGGTTGCAAGCCCGTGAAGACCCTAGAGCTCACCAGGCTGCTCCCCTTGAAGTTTGTCAAGATCTCCATCCACAACCGGGAGAAACAGCAGCTGTGCCTGAGTCTTGCTACCGGCCGGACTTTCTACCTGCAGCTGTGCCCCTCTTCCGACGCACAAGAAGACCTCTTTTCCTATTGGGAAAAGCTTGTCTATATCCTGAGACCACCGGTAGACAGTTACAGCGGTACCCCGATGCTCCAAACTGGAGATGCAGCGACTACAGAGGATGCCGACATCCTAGTGGTAAGCACCTACAGGGACTCAAGAACACGGGGCAGGGTGCTTTGGGAGAGCAAGGCAAAGCTGGTCCTCCATAGCCTTTGGTGCTCTCTGAGACTCGCCTGGGAAATACCTTCTACTGTTGAAAAGGGTCAGGGACACACGAGCTATCACTACAGGAGTCACCACACTGGAGAGGTTCCGAGTGCTGCACCACCTTGTCCCACGAGGCCGAATTTCAGAGACACCTTAGGTATCACCTCGGCTGCACTGGTCTCATCACTAGGGCTGTAATCCCTTCTACAGCATCCTGACTGTCTGGTCTCTGCTTGAACACTTACCCCAGCCCATGTAGTCTCAGGAGTTGGGGAACATCATTCACAGTTGGGAAGTCCTTCCTTCATTGTGTCTCCCCGGGACTCCGACATGCTGACTCAAATCAGCCCAACCCGTGGAGTCACCAAAACGTACACGGTGTGCATCCCTTGACCCAGGAACCCCACTTCTAGGAATCTGCCCTGCAGGGAGAGAAGCACAAGGGTATAAAGTTAAAGTGTAGAGCATCATGGAGAATTGTATCAGTGCTCTCCCTGACCCTGGGACTGTTCAAGTAAAGTGGAGTGGCCGTTTGACAGGGGTGCAGTAGATGGGGTCTTGCATCCAATGGGAGCTTAGACTGGGTGATGTCAAAAGGTTATTCTAAGTATAAGGCCTTGAGTTGCTCAGCTCCAGGATGAGAGAGGAGCGGACAGTTCTGAGCTCACTTTCTGTCATCTCTCTCCTACCTGTCTCTCCTCCCCTTGGCTCAGACCACAGAGCTCCACAGAGAAAGGGATCAGGATGAGGTTGGGCTTCACAAGCGTCGTGACGTGACTGGAGCCACGTCTTGTGCTTATGTGGGGGGAGAGGGAATCCATCATGCCCCCCGTGGATCAACTGCAGCCCTGAAAGGCGCCGAAGGATCGGCGGCAGGGATGACCGTGGGCCTGGCGGGAGCCACCATCGAGGATCCAGGAGAAAGCGGATCCGGCCAGGCCACCGCAGGTGCTGCCCGCCTATCCCCGCAGGGCACGAACCTGGTCTCGGCGGATGTTGCCAGCACATCCTCGACGGGGGCAGATGGTCCAGAGAGCAGCACGAGCGTGGTGTTGCCAGGTGCAGTCACAACCAGCAAGCCTGCTGCTGGAAGAGCTGAAGGGAAGGTCGCAGCCCCCGTGGTCTCCACCTTGCAGAGTGAAGGCTCCACGTCTGAACGGGATGGAAGCCAGAAGGTCTCCCACCCCAGGGATGAAGCCTGGAAGGAAAAAAAGGAAAGGAGGACACGTCTTCAGCGAGGAAACGTTCCCATCACCGCAGGACAGGTGAAGGTCACCACAGGACAGGAGGGGACAAGACCCAGAAAGCATCCTCCCACTGGTCCTCATGCGGCCATGAAAACTCCAAAGGTGACAAAGGAGGGGAGGACAGCTCGCAGACGGAGGAAGAGCCAGCCCGCCACCAGTTCGGGGACTCGAAGTAAGACATCCAGTGAGATCCTCTCCTTCTTTAGGCGCTTCAGTCATTCCTGATTCAGCACCAAGGCTCACACATGGCCACTGGGAGGTAGACAAAGCCCCGGTTGGCTTGCATCCTTCCCTAGAGAGGCAATTCCTACTTTCTCTAATAAAGGAAACCATACAACTCCAAAAGAAATGCTATCTTGTGTTTTCTATGTCCCCTCGCCTGGTAGCGACTTGACAGCGACTTCTGTGGTGCGAATTGTGCTTTGGCCTGAGACCCCAGAATCAAAATTTTGTTGTAGAAGATATGTAGTAAGTATCATTAAGCCATTCACTAGGGCTGGAAATAGATGCACTATACAGAAATTTTCGCTGCGAGGTTGCGAATCTTTTGAAATAAGATTTAATATGTAAATAGTTTGGGGAGAAGATAAGCTGGGGGAAGTGACTGTGTGGTGTGTATACTTGCGTTGCTGAATTAATTACTTAACTCACCAGGTATTTATTGGGTGTCTGTGCTGTGCCTAGCACGAGGCTATGTTATTGAAAAACGACCCTTTTCTCAGCAAAGCACTCTGGTTTGGTTATGGGCACTCTGCAGAAGGCAAGGAAATAAGCACAGAAAAAGGTTTTCGTCGCTTGCTCGAAGGTCACACGTGCATAGCCACTGCCAGAAAGAGAAGCCTGTTTTTCCCCGCAAGGCTTCTCCAGGGCACGTAGGGTGGAGGGAGGACAAGTCTGCAGCCGGGGCTGAGCTTCAGGCCATAGCTGGGGTCAGAGGTTCACCTTATGAAAACAGAAACTCTCTCTGGCTTGTAAGGAAATCAAACCATTGGGAGTTATTTTACTTTGTGTAGGATAAAACAGAACACGGGGGGATCAGGGTTGTCACTGGCTCAACAAAGGGACACAATCTTTATGGTAGAAGCAGCACCAACGAGGAGTCCGGAAATCTGAGTTCCTATCCTGTCTGGGCCACTGACTCTCCTGGGTCACTCTGCCTCTCTGTAATGGTACCTCTGTGGGCAGCCACGGGGTCCCCAACTGTAAAACCAATGGATTGGACCGCTGCAGTGATTCTTACCCTTGGTTGTATGTTGCGAGTTCCCTGGGGAGCTGAAAAACAAACAAAAAAAACATTGATAGCCTGACCCCAATCCCAGAGATTCTGATGACATTTAGGTGGGGTAAGCCCTCCAGCACTGGGAGTTTTAAAAATCTCACCCAATAATTCTACTGTGCAGCAGCCAAGTTGGAAAACCACTGGGCTAGGAGGTCTGGGGCGGGGGGGGGGGCCTCTTTCCGCCCCAGTATGCCATAACTTTACAGTGGAAGACAGTAGTTCTCCAACAGTCACATGCATAAGGATCACCTGGGAAGCCTATTTAAAAAATAACATTTCTCACCATACGATATCCCTTATACATGGACTCTACAGTACGATGCCAATGAACGTACCTGCGAAACAGAAACAGACTCCCAGACATAGAAAAGAGACTTGGGGTTTTCAGTGGGGTTGGGGGCAGGGAAGGGTTGGGAGTTTGGGATTAGCAGATGCAAACTACAGGGTGGATAAACAGCAGGGTCCTACTGTAGAGCACAGAGAACTAGAGTCAGTATCCTGTGATAAACCATAATGGAAAAGAATAGGAAAAGACTATAACATGAAATACACAAAGAACACACATGAAACTGAATCAGAAATTAACGGAAGAAATTAACACAACGGAAATTCACACAACCTTGTAAATCGACTAGACGTCAATAAAAAAGAAGGGGGAAAAGAAAAAAAATAGAAGCCAAGGTTGGGTTCCCTTTGCGGGGAGGGAGCATGCAGAAGAGGGGCTGGCAGGCTTCTATTTCTTGCTCTGGGTGGCAGCTACAAGGGTGCTCACTTTCTTGTTACTCATTAAGCTATATATTTACGGTTTGTGCACTTTCATGAAGGTGTGTTATATTTCACAATAAAAACAGTTTCTAAAACTGTAAAAAAATATATATAAATATAAAAAGTTAGCCTCCCTGAAAAGAGAAAATGGGTGAGAAAATTCTCCATATCCTGGAAATGACAGTACCAATGGGACTCTGACAGGTAGCACTCTTTCTAAGCTCCTGCCAGCACTGTGCTATATACGCTGGGGGCACAGAGAACAGCAATCCCCATAGGATGCCTGCCCTTAGCAAGTACACGGTCCACTTCCAGGATTTTATCCCCAGGACATCGTTCCGCAGAAGCGCCAAGATGACGGAGATTTGTAACAACAACAAGACTGGAAACCACCCAGATATTTACAAGAGCAGGAGGGTTTTCTCAACCGTTTGAGTAGAAAGACTATCCGGCCTACCCACACCTATACCCTGGCAGGGTCAGCCTGTTCCCTATGGACGTGGTGGTTGGTTTAGGGGGAGGCTGGTGAGCCTGCCCCAAGGGGGTGGGGGCTTGGAGGCTCAACAAAGGGGTGTGTGATGCGATGGTGACGGGTCACAAAGGGCTTGCGGTATAAATAGGGTCGGGTCAAGAGACTCTGGCAGAGTCCTGCAGGGAGGTGACGAGGTGCTTTCGTTCCCTCTCTCTCTCTCTCTCTCTCCGAGACTCAACTTGTGGCTGGTGGCTCTGTCTTGAACGAAGAGAGCCATGAGCAGTGAGAGTTTACCTCATTACACGGCCAATAGCTACTGTTCAGTGGGGGCGTCGAGGACCTCCATGGGGGTCCTGCAACGACAACTGTACGAGGGAGGAGAGTATGACATTTTCAAGTACGCTCCCATGTTGGAGAGCGACTTTATCCAGGTCAGCAAGGAAGGAGAACTGATCGACCTAGACAACCGCGTCCGAACGGTGACTGTGGGCGTCGCATCCACCAGCCCCCTCTTCCCACTACCTGACGTCATGCTGCTGGCCCGACCAAGGAAAGTCTGTGCCGGGATCACCAAGGGGAGAGGTTGCAAGCCCGTGAAGACCCTAGAGCTCACCAGGCTGCTCCCCTTGAAGTTTGTCAAGATCTCCATCCACAACCGGGAGAAACAGCAGCTGTGCCTGAGTCTTGCTACCGGCCGGACTTTCTACCTGCAGCTGTGCCCCTCTTCCGACGCACAAGAAGACCTCTTTTCCTATTGGGAAAAGCTTGTCTATATCCTGAGACCACCGGTAGACAGTTACAGCGGTACCCCGATGCTCCAAACTGGAGATGCAGCGACTACAGAGGATGCCGACATCCTAGTGGTAAGCACCTACAGGGACTCAAGAACACGGGGCAGGGTGCTTTGGGAGAGCAAGGCAAAGCTGGTCCTCCATAGCCTTTGGTGCTCTCTGAGACTCGCCTGGGAAATACCTTCTACTGTTGAAAAGGGTCAGGGACACACGAGCTATCACTACAGGAGTCACCACACTGGAGAGGTTCCGAGTGCTGCACCACCTTGTCCCACGAGGCCGAATTTCAGAGACACCTTAGGTATCACCTCGGCTGCACTGGTCTCATCACTAGGGCTGTAATCCCTTCTACAGCATCCTGACTGTCTGGTCTCTGCTTGAACACTTACCCCAGCCCATGTAGTCTCAGGAGTTGGGGAACATCATTCACAGTTGGGAAGTCCTTCCTTCATTGTGTCTCCCCGGGACTCCGACATGCTGACTCAAATCAGCCCAACCCGTGGAGTCACCAAAACGTACACGGTGTGCATCCCTTGACCCAGGAACCCCACTTCTAGGAATCTGCCCTGCAGGGAGAGAAGCACAAGGGTATAAAGTTAAAGTGTAGAGCATCATGGAGAATTGTATCAGTGCTCTCCCTGACCCTGGGACTGTTCAAGTAAAGTGGAGTGGCCGTTTGACAGGGGTGCAGTAGATGGGGTCTTGCATCCAATGGGAGCTTAGACTGGGTGATGTCAAAAGGTTATTCTAAGTATAAGGCCTTGAGTTGCTCAGCTCCAGGATGAGAGAGGAGCGGACAGTTCTGAGCTCACTTTCTGTCATCTCTCTCCTACCTGTCTCTCCTCCCCTTGGCTCAGACCACAGAGCTCCACAGAGAAAGGGATCAGGATGAGGTTGGGCTTCACAAGCGTCGTGACGTGACTGGAGCCACGTCTTGTGCTTATGTGGGGGGAGAGGGAATCCATCATGCCCCCCGTGGATCAACTGCAGCCCTGAAAGGCGCCGAAGGATCGGCGGCAGGGATGACCGTGGGCCTGGCGGGAGCCACCATCGAGGATCCAGGAGAAAGCGGATCCGGCCAGGCCACCGCAGGTGCTGCCCGCCTATCCCCGCAGGGCACGAACCTGGTCTCGGCGGATGTTGCCAGCACATCCTCGACGGGGGCAGATGGTCCAGAGAGCAGCACGAGCGTGGTGTTGCCAGGTGCAGTCACAACCAGCAAGCCTGCTGCTGGAAGAGCTGAAGGGAAGGTCGCAGCCCCCGTGGTCTCCACCTTGCAGAGTGAAGGCTCCACGTCTGAACGGGATGGAAGCCAGAAGGTCTCCCACCCCAGGGATGAAGCCTGGAAGGAAAAAAAGGAAAGGAGGACACGTCTTCAGCGAGGAAACGTTCCCATCACCGCAGGACAGGTGAAGGTCACCACAGGACAGGAGGGGACAAGACCCAGAAAGCATCCTCCCACTGGTCCTCATGCGGCCATGAAAACTCCAAAGGTGACAAAGGAGGGGAGGACAGCTCGCAGACGGAGGAAGAGCCAGCCCGCCACCAGTTCGGGGACTCGAAGTAAGACATCCAGTGAGATCCTCTCCTTCTTTAGGCGCTTCAGTCATTCCTGATTCAGCACCAAGGCTCACACATGGCCACTGGGAGGTAGACAAAGCCCCGGTTGGCTTGCATCCTTCCCTAGAGAGGCAATTCCTACTTTCTCTAATAAAGGAAACCATACAACTCCAAAAGAAATGCTATCTTGTGTTTTCTATGTCCCCTCGCCTGGTAGCGACTTGACAGCGACTTCTGTGGTGCGAATTGTGCTTTGGCCTGAGACCCCAGAATCAAAATTTTGTTGTAGAAGATATGTAGTAAGTATCATTAAGCCATTCACTAGGGCTGGAAATAGATGCACTATACAGAAATTTTCGCTGCGAGGTTGCGAATCTTTTGAAATAAGATTTAATATGTAAATAGTTTGGGGAGAAGATAAGCTGGGGGAAGTGACTGTGTGGTGTGTATACTTGCGTTGCTGAATTAATTACTTAACTCACCAGGTATTTATTGGGTGTCTGTGCTGTGCCTAGCACGAGGCTATGTTATTGAAAAACGACCCTTTTCTCAGCAAAGCACTCTGGTTTGGTTATGGGCACTCTGCAGAAGGCAAGGAAATAAGCACAGAAAAAGGTTTTCGTCGCTTGCTCGAAGGTCACACGTGCATAGCCACTGCCAGAAAGAGAAGCCTGTTTTTCCCCGCAAGGCTTCTCCAGGGCACGTAGGGTGGAGGGAGGACAAGTCTGCAGCCGGGGCTGAGCTTCAGGCCATAGCTGGGGTCAGAGGTTCACCTTATGAAAACAGAAACTCTCTCTGGCTTGTAAGGAAATCAAACCATTGGGAGTTATTTTACTTTGTGTAGGATAAAACAGAACACGGGGGGATCAGGGTTGTCACTGGCTCAACAAAGGGACACAATCTTTATGGTAGAAGCAGCACCAACGAGGAGTCCGGAAATCTGAGTTCCTATCCTGTCTGGGCCACTGACTCTCCTGGGTCACTCTGCCTCTCTGTAATGGTACCTCTGTGGGCAGCCACGGGGTCCCCAACTGTAAAACCAATGGATTGGACCGCTGCAGTGATTCTTACCCTTGGTTGTATGTTGCGAGTTCCCTGGGGAGCTGAAAAACAAACAAAAAAAACATTGATAGCCTGACCCCAATCCCAGAGATTCTGATGACATTTAGGTGGGGTAAGCCCTCCAGCACTGGGAGTTTTAAAAATCTCACCCAATAATTCTACTGTGCAGCAGCCAAGTTGGAAAACCACTGGGCTAGGAGGTCTGGGGCGGGGGGGGGGGCCTCTTTCCGCCCCAGTATGCCATAACTTTACAGTGGAAGACAGTAGTTCTCCAACAGTCACATGCATAAGGATCACCTGGGAAGCCTATTTAAAAAATAACATTTCTCACCATACGATATCCCTTATACATGGACTCTACAGTACGATGCCAATGAACGTACCTGCGAAACAGAAACAGACTCCCAGACATAGAAAAGAGACTTGGGGTTTTCAGTGGGGTTGGGGGCAGGGAAGGGTTGGGAGTTTGGGATTAGCAGATGCAAACTACAGGGTGGATAAACAGCAGGGTCCTACTGTAGAGCACAGAGAACTAGAGTCAGTATCCTGTGATAAACCATAATGGAAAAGAATAGGAAAAGACTATACGCGAAATACACAAAGAACACACATGAAACTGAATCAGAAATTAACGGAAGAAATTAACACAACAGAAATTCACACAACCTTGTAAATCGACTAGACGTCAATAAAAAAGAAGGGGGAAAAGAAAAAAAATAGAAGCCAAGGTTGGGTTCCCTTTGCGGGGAGGGAGCATGCAGAAGAGGGGCTGGCAGGCTTCTATTTCTTGCTCTGGGTGGCAGCTACAAGGGTGCTCACTTTCTTGTTACTCATTAAGCTATATATTTACGGTTTGTGCACTTTCATGAAGGTGTGTTATATTTCACAATAAAAACAGTTTCTAAAACTGTAAAAAAATATATATAAATATAAAAAGTTAGCCTCCCTGAAAAGAGAAAATGGGTGAGAAAATTCTCCATATCCTGGAAATGACAGTACCAATGGGACTCTGACAGGTAGCACTCTTTCTAAGCTCCTGCCAGCACTGTGCTATATACGCTGGGGGCACAGAGAACAGCAATCCCCATAGGATGCCTGCCCTTAGCAAGTACACGGTCCACTTCCAGGATTTTATCCCCAGGACATCGTTCCGCAGAAGCGCCAAGATGACGGAGATTTGTAACAACAACAAGACTGGAAACCACCCAGATATTTACAAGAGCAGGAGGGTTTTCTCAACCGTTTGAGTAGAAAGACTATCCGGCCTACCCACACCTATACCCTGGCAGGGTCAGCCTGTTCCCTATGGACGTGGTGGTTGGTTTAGGGGGAGGCTGGTGAGCCTGCCCCAAGGGGGTGGGGGCTTGGAGGCTCAACAAAGGGGTGTGTGATGCGATGGTGACGGGTCACAAAGGGCTTGCGGTATAAATAGGGTCGGGTCAAGAGACTCTGGCAGAGTCCTGCAGGGAGGTGACGAGGTGCTTTCGTTCCCTCTCTCTCTCTCTCTCTCTCCGAGACTCAACTTGTGGCTGGTGGCTCTGTCTTGAACGAAGAGAGCCATGAGCAGTGAGAGTTTACCTCATTACACGGCCAATAGCTACTGTTCAGTGGGGGCGTCGAGGACCTCCATGGGGGTCCTGCAACGACAACTGTACGAGGGAGGAGAGTATGACATTTTCAAGTACGCTCCCATGTTGGAGAGCGACTTTATCCAGGTCAGCAAGGAAGGAGAACTGATCGACCTAGACAACCGCGTCCGAACGGTGACTGTGGGCGTCGCATCCACCAGCCCCCTCTTCCCACTACCTGACGTCATGCTGCTGGCCCGACCAAGGAAAGTCTGTGCCGGGATCACCAAGGGGAGAGGTTGCAAGCCCGTGAAGACCCTAGAGCTCACCAGGCTGCTCCCCTTGAAGTTTGTCAAGATCTCCATCCACAACCGGGAGAAACAGCAGCTGTGCCTGAGTCTTGCTACCGGCCGGACTTTCTACCTGCAGCTGTGCCCCTCTTCCGACGCACAAGAAGACCTCTTTTCCTATTGGGAAAAGCTTGTCTATATCCTGAGACCACCGGTAGACAGTTACAGCGGTACCCCGATGCTCCAAACTGGAGATGCAGCGACTACAGAGGATGCCGACATCCTAGTGGTAAGCACCTACAGGGACTCAAGAACACGGGGCAGGGTGCTTTGGGAGAGCAAGGCAAAGCTGGTCCTTCATAGCCTTTGGTGCTCTCTGAGACTCGCCTGGGAAATACCTTCTACTGTTGAAAAGGGTCAGGGACACACGAGCTATCACTACAGGAGTCACCACACTGGAGAGGTTCCGAGTGCTGCACCACCTTGTCCCACGAGGCCGAATTTCAGAGACACCTTAGGTATCACCTCGGCTGCACTGGTCTCATCACTAGGGCTGTAATCCCTTGTACAGCATCCTGACTGTCTGGTCTCTGCTTGAACACTTACCCCAGCCCATGTAGTCTCAGGAGTTGGGGAACATCATTCACAGTTGGGAAGTCCTTCCTTCATTGTGTCTCCCCGGGACTCCGACATGCTGACTCAAATCAGCCCAACCCGTGGAGTCACCAAAACGTACAAGGTGTGCATCCCTTGACCCAGGAACGCCACTTCTAGGAATCTGCCCTGCAGGGAGAGAAGCACAAGGGTATAAAGTTAAAGTGTAGAGCATCATGGAGAATTGTATCAGTGCTCTCCCTGACCCTGGGACTGTTCAAGTAAAGTGGAGTGGCCGTTTGACAGGGGTGCAGTGGATGGGGTCTTGCATCCAATGGGAGCTTAGACTGGGTGATGTCAAAGGTTATTCTAAGTATAAGGCCTTGAGTTGCTCAGCTCCAGGATGAGAGAGGAGCGGACAGTTCTGAGCTCACTTTCTGTCATCTCTCTCCTACCTGTCTCTCCTCCCCTTGGCTCAGACCACAGAGCTCCACAGAGAAAGGGATCAGGATGAGGTTGGGCTTCACAAGCGTCGTGACGTGACTGGAGCCACGTCTTGTGCTTATGTGGGGGGAGAGGGAATCCATCATGCCCCCCGTGGATCAACTGCAGCCCTGAAAGGTGCCGAAGGATCGGCGGCAGGGATGACCGTGGGCCTGGCGGGAGCCACCATCGAGGATCCAGGAGAAAGCGGATCCGGCCAGGCCACCGCAGGTGCTGCCCGCCTATCCCCGCAGGACACGAACCTGGTCTCGGCGGATGTTGCCAGCACATCCTCGACGGGGGCAGATGGTCCAGAGAGCAGCACGAGCGTGGTGTTGCCAGGTGCAGTCACAACCAGCAAGCCTGCTGCTGGAAGAGCTGAAGGGAAGGTCGCAGCCCCCGTGGTCTCCACCTTGCAGAGTGAAGGCTCCACGTCTGAACGGGATGGAAGCCAGAAGGTCTCCCACCCCAGGGATGAAGCCTGGAAGGAAAAAAAGGAAAGGAGGACACGTCTTCAGCGAGGAAACGTTCCCATCACCGCAGGACAGGTGAAGGTCACCACAGGACAGGAGGGGACAAGACCCAGAAAGCATCCTCCCACTGGTCCTCATGCGGCCATGAAAACTCCAAAGGTGACAAAGGAGGGGAGGACAGCTCGCAGACGGAGGAAGAGCCAGCCCGCCACCAGTTCGGGGACTCGAAGTAAGACATCCAGTGAGATCCTCTCCTTCTTTAGGCGCTTCAGTCATTCCTGATTCAGCACCAAGGCTCACACATGGCCACTGGGAGGTAGACAAAGCCCCGGTTGGCTTGCATCCTTCCCTAGAGAGGCAATTCCTACTTTCTCTAATAAAGGAAACCATACAACTCCAAAAGAAATGCTATCTTGTGTTTTCTATGTCCCCTCGCCTGGTAGCGACTTGACAGCGACTTCTGTGGTGCGAATTGTGCTTTGGCCTGAGACCCCAGAATCAAAATTTTGTTGTAGAAGATATGTAGTAAGTATCATTAAGCCATTCACTAGGGCTGGAAATAGATGCACTATACAGAAATTTTCGCTGCGAGGTTGCGAATCTTTTGAAATAAGATTTAATATGTAAATAGTTTGGGGAGAAGATAAGCTGGGGGAAGTGACTGTGTGGTGTGTATACTTGCGTTGCTGAATTAATTACTTAACTCACCAGGTATTTATTGGGTGTCTGTGCTGTGCCTAGCACGAGGCTATGTTATTGAAAAACGACCCTTTTCTCAGCAAAGCACTCTGGTTTGGTTATGGGCACTCTGCAGAAGGCAAGGAAATAAGCACAGAAAAAGGTTTTCGTCGCTTGCTCGAAGGTCACACGTGCATAGCCACTGCCAGAAAGAGAAGCCTGTTTTTCCCCGCAAGGCTTCTCCAGGGCACGTAGGGTGGAGGGAGGACAAGTCTGCAGCCGGGGCTGAGCTTCAGGCCATAGCTGGGGTCAGAGGTTCACCTTATGAAAACAGAAACTCTCTCTGGCTTGTAAGGAAATCAAACCATTGGGAGTTATTTTACTTTGTGTAGGATAAAACAGAACACGGGGGGATCAGGGTTGTCACTGGCTCAACAAAGGGACACAATCTTTATGGTAGAAGCAGCACCAACGAGGAGTCCGGAAATCTGAGTTCCTATCCTGTCTGGGCCACTGACTCTCCTGGGTCACTCTGCCTCTCTGTAATGGTACCTCTGTGGGCAGCCACGGGGTCCCCAACTGTAAAACCAATGGATTGGACCGCTGCAGTGATTCTTACCCTTGGTTGTATGTTGCGAGTTCCCTGGGGAGCTGAAAAACAAACAAAAAAAACATTGATAGCCTGACCCCAATCCCAGAGATTCTGATGACATTTAGGTGGGGTAAGCCCTCCAGCACTGGGAGTTTTAAAAATCTCACCCAATAATTCTACTGTGCAGCAGCCAAGTTGGAAAACCACTGGGCTAGGAGGTCTGGGGCGGGGGGGTGGGGGCTCTTTCCGCCCCAGTATGCCATAACTTTACAGTGGAAGACAGTAGTTCTCCAACAGTCACATGCATAAGGATCACCTGGGAAGCCTATTTAAAAAATAACATTTCTCACCATACGATATCCCTTATACATGGACTCTACAGTACGATGCCAATGAACGTACCTGCGAAACAGAAACAGACTCCCAGACATAGAAAAGAGACTTGGGGTTTTCAGTGGGGTTGGGGGCAGGGAAGGGTTGGGAGTTTGGGATTAGCAGATGCAAACTACAGGGTGGATAAACAGCAGGGTCCTACTGTAGAGCACAGAGAACTAGAGTCAGTATCCTGTGATAAACCATAATGGAAAAGAATAGGAAAAGACTATAACATGAAATACACAAAGAACACACATGAAACTGAATCAGAAATTAACGGAAGAAATTAACACAACGGAAATTCACACAACCTTGTAAATCGACTAGACGTCAATAAAAAAGAAGGGGGAAAAGAAAAAAAATAGAAGCCAAGGTTGGGTTCCCTTTGCGGGGAGGGAGCATGCAGAAGAGGGGCTGGCAGGCTTCTATTTCTTGCTCTGGGTGGCAGCTACAAGGGTGCTCACTTTCTTGTTACTCATTAAGCTATATATTTACGGTTTGTGCACTTTCATGAAGGTGTGTTATATTTCACAATAAAAACAGTTTCTAAAACTGTAAAAAAATATATATAAATATAAAAAGTTAGCCTCCCTGAAAAGAGAAAATGGGTGAGAAAATTCTCCATATCCTGGAAATGACAGTACCAATGGGACTCTGACAGGTAGCACTCTTTCTAAGCTCCTGCCAGCACTGTGCTATATACGCTGGGGGCACAGAGAACAGCAATCCCCATAGGATGCCTGCCCTTAGCAAGTACACGGTCCACTTCCAGGATTTTATCCCCAGGACATCGTTCCGCAGAAGCGCCAAGATGACGGAGATTTGTAACAACAACAAGACTGGAAACCACCCAGATATTTACAAGAGCAGGAGGGTTTTCTCAACCGTTTGAGTAGAAAGACTATCCGGCCTACCCACACCTATACCCTGGCAGGGTCAGCCTGTTCCCTATGGACGTGGTGGTTGGTTTAGGGGGAGGCTGGTGAGCCTGCCCCAAGGGGGTGGGGGCTTGGAGGCTCAACAAAGGGGTGTGTGATGCGATGGTGACGGGTCACAAAGGGCTTGCGGTATAAATAGGGTCGGGTCAAGAGACTCTGGCAGAGTCCTGCAGGGAGGTGACGAGGTGCTTTCGTTCCCTCTCTCTCTCTCTCTCTCTCTCCGAGACTCAACTTGTGGCTGGTGGCTCTGTCTTGAACGAAGAGAGCCATGAGCAGTGAGAGTTTACCTCATTACACGGCCAATAGCTACTGTTCAGTGGGGGCGTCGAGGACCTCCATGGGGGTCCTGCAACGACAACTGTACGAGGGAGGAGAGTATGACATTTTCAAGTACGCTCCCATGTTGGAGAGCGACTTTATCCAGGTCAGCAAGGAAGGAGAACTGATCGACCTAGACAACCGCGTCCGAACGGTGACTGTGGGCGTCGCATCCACCAGCCCCCTCTTCCCACTACCTGACGTCATGCTGCTGGCCCGACCAAGGAAAGTCTGTGCCGGGATCACCACGGGGAGAGGTTGCAAGCCCGTGAAGACCCTAGAGCTCACCAGGCTGCTCCCCTTGAAGTTTGTCAAGATCTCCATCCACAACCGGGAGAAACAGCAGCTGTGCCTGAGTCTTGCTACCGGCCGGACTTTCTACCTGCAGCTGTGCCCCTCTTCCGACGCACAAGAAGACCTCTTTTCCTATTGGGAAAAGCTTGTCTATATCCTGAGACCACCGGTAGACAGTTACAGCGGTACCCCGATGCTCCAAACTGGAGATGCAGCGACTACAGAGGATGCCGACATCCTAGTGGTAAGCACCTACAGGGACTCAAGAACACGGGGCAGGGTGCTTTGGGAGAGCAAGGCAAAGCTGGTCCTCCATAGCCTTTGGTGCTCTCTGAGACTCGCCTGGGAAATACCTTCTACTGTTGAAAAGGGTCAGGGACACACGAGCTATCACTACAGGAGTCACCACACTGGAGAGGTTCCGAGTGCTGCACCACCTTGTCCCACGAGGCCGAATTTCAGAGACACCTTAGGTATCACCTCGGCTGCACTGGTCTCATCACTAGGGCTGTAATCCCTTCTACAGCATCCTGACTGTCTGGTCTCTGCTTGAACACTTACCCCAGCCCATGTAGTCTCAGGAGTTGGGGAACATCATTCACAGTTGGGAAGTCCTTCCTTCATTGTGTCTCCCCGGGACTCCGACATGCTGACTCAAATCAGCCCAACCCGTGGAGTCACCAAAACGTACACGGTGTGCATCCCTTGACCCAGGAACCCCACTTCTAGGAATCTGCCCTGCAGGGAGAGAAGCACAAGGGTATAAAGTTAAAGTGTAGAGCATCATGGAGAATTGTATCAGTGCTCTCCCTGACCCTGGGACTGTTCAAGTAAAGTGGAGTGGCCGTTTGACAGGGGTGCAGTGGATGGGGTCTTGCATCCAATGGGAGCTTAGACTGGGTGATGTCAAAAGGTTATTCTAAGTATAAGGCCTTGAGTTGCTCAGCTCCAGGATGAGAGAGGAGCGGACAGTTCTGAGCTCACTTTCTGTCATCTCTCTCCTACCTGTCTCTCCTCCCCTTGGCTCAGACCACAGAGCTCCACAGAGAAAGGGATCAGGATGAGGTTGGGCTTCACAAGCGTCGTGACGTGACTGGAGCCACGTCTTGTGCTTATGTGGGGGGAGAGGGAATCCATCATGCCCCCCGTGGATCAACTGCAGCCCTGAAAGGCGCCGAAGGATCGGCGGCAGGGATGACCGTGGGCCTGGCGGGAGCCACCATCGAGGATCCAGGAGAAAGCAGATCCGGCCAGGCCACCGCAGGTGCTGCCCGCCTATCCCCGCAGGACACGAACCTGGTCTCGGCGGATGTTGCCAGCACATCCTCGACGGGGGCAGATGGTCCAGAGAGCAGCACGAGCATGGTGTTGCCAGGTGCAGTCACAACCAGCAAGCCTGCTGCTGGAAGAGCTGAAGGGAAGGTCGCAGCCCCCGTGGTCTCCACCTTGCAAAGTGAAGGCTCCACGTCTGAACGGGATGGAAGCCAGAAGGTCTCCCACCCCAGGGATGAAGCCTGGAAGGAAAAAAAGGAAAGGAGGACACGTCTTCAGCGAGGAAACGTTCCCATCACCGCAGGACAGGTGAAGGTCACCACAGGACAGGAGGGGACAAGACCCAGAAAGCATCCTCCCACTGGTCCTCATGCGGCCATGAAAACTCCAAAGGTGACAAAGGAGGGGAGGACAGCTCGCAGACGGAGGAAGAGCCAGCCCGCCACCAGTTCGGGGACTCGAAGTAAGACATCCAGTGAGATCCTCTCCTTCTTTAGGCGCTTCAGTCATTCCTGATTCAGCACCAAGGCTCACACATGGCCACTGGGAGGTAGACAAAGCCCCGGTTGGCTTGCATCCTTCCCTAGAGAGGCAATTCCTACTTTCTCTAATAAAGGAAACCATACAACTCCAAAAGAAATGCTATCTTGTGTTTTCTATGTCCCCTCGCCTGGTAGCGACTTGACAGCGACTTCTGTGGTGCGAATTGTGCTTTGGCCTGAGACCCCAGAATCAAAATTTTGTTGTAGAAGATATGTAGTAAGTATCATTAAGCCATTCACTAGGGCTGGAAATAGATGCACTATACAGAAATTTTCGCTGCGAGGTTGCGAATCTTTTGAAATAAGATTTAATATGTAAATAGTTTGGGGAGAAGATAAGCTGGGGGAAGTGACTGTGTGGTGTGTATACTTGCGTTGCTGAATTAATTACTTAACTCACCAGGTATTTATTGGGTGTCTGTGCTGTGCCTAGCACGAGGCTATGTTATTGAAAAACGACCCTTTTCTCAGCAAAGCACTCTGGTTTGGTTGTGGGCACTCTGCAGAAGGCAAGGAAATAAGCACAGAAAAAGGTTTTCGTCGCTTGCTCGAAGGTCACACGTGCATAGCCACTGCCAGAAAGAGAAGCCTGTTTTTCCCCGCAAGGCTTCTCCAGGGCACGTAGGGTGGAGGGAGGACAAGTCTGCAGCCGGGGCTGAGCTTCAGGCCATAGCTGGGGTCAGAGGTTCACCTTATGAAAACAGAAACTCTCTCTGGCTTGTAAGGAAATCAAACCATTGGGAGTTATTTTACTTTGTGTAGGATAAAACAGAACACGGGGGGATCAGGGTTGTCACTGGCTCAACAAAGGGACACAATCTTTATGGTAGAAGCAGCACCAACGAGGAGTCCGGAAATCTGAGTTCCTATCCTGTCTGGGCCACTGACTCTCCTGGGTCACTCTGCCTCTCTGTAATGGTACCTCTGTGGGCAGCCACGGGGTCCCCAACTGTAAAACCAATGGATTGGACCGCTGCAGTGATTCTTACCCTTGGTTGTATGTTGCGAGTTCCCTGGGGAGCTGAAAAACAAACAAAAAAAACATTGATAGCCTGACCCCAATCCCAGAGATTCTGATGACATTTAGGTGGGGTAAGCCCTCCAGCACTGGGAGTTTTAAAAATCTCACCCAATAATTCTACTGTGCAGCAGCCAAGTTGGAAAACCACTGGGCTAGGAGGTCTGGGGCGGGGGGGTGGGGGCTCTTTCCGCCCCAGTATGCCATAACTTTACAGTGGAAGACAGTAGTTCTCCAACAGTCACATGCATAAGGATCACCTGGGAAGCCTATTTAAAAAATAACATTTCTCACCATACGATATCCCTTATACATGGACTCTACAGTACGATGCCAATGAACGTACCTGCGAAACAGAAACAGACTCCCAGACATAGAAAAGAGACTTGGGGTTTTCAGTGGGGTTGGGGGCAGGGAAGGGTTGGGAGTTTGGGATTAGCAGATGCAAACTACAGGGTGGATAAACAGCAGGGTCCTACTGTAGAGCACAGAGAACTAGAGTCAGTATCCTGTGATAAACCATAATGGAAAAGAATAGGAAAAGACTATAACATGAAATACACAAAGAACACACATGAAACTGAATCAGAAATTAACGGAAGAAATTAACACAACGGAAATTCACACAACCTTGTAAATCGACTAGACGTCAATAAAAAAGAAGGGGGAAAAGAAAAAAAATAGAAGCCAAGGTTGGGTTCCCTTTGCGGGGAGGGAGCATGCAGAAGAGGGGCTGGCAGGCTTCTATTTCTTGCTCTGGGTGGCAGCTACAAGGGTGCTCACTTTCTTGTTACTCATTAAGCTATATATTTACGGTTTGTGCACTTTCATGAAGGTGTGTTATATTTCACAATAAAAACAGTTTCTAAAACTGTAAAAAAATATATATAAATATAAAAAGTTAGCCTCCCTGAAAAGAGAAAATGGGTGAGAAAATTCTCCATATCCTGGAAATGACAGTACCAATGGGACTCTGACAGGTAGCACTCTTTCTAAGCTCCTGCCAGCACTGTGCTATATACGCTGGGGGCACAGAGAACAGCAATCCCCATAGGATGCCTGCCCTTAGCAAGTACACGGTCCACTTCCAGGATTTTATCCCCAGGACATCGTTCCGCAGAAGCGCCAAGATGACGGAGATTTGTAACAACAACAAGACTGGAAACCACCCAGATATTTACAAGAGCAGGAGGGTTTTCTCAACCGTTTGAGTAGAAAGACTATCCGGCCTACCCACACCTATACCCTGGCAGGGTCAGCCTGTTCCCTATGGACGTGGTGGTTGGTTTAGGGGGAGGCTGGTGAGCCTGCCCCAAGGGGGTGGGGGCTTGGAGGCTCAACAAAGGGGTGTGTGATGCGATGGTGACGGGTCACAAAGGGCTTGCGGTATAAATAGGGTCGGGTCAAGAGACTCTGGCAGAGTCCTGCAGGGAGGTGACGAGGTGCTTTCGTTCCCTCTCTCTCTCTCTCTCTCTCCGAGACTCAACTTGTGGCTGGTGGCTCTGTCTTGAACGAAGAGAGCCATGAGCAGTGAGAGTTTACCTCATTACACGGCCAATAGCTACTGTTCAGTGGGGGCGTCGAGGACCTCCATGGGGGTCCTGCAACGACAACTGTACGAGGGAGGAGAGTATGACATTTTCAAGTACGCTCCCATGTTGGAGAGCGACTTTATCCAGGTCAGCAAGGAAGGAGAACTGATCGACCTAGACAACCGCGTCCGAACGGTGACTGTGGGCGTCGCATCCACCAGCCCCCTCTTCCCACTACCTGACGTCATGCTGCTGGCCCGACCAAGGAAAGTCTGTGCCGGGATCACCAAGGGGAGAGGTTGCAAGCCCGTGAAGACCCTAGAGCTCACCAGGCTGCTCCCCTTGAAGTTTGTCAAGATCTCCATCCACAACCGGGAGAAACAGCAGCTGTGCCTGAGTCTTGCTACCGGCCGGACTTTCTACCTGCAGCTGTGCCCCTCTTCCGACGCACAAGAAGACCTCTTTTCCTATTGGGAAAAGCTTGTCTATATCCTGAGACCACCGGTAGACAGTTACAGCGGTACCCCGATGCTCCAAACTGGAGATGCAGCGACTACAGAGGATGCCGACATCCTAGTGGTAAGCACCTACAGGGACTCAAGAACACGGGGCAGGGTGCTTTGGGAGAGCAAGGCAAAGCTGGTCCTTCATAGCCTTTGGTGCTCTCTGAGACTCGCCTGGGAAATACCTTCTACTGTTGAAAAGGGTCAGGGACACACGAGCTATCACTACAGGAGTCACCACACTGGAGAGGTTCCGAGTGCTGCACCACCTTGTCCCACGAGGCCGAATTTCAGAGACACCTTAGGTATCACCTCGGCTGCACTGGTCTCATCACTAGGGCTGTAATCCCTTGTACAGCATCCTGACTGTCTGGTCTCTGCTTGAACACTTACCCCAGCCCATGTAGTCTCAGGAGTTGGGGAACATCATTCACAGTTGGGAAGTCCTTCCTTCATTGTGTCTCCCCGGGACTCCGACATGCTGACTCAAATCAGCCCAACCCGTGGAGTCACCAAAACGTACAAGGTGTGCATCCCTTGACCCAGGAACGCCACTTCTAGGAATCTGCCCTGCAGGGAGAGAAGCACAAGGGTATAAAGTTAAAGTGTAGAGCATCATGGAGAATTGTATCAGTGCTCTCCCTGACCCTGGGACTGTTCAAGTAAAGTGGAGTGGCCGTTTGACAGGGGTGCAGTGGATGGGGTCTTGCATCCAATGGGAGCTTAGACTGGGTGATGTCAAAGGTTATTCTAAGTATAAGGCCTTGAGTTGCTCAGCTCCAGGATGAGAGAGGAGCGGACAGTTCTGAGCTCACTTTCTGTCATCTCTCTCCTACCTGTCTCTCCTCCCCTTGGCTCAGACCACAGAGCTCCACAGAGAAAGGGATCAGGATGAGGTTGGGCTTCACAAGCGTCGTGACGTGACTGGAGCCACGTCTTGTGCTTATGTGGGGGGAGAGGGAATCCATCATGCCCCCCGTGGATCAACTGCAGCCCTGAAAGGTGCCGAAGGATCGGCGGCAGGGATGACCGTGGGCCTGGCGGGAGCCACCATCGAGGATCCAGGAGAAAGCGGATCCGGCCAGGCCACCGCAGGTGCTGCCCGCCTATCCCCGCAGGACACGAACCTGGTCTCGGCGGATGTTGCCAGCACATCCTCGACGGGGGCAGATGGTCCAGAGAGCAGCACGAGCGTGGTGTTGCCAGGTGCAGTCACAACCAGCAAGCCTGCTGCTGGAAGAGCTGAAGGGAAGGTCGCAGCCCCCGTGGTCTCCACCTTGCAGAGTGAAGGCTCCACGTCTGAACGGGATGGAAGCCAGAAGGTCTCCCACCCCAGGGATGAAGCCTGGAAGGAAAAAAAGGAAAGGAGGACACGTCTTCAGCGAGGAAACGTTCCCATC
The DNA here is from genome assembly GCF_964341445.2 of Mesoplodon mirus. Taxonomy (NCBI): domain Eukaryota; kingdom Metazoa; phylum Chordata; class Mammalia; order Artiodactyla; family Ziphiidae; genus Mesoplodon; species Mesoplodon mirus. The sequence continues at coordinate 55,372,418 of NC_138980.1, forward strand.
ACCGCAGGACAGGTGAAGGTCACCACAGGACAGGAGGGGACAAGACCCAGAAAGCATCCTCCCACTGGTCCTCATGCGGCCATGAAAACTCCAAAGGTGACAAAGGAGGGGAGGACAGCTCGCAGACGGAGGAAGAGCCAGCCCGCCACCAGTTCGGGGACTCGAAGTAAGACATCCAGTGAGATCCTCTCCTTCTTTAGGCGCTTCAGTCATTCCTGATTCAGCACCAAGGCTCACACATGGCCACTGGGAGGTAGACAAAGCCCCGGTTGGCTTGCATCCTTCCCTAGAGAGGCAATTCCTACTTTCTCTAATAAAGGAAACCATACAACTCCAAAAGAAATGCTATCTTGTGTTTTCTATGTCCCCTCGCCTGGTAGCGACTTGACAGCGACTTCTGTGGTGCGAATTGTGCTTTGGCCTGAGACCCCAGAATCAAAATTTTGTTGTAGAAGATATGTAGTAAGTATCATTAAGCCATTCACTAGGGCTGGAAATAGATGCACTATACAGAAATTTTCGCTGCGAGGTTGCGAATCTTTTGAAATAAGATTTAATATGTAAATAGTTTGGGGAGAAGATAAGCTGGGGGAAGTGACTGTGTGGTGTGTATACTTGCGTTGCTGAATTAATTACTTAACTCACCAGGTATTTATTGGGTGTCTGTGCTGTGCCTAGCACGAGGCTATGTTATTGAAAAACGACCCTTTTCTCAGCAAAGCACTCTGGTTTGGTTATGGGCACTCTGCAGAAGGCAAGGAAATAAGCACAGAAAAAGGTTTTCGTCGCTTGCTCGAAGGTCACACGTGCATAGCCACTGCCAGAAAGAGAAGCCTGTTTTTCCCCGCAAGGCTTCTCCAGGGCACGTAGGGTGGAGGGAGGACAAGTCTGCAGCCGGGGCTGAGCTTCAGGCCATAGCTGGGGTCAGAGGTTCACCTTATGAAAACAGAAACTCTCTCTGGCTTGTAAGGAAATCAAACCATTGGGAGTTATTTTACTTTGTGTAGGATAAAACAGAACACGGGGGGATCAGGGTTGTCACTGGCTCAACAAAGGGACACAATCTTTATGGTAGAAGCAGCACCAACGAGGAGTCCGGAAATCTGAGTTCCTATCCTGTCTGGGCCACTGACTCTCCTGGGTCACTCTGCCTCTCTGTAATGGTACCTCTGTGGGCAGCCACGGGGTCCCCAACTGTAAAACCAATGGATTGGACCGCTGCAGTGATTCTTACCCTTGGTTGTATGTTGCGAGTTCCCTGGGGAGCTGAAAAACAAACAAAAAAAACATTGATAGCCTGACCCCAATCCCAGAGATTCTGATGACATTTAGGTGGGGTAAGCCCTCCAGCACTGGGAGTTTTAAAAATCTCACCCAATAATTCTACTGTGCAGCAGCCAAGTTGGAAAACCACTGGGCTAGGAGGTCTGGGGCGGGGGGGGGGCCTCTTTCCGCCCCAGTATGCCATAACTTTACAGTGGAAGACAGTAGTTCTCCAACAGTCACATGCATAAGGATCACCTGGGAAGCCTATTTAAAAAATAACATTTCTCACCATACGATATCCCTTATACATGGACTCTACAGTACGATGCCAATGAACGTACCTGCGAAACAGAAACAGACTCCCAGACATAGAAAAGAGACTTGGGGTTTTCAGTGGGGTTGGGGGCAGGGAAGGGTTGGGAGTTTGGGATTAGCAGATGCAAACTACAGGGTGGATAAACAGCAGGGTCCTACTGTAGAGCACAGAGAACTAGAGTCAGTATCCTGTGATAAACCATAATGGAAAAGAATAGGAAAAGACTATACGCGAAATACACAAAGAACACACATGAAACTGAATCAGAAATTAACGGAAGAAATTAACACAACGGAAATTCACACAACCTTGTAAATCGACTAGACGTCAATAAAAAAGAAGGGGGAAAAGAAAAAAAATAGAAGCCAAGGTTGGGTTCCCTTTGCGGGGAGGGAGCATGCAGAAGAGGGGCTGGCAGGCTTCTATTTCTTGCTCTGGGTGGCAGCTACAAGGGTGCTCACTTTCTTGTTACTCATTAAGCTATATATTTACGGTTTGTGCACTTTCATGAAGGTGTGTTATATTTCACAATAAAAACAGTTTCTAAAACTGTAAAAAAATATATATAAATATAAAAAGTTAGCCTCCCTGAAAAGAGAAAATGGGTGAGAAAATTCTCCATATCCTGGAAATGACAGTACCAATGGGACTCTGACAGGTAGCACTCTTTCTAAGCTCCTGCCAGCACTGTGCTATATACGCTGGGGGCACAGAGAACAGCAATCCCCATAGGATGCCTGCCCTTAGCAAGTACACGGTCCACTTCCAGGATTTTATCCCCAGGACATCGTTCCGCAGAAGCGCCAAGATGACGGAGATTTGTAACAACAACAAGACTGGAAACCACCCAGATATTTACAAGAGCAGGAGGGTTTTCTCAACCGTTTGAGTAGAAAGACTATCCGGCCTACCCACACCTATACCCTGGCAGGGTCAGCCTGTTCCCTATGGACGTGGTGGTTGGTTTAGGGGGAGGCTGGTGAGCCTGCCCCAAGGGGGTGGGGGCTTGGAGGCTCAACAAAGGGGTGTGTGATGCGATGGTGACGGGTCACAAAGGGCTTGCGGTATAAATAGGGTCGGGTCAAGAGACTCTGGCAGAGTCCTGCAGGGAGGTGACGAGGTGCTTTCGTTCCCTCTCTCTCTCTCTCTCTCTCTCCGAGACTCAACTTGTGGCTGGTGGCTCTGTCTTGAACGAAGAGAGCCATGAGCAGTGAGAGTTTACCTCATTACACGGCCAATAGCTACTGTTCAGTGGGGGCGTCGAGGACCTCCATGGGGGTCCTGCAACGACAACTGTACGAGGGAGGAGAGTATGACATTTTCAAGTACGCTCCCATGTTGGAGAGCGACTTTATCCAGGTCAGCAAGGAAGGAGAACTGATCGACCTAGACAACCGCGTCCGAACGGTGACTGTGGGCGTCGCATCCACCAGCCCCCTCTTCCCACTACCTGACGTCATGCTGCTGGCCCGACCAAGGAAAGTCTGTGCCGGGATCACCACGGGGAGAGGTTGCAAGCCCGTGAAGACCCTAGAGCTCACCAGGCTGCTCCCCTTGAAGTTTGTCAAGATCTCCATCCACAACCGGGAGAAACAGCAGCTGTGCCTGAGTCTTGCTACCGGCCGGACTTTCTACCTGCAGCTGTGCCCCTCTTCCGACGCACAAGAAGACCTCTTTTCCTATTGGGAAAAGCTTGTCTATATCCTGAGACCACCGGTAGACAGTTACAGCGGTACCCCGATGCTCCAAACTGGAGATGCAGCGACTACAGAGGATGCCGACATCCTAGTGGTAAGCACCTACAGGGACTCAAGAACACGGGGCAGGGTGCTTTGGGAGAGCAAGGCAAAGCTGGTCCTCCATAGCCTTTGGTGCTCTCTGAGACTCGCCTGGGAAATACCTTCTACTGTTGAAAAGGGTCAGGGACACACGAGCTATCACTACAGGAGTCACCACACTGGAGAGGTTCCGAGTGCTGCACCACCTTGTCCCACGAGGCCGAATTTCAGAGACACCTTAGGTATCACCTCGGCTGCACTGGTCTCATCACTAGGGCTGTAATCCCTTCTACAGCATCCTGACTGTCTGGTCTCTGCTTGAACACTTACCCCAGCCCATGTAGTCTCAGGAGTTGGGGAACATCATTCACAGTTGGGAAGTCCTTCCTTCATTGTGTCTCCCCGGGACTCCGACATGCTGACTCAAATCAGCCCAACCCGTGGAGTCACCAAAACGTACAAGGTGTGCATCCCTTGACCCAGGAACCCCACTTCTAGGAATCTGCCCTGCAGGGAGAGAAGCACAAGGGTATAAAGTTAAAGTGTAGAGCATCATGGAGAATTGTATCAGTGCTCTCCCTGACCCTGGGACTGTTCAAGTAAAGTGGAGTGGCCGTTTGACAGGGGTGCAGTAGATGGGGTCTTGCATCCAATGGGAGCTTAGACTGGGTGATGTCAAAAGGTTATTCTAAGTATAAGGCCTTGAGTTGCTCAGCTCCAGGATGAGAGAGGAGCGGACAGTTCTGAGCTCACTTTCTGTCATCTCTCTCCTACCTGTCTCTCCTCCCCTTGGCTCAGACCACAGAGCTCCACAGAGAAAGGGATCAGGATGAGGTTGGGCTTCACAAGCGTCGTGACGTGACTGGAGCCACGTCTTGTGCTTATGTGGGGGGAGAGGGAATCCATCATGCCCCCCGTGGATCAACTGCAGCCCTGAAAGGCGCCGAAGGATCGGCGGCAGGGATGACCGTGGGCCTGGCGGGAGCCACCATCGAGGATCCAGGAGAAAGCGGATCCGGCCAGGCCACCGCAGGTGCTGCCCGCCTATCCCCGCAGGGCACGAACCTGGTCTCGGCGGATGTTGCCAGCACATCCTCGACGGGGGCAGATGGTCCAGAGAGCAGCACGAGCGTGGTGTTGCCAGGTGCAGTCACAACCAGCAAGCCTGCTGCTGGAAGAGCTGAAGGGAAGGTCGCAGCCCCCGTGGTCTCCACCTTGCAGAGTGAAGGCTCCACGTCTGAACGGGATGGAAGCCAGAAGGTCTCCCACCCCAGGGATGAAGCCTGGAAGGAAAAAAAGGAAAGGAGGACACGTCTTCAGCGAGGAAACGTTCCCATCACCGCAGGACAGGTGAAGGTCACCACAGGACAGGAGGGGACAAGACCCAGAAAGCATCCTCCCACTGGTCCTCATGCGGCCATGAAAACTCCAAAGGTGACAAAGGAGGGGAGGACAGCTCGCAGACGGAGGAAGAGCCAGCCCGCCACCAGTTCGGGGACTCGAAGTAAGACATCCAGTGAGATCCTCTCCTTCTTTAGGCGCTTCAGTCATTCCTGATTCAGCACCAAGGCTCACACATGGCCACTGGGAGGTAGACAAAGCCCCGGTTGGCTTGCATCCTTCCCTAGAGAGGCAATTCCTACTTTCTCTAATAAAGGAAACCATACAACTCCAAAAGAAATGCTATCTTGTGTTTTCTATGTCCCCTCGCCTGGTAGCGACTTGACAGCGACTTCTGTGGTGCGAATTGTGCTTTGGCCTGAGACCCCAGAATCAAAATTTTGTTGTAGAAGATATGTAGTAAGTATCATTAAGCCATTCACTAGGGCTGGAAATAGATGCACTATACAGAAATTTTCGCTGCGAGGTTGCGAATCTTTTGAAATAAGATTTAATATGTAAATAGTTTGGGGAGAAGATAAGCTGGGGGAAGTGACTGTGTGGTGCGTATACTTGCGTTGCTGAATTAATTACTTAACTCACCAGGTATTTATTGGGTGTCTGTGCTGTGCCTAGCACGAGGCTATGTTATTGAAAAACGACCCTTTTCTCAGCAAAGCACTCTGGTTTGGTTATGGGCACTCTGCAGAAGGCAAGGAAATAAGCACAGAAAAAGGTTTTCGTCGCTTGCTCGAAGGTCACACGTGCATAGCCACTGCCAGAAAGAGAAGCCTGTTTTTCCCCGCAAGGCTTCTCCAGGGCACGTAGGGTGGAGGGAGGACAAGTCTGCAGCCGGGGCTGAGCTTCAGGCCATAGCTGGGGTCAGAGGTTCACCTTATGAAAACAGAAACTCTCTCTGGCTTGTAAGGAAATCAAACCATTGGGAGTTATTTTACTTTGTGTAGGATAAAACAGAACACGGGGGGATCAGGGTTGTCACTGGCTCAACAAAGGGACACAATCTTTATGGTAGAAGCAGCACCAACGAGGAGTCCGGAAATCTGAGTTCCTATCCTGTCTGGGCCACTGACTCTCCTGGGTCACTCTGCCTCTCTGTAATGGTACCTCTGTGGGCAGCCACGGGGTCCCCAACTGTAAAACCAATGGATTGGACCGCTGCAGTGATTCTTACCCTTGGTTGTATGTTGCGAGTTCCCTGGGGAGCTGAAAAACAAACAAAAAAAACATTGATAGCCTGACCCCAATCCCAGAGATTCTGATGACATTTAGGTGGGGTAAGCCCTCCAGCACTGGGAGTTTTAAAAATCTCACCCAATAATTCTACTGTGCAGCAGCCAAGTTGGAAAACCACTGGGCTAGGAGGTCTGGGGCGGGGGGGGGGGCCTCTTTCCGCCCCAGTATGCCATAACTTTACAGTGGAAGACAGTAGTTCTCCAACAGTCACATGCATAAGGATCACCTGGGAAGCCTATTTAAAAAATAACATTTCTCACCATACGATATCCCTTATACATGGACTCTACAGTACGATGCCAATGAACGTACCTGCGAAACAGAAACAGACTCCCAGACATAGAAAAGAGACTTGGGGTTTTCAGTGGGGTTGGGGGCAGGGAAGGGTTGGGAGTTTGGGATTAGCAGATGCAAACTACAGGGTGGATAAACAGCAGGGTCCTACTGTAGAGCACAGAGAACTAGAGTCAGTATCCTGTGATAAACCATAATGGAAAAGAATAGGAAAAGACTATACGCGAAATACACAAAGAACACACATGAAACTGAATCAGAAATTAACGGAAGAAATTAACACAACAGAAATTCACACAACCTTGTAAATCGACTAGACGTCAATAAAAAAGAAGGGGGAAAAGAAAAAAAATAGAAGCCAAGGTTGGGTTCCCTTTGCGGGGAGGGAGCATGCAGAAGAGGGGCTGGCAGGCTTCTATTTCTTGCTCTGGGTGGCAGCTACAAGGGTGCTCACTTTCTTGTTACTCATTAAGCTATATATTTACGGTTTGTGCACTTTCATGAAGGTGTGTTATATTTCACAATAAAAACAGTTTCTAAAACTGTAAAAAAATATATATAAATATAAAAAGTTAGCCTCCCTGAAAAGAGAAAATGGGTGAGAAAATTCTCCATATCCTGGAAATGACAGTACCAATGGGACTCTGACAGGTAGCACTCTTTCTAAGCTCCTGCCAGCACTGTGCTATATACGCTGGGGGCACAGAGAACAGCAATCCCCATAGGATGCCTGCCCTTAGCAAGTACACGGTCCACTTCCAGGATTTTATCCCCAGGACATCGTTCCGCAGAAGCGCCAAGATGACGGAGATTTGTAACAACAACAAGACTGGAAACCACCCAGATATTTACAAGAGCAGGAGGGTTTTCTCAACCGTTTGAGTAGAAAGACTATCCGGCCTACCCACACCTATACCCTGGCAGGGTCAGCCTGTTCCCTATGGACGTGGTGGTTGGTTTAGGGGGAGGCTGGTGAGCCTGCCCCAAGGGGGTGGGGGCTTGGAGGCTCAACAAAGGGGTGTGTGATGCGATGGTGACGGGTCACAAAGGGCTTGCGGTATAAATAGGGTCGGGTCAAGAGACTCTGGCAGAGTCCTGCAGGGAGGTGACGAGGTGCTTTCGTTCCCTCTCTCTCTCTCTCTCTCTCCGAGACTCAACTTGTGGCTGGTGGCTCTGTCTTGAACGAAGAGAGCCATGAGCAGTGAGAGTTTACCTCATTACACGGCCAATAGCTACTGTTCAGTGGGGGCGTCGAGGACCTCCATGGGGGTCCTGCAACGACAACTGTACGAGGGAGGAGAGTATGACATTTTCAAGTACGCTCCCATGTTGGAGAGCGACTTTATCCAGGTCAGCAAGGAAGGAGAACTGATCGACCTAGACAACCGCGTCCGAACGGTGACTGTGGGCGTCGCATCCACCAGCCCCCTCTTCCCACTACCTGACGTCATGCTGCTGGCCCGACCAAGGAAAGTCTGTGCCGGGATCACCAAGGGGAGAGGTTGCAAGCCCGTGAAGACCCTAGAGCTCACCAGGCTGCTCCCCTTGAAGTTTGTCAAGATCTCCATCCACAACCGGGAGAAACAGCAGCTGTGCCTGAGTCTTGCTACCGGCCGGACTTTCTACCTGCAGCTGTGCCCCTCTTCCGACGCACAAGAAGACCTCTTTTCCTATTGGGAAAAGCTTGTCTATATCCTGAGACCACCGGTAGACAGTTACAGCGGTACCCCGATGCTCCAAACTGGAGATGCAGCGACTACAGAGGATGCCGACATCCTAGTGGTAAGCACCTACAGGGACTCAAGAACACGGGGCAGGGTGCTTTGGGAGAGCAAGGCAAAGCTGGTCCTTCATAGCCTTTGGTGCTCTCTGAGACTCGCCTGGGAAATACCTTCTACTGTTGAAAAGGGTCAGGGACACACGAGCTATCACTACAGGAGTCACCACACTGGAGAGGTTCCGAGTGCTGCACCACCTTGTCCCACGAGGCCGAATTTCAGAGACACCTTAGGTATCACCTCGGCTGCACTGGTCTCATCACTAGGGCTGTAATCCCTTGTACAGCATCCTGACTGTCTGGTCTCTGCTTGAACACTTACCCCAGCCCATGTAGTCTCAGGAGTTGGGGAACATCATTCACAGTTGGGAAGTCCTTCCTTCATTGTGTCTCCCCGGGACTCCGACATGCTGACTCAAATCAGCCCAACCCGTGGAGTCACCAAAACGTACAAGGTGTGCATCCCTTGACCCAGGAACGCCACTTCTAGGAATCTGCCCTGCAGGGAGAGAAGCACAAGGGTATAAAGTTAAAGTGTAGAGCATCATGGAGAATTGTATCAGTGCTCTCCCTGACCCTGGGACTGTTCAAGTAAAGTGGAGTGGCCGTTTGACAGGGGTGCAGTGGATGGGGTCTTGCATCCAATGGGAGCTTAGACTGGGTGATGTCAAAGGTTATTCTAAGTATAAGGCCTTGAGTTGCTCAGCTCCAGGATGAGAGAGGAGCGGACAGTTCTGAGCTCACTTTCTGTCATCTCTCTCCTACCTGTCTCTCCTCCCCTTGGCTCAGACCACAGAGCTCCACAGAGAAAGGGATCAGGATGAGGTTGGGCTTCACAAGCGTCGTGACGTGACTGGAGCCACGTCTTGTGCTTATGTGGGGGGAGAGGGAATCCATCATGCCCCCCGTGGATCAACTGCAGCCCTGAAAGGTGCCGAAGGATCGGCGGCAGGGATGACCGTGGGCCTGGCGGGAGCCACCATCGAGGATCCAGGAGAAAGCGGATCCGGCCAGGCCACCGCAGGTGCTGCCCGCCTATCCCCGCAGGACACGAACCTGGTCTCGGCGGATGTTGCCAGCACATCCTCGACGGGGGCAGATGGTCCAGAGAGCAGCACGAGCGTGGTGTTGCCAGGTGCAGTCACAACCAGCAAGCCTGCTGCTGGAAGAGCTGAAGGGAAGGTCGCAGCCCCCGTGGTCTCCACCTTGCAGAGTGAAGGCTCCACGTCTGAACGGGATGGAAGCCAGAAGGTCTCCCACCCCAGGGATGAAGCCTGGAAGGAAAAAAAGGAAAGGAGGACACGTCTTCAGCGAGGAAACGTTCCCATCACCGCAGGACAGGTGAAGGTCACCACAGGACAGGAGGGGACAAGACCCAGAAAGCATCCTCCCACTGGTCCTCATGCGGCCATGAAAACTCCAAAGGTGACAAAGGAGGGGAGGACAGCTCGCAGACGGAGGAAGAGCCAGCCCGCCACCAGTTCGGGGACTCGAAGTAAGACATCCAGTGAGATCCTCTCCTTCTTTAGGCGCTTCAGTCATTCCTGATTCAGCACCAAGGCTCACACATGGCCACTGGGAGGTAGACAAAGCCCCGGTTGGCTTGCATCCTTCCCTAGAGAGGCAATTCCTACTTTCTCTAATAAAGGAAACCATACAACTCCAAAAGAAATGCTATCTTGTGTTTTCTATGTCCCCTCGCCTGGTAGCGACTTGACAGCGACTTCTGTGGTGCGAATTGTGCTTTGGCCTGAGACCCCAGAATCAAAATTTTGTTGTAGAAGATATGTAGTAAGTATCATTAAGCCATTCACTAGGGCTGGAAATAGATGCACTATACAGAAATTTTCGCTGCGAGGTTGCGAATCTTTTGAAATAAGATTTAATATGTAAATAGTTTGGGGAGAAGATAAGCTGGGGGAAGTGACTGTGTGGTGTGTATACTTGCGTTGCTGAATTAATTACTTAACTCACCAGGTATTTATTGGGTGTCTGTGCTGTGCCTAGCACGAGGCTATGTTATTGAAAAACGACCCTTTTCTCAGCAAAGCACTCTGGTTTGGTTATGGGCACTCTGCAGAAGGCAAGGAAATAAGCACAGAAAAAGGTTTTCGTCGCTTGCTCGAAGGTCACACGTGCATAGCCACTGCCAGAAAGAGAAGCCTGTTTTTCCCCGCAAGGCTTCTCCAGGGCACGTAGGGTGGAGGGAGGACAAGTCTGCAGCCGGGGCTGAGCTTCAGGCCATAGCTGGGGTCAGAGGTTCACCTTATGAAAACAGAAACTCTCTCTGGCTTGTAAGGAAATCAAACCATTGGGAGTTATTTTACTTTGTGTAGGATAAAACAGAACACGGGGGGATCAGGGTTGTCACTGGCTCAACAAAGGGACACAATCTTTATGGTAGAAGCAGCACCAACGAGGAGTCCGGAAATCTGAGTTCCTATCCTGTCTGGGCCACTGACTCTCCTGGGTCACTCTGCCTCTCTGTAATGGTACCTCTGTGGGCAGCCACGGGGTCCCCAACTGTAAAACCAATGGATTGGACCGCTGCAGTGATTCTTACCCTTGGTTGTATGTTGCGAGTTCCCTGGGGAGCTGAAAAACAAACAAAAAAAACATTGATAGCCTGACCCCAATCCCAGAGATTCTGATGACATTTAGGTGGGGTAAGCCCTCCAGCACTGGGAGTTTTAAAAATCTCACCCAATAATTCTACTGTGCAGCAGCCAAGTTGGAAAACCACTGGGCTAGGAGGTCTGGGGCGGGGGGGGGGCCTCTTTCCGCCCCAGTATGCCATAACTTTACAGTGGAAGACAGTAGTTCTCCAACAGTCACATGCATAAGGATCACCTGGGAAGCCTATTTAAAAAATAACATTTCTCACCATACGATATCCCTTATACATGGACTCTACAGTACGATGCCAATGAACGTACCTGCGAAACAGAAACAGACTCCCAGACATAGAAAAGAGACTTGGGGTTTTCAGTGGGGTTGGGGGCAGGGAAGGGTTGGGAGTTTGGGATTAGCAGATGCAAACTACAGGGTGGATAAACAGCAGGGTCCTACTGTAGAGCACAGAGAACTAGAGTCAGTATCCTGTGATAAACCATAATGGAAAAGAATAGGAAAAGACTATACGCGAAATACACAAAGAACACACATGAAACTGAATCAGAAATTAACGGAAGAAATTAACACAACGGAAATTCACACAACCTTGTAAATCGACTAGACGTCAATAAAAAAGAAGGGGGAAAAGAAAAAAAATAGAAGCCAAGGTTGGGTTCCCTTTGCGGGGAGGGAGCATGCAGAAGAGGGGCTGGCAGGCTTCTATTTCTTGCTCTGGGTGGCAGCTACAAGGGTGCTCACTTTCTTGTTACTCATTAAGCTATATATTTACGGTTTGTGCACTTTCATGAAGGTGTGTTATATTTCACAATAAAAACAGTTTCTAAAACTGTAAAAAAATATATATAAATATAAAAAGTTAGCCTCCCTGAAAAGAGAAAATGGGTGAGAAAATTCTCCATATCCTGGAAATGACAGTACCAATGGGACTCTGACAGGTAGCACTCTTTCTAAGCTCCTGCCAGCACTGTGCTATATACGCTGGGGGCACAGAGAACAGCAATCCCCATAGGATGCCTGCCCTTAGCAAGTACACGGTCCACTTCCAGGATTTTATCCCCAGGACATCGTTCCGCAGAAGCGCCAAGATGACGGAGATTTGTAACAACAACAAGACTGGAAACCACCCAGATATTTACAAGAGCAGGAGGGTTTTCTCAACCGTTTGAGTAGAAAGACTATCCGGCCTACCCACACCTATACCCTGGCAGGGTCAGCCTGTTCCCTATGGACGTGGTGGTTGGTTTAGGGGGAGGCTGGTGAGCCTGCCCCAAGGGGGTGGGGGCTTGGAGGCTCAACAAAGGGGTGTGTGATGCGATGGTGACGGGTCACAAAGGGCTTGCGGTATAAATAGGGTCGGGTCAAGAGACTCTGGCAGAGTCCTGCAGGGAGGTGACGAGGTGCTTTCGTTCCCTCTCTCTCTCTCTCTCTCTCTCCGAGACTCAACTTGTGGCTGGTGGCTCTGTCTTGAACGAAGAGAGCCATGAGCAGTGAGAGTTTACCTCATTACACGGCCAATAGCTACTGTTCAGTGGGGGCGTCGAGGACCTCCATGGGGGTCCTGCAACGACAACTGTACGAGGGAGGAGAGTATGACATTTTCAAGTACGCTCCCATGTTGGAGAGCGACTTTATCCAGGTCAGCAAGGAAGGAGAACTGATCGACCTAGACAACCGCGTCCGAACGGTGACTGTGGGCGTCGCATCCACCAGCCCCCTCTTCCCACTACCTGACGTCATGCTGCTGGCCCGACCAAGGAAAGTCTGTGCCGGGATCACCACGGGGAGAGGTTGCAAGCCCGTGAAGACCCTAGAGCTCACCAGGCTGCTCCCCTTGAAGTTTGTCAAGATCTCCATCCACAACCGGGAGAAACAGCAGCTGTGCCTGAGTCTTGCTACCGGCCGGACTTTCTACCTGCAGCTGTGCCCCTCTTCCGACGCACAAGAAGACCTCTTTTCCTATTGGGAAAAGCTTGTCTATATCCTGAGACCACCGGTAGACAGTTACAGCGGTACCCCGATGCTCCAAACTGGAGATGCAGCGACTACAGAGGATGCCGACATCCTAGTGGTAAGCACCTACAGGGACTCAAGAACACGGGGCAGGGTGCTTTGGGAGAGCAAGGCAAAGCTGGTCCTCCATAGCCTTTGGTGCTCTCTGAGACTCGCCTGGGAAATACCTTCTACTGTTGAAAAGGGTCAGGGACACACGAGCTATCACTACAGGAGTCACCACACTGGAGAGGTTCCGAGTGCTGCACCACCTTGTCCCACGAGGCCGAATTTCAGAGACACCTTAGGTATCACCTCGGCTGCACTGGTCTCATCACTAGGGCTGTAATCCCTTCTACAGCATCCTGACTGTCTGGTCTCTGCTTGAACACTTACCCCAGCCCATGTAGTCTCAGGAGTTGGGGAACATCATTCACAGTTGGGAAGTCCTTCCTTCATTGTGTCTCCCCGGGACTCCGACATGCTGACTCAAATCAGCCCAACCCGTGGAGTCACCAAAACGTACAAGGTGTGCATCCCTTGACCCAGGAACCCCACTTCTAGGAATCTGCCCTGCAGGGAGAGAAGCACAAGGGTATAAAGTTAAAGTGTAGAGCATCATGGAGAATTGTATCAGTGCTCTCCCTGACCCTGGGACTGTTCAAGTAAAGTGGAGTGGCCGTTTGACAGGGGTGCAGTAGATGGGGTCTTGCATCCAATGGGAGCTTAGACTGGGTGATGTCAAAAGGTTATTCTAAGTATAAGGCCTTGAGTTGCTCAGCTCCAGGATGAGAGAGGAGCGGACAGTTCTGAGCTCACTTTCTGTCATCTCTCTCCTACCTGTCTCTCCTCCCCTTGGCTCAGACCACAGAGCTCCACAGAGAAAGGGATCAGGATGAGGTTGGGCTTCACAAGCGTCGTGACGTGACTGGAGCCACGTCTTGTGCTTATGTGGGGGGAGAGGGAATCCATCATGCCCCCCGTGGATCAACTGCAGCCCTGAAAGGCGCCGAAGGATCGGCGGCAGGGATGACCGTGGGCCTGGCGGGAGCCACCATCGAGGATCCAGGAGAAAGCGGATCCGGCCAGGCCACCGCAGGTGCTGCCCGCCTATCCCCGCAGGGCACGAACCTGGTCTCGGCGGATGTTGCCAGCACATCCTCGACGGGGGCAGATGGTCCAGAGAGCAGCACGAGCGTGGTGTTGCCAGGTGCAGTCACAACCAGCAAGCCTGCTGCTGGAAGAGCTGAAGGGAAGGTCGCAGCCCCCGTGGTCTCCACCTTGCAGAGTGAAGGCTCCACGTCTGAACGGGATGGAAGCCAGAAGGTCTCCCACCCCAGGGATGAAGCCTGGAAGGAAAAAAAGGAAAGGAGGACACGTCTTCAGCGAGGAAACGTTCCCATCACCGCAGGACAGGTGAAGGTCACCACAGGACAGGAGGGGACAAGACCCAGAAAGCATCCTCCCACTGGTCCTCATGCGGCCATGAAAACTCCAAAGGTGACAAAGGAGGGGAGGACAGCTCGCAGACGGAGGAAGAGCCAGCCCGCCACCAGTTCGGGGACTCGAAGTAAGACATCCAGTGAGATCCTCTCCTTCTTTAGGCGCTTCAGTCATTCCTGATTCAGCACCAAGGCTCACACATGGCCACTGGGAGGTAGACAAAGCCCCGGTTGGCTTGCATCCTTCCCTAGAGAGGCAATTCCTACTTTCTCTAATAAAGGAAACCATACAACTCCAAAAGAAATGCTATCTTGTGTTTTCTATGTCCCCTCGCCTGGTAGCGACTTGACAGCGACTTCTGTGGTGCGAATTGTGCTTTGGCCTGAGACCCCAGAATCAAAATTTTGTTGTAGAAGATATGTAGTAAGTATCATTAAGCCATTCACTAGGGCTGGAAATAGATGCACTATACAGAAATTTTCGCTGCGAGGTTGCGAATCTTTTGAAATAAGATTTAATATGTAAATAGTTTGGGGAGAAGATAAGCTGGGGGAAGTGACTGTGTGGTGCGTATACTTGCGTTGCTGAATTAATTACTTAACTCACCAGGTATTTATTGGGTGTCTGTGCTGTGCCTAGCACGAGGCTATGTTATTGAAAAACGACCCTTTTCTCAGCAAAGCACTCTGGTTTGGTTATGGGCACTCTGCAGAAGGCAAGGAAATAAGCACAGAAAAAGGTTTTCGTCGCTTGCTCGAAGGTCACACGTGCATAGCCACTGCCAGAAAGAGAAGCCTGTTTTTCCCTGCAAGGCTTCTCCAGGGCACGTAGGGTGGAGGGAGGACAAGTCTGCAGCCGGGGCTGAGCTTCAGGCCATAGCTGGGGTCAGAGGTTCACCTTATGAAAACAGAAACTCTCTCTGGCTTGTAAGGAAATCAAACCATTGGGAGTTATTTTACTTTGTGTAGGATAAAACAGAACACGGGGGGATCAGGGTTGTCACTGGCTCAACAAAGGGACACAATCTTTATGGTAGAAGCAGCACCAACGAGGAGTCCGGAAATCTGAGTTCCTATCCTGTCTGGGCCACTGACTCTCCTGGGTCACTCTGCCTCTCTGTAATGGTACCTCTGTGGGCAGCCACGGGGTCCCCAACTGTAAAACCAATGGATTGGACCGCTGCAGTGATTCTTACCCTTGGTTGTATGTTGCGAGTTCCCTGGGGAGCTGAAAAACAAACAAAAAAAACATTGATAGCCTGACCCCAATCCCAGAGATTCTGATGACATTTAGGTGGGGTAAGCCCTCCAGCACTGGGAGTTTTAAAAATCTCACCCAATAATTCTACTGTGCAGCAGCCAAGTTGGAAAACCACTGGGCTAGGAGGTCTGGGGCGGGGGGTGGGGGCTCTTTCCGCCCCAGTATGCCATAACTTTACAGTGGAAGACAGTAGTTCTCCAACAGTCACATGCATAAGGATCACCTGGGAAGCCTATTTAAAAAATAACATTTCTCACCATACGATATCCCTTATACATGGACTCTACAGTACGATGCCAATGAACGTACCTGCGAAACAGAAACAGACTCCCAGACATAGAAAAGAGACTTGGGGTTTTCAGTGGGGTTGGGGGCAGGGAAGGGTTGGGAGTTTGGGATTAGCAGATGCAAACTACAGGGTGGATAAACAGCAGGGTCCTACTGTAGAGCACAGAGAACTAGAGTCAGTATCCTGTGATAAACCATAATGGAAAAGAATAGGAAAAGACTATAACATGAAATACACAAAGAACACACATGAAACTGAATCAGAAATTAACGGAAGAAATTAACACAACGGAAATTCACACAACCTTGTAAATCGACTAGACGTCAATAAAAAAGAAGGGGGAAAAGAAAAAAAATAGAAGCCAAGGTTGGGTTCCCTTTGCGGGGAGGGAGCATGCAGAAGAGGGGCTGGCAGGCTTCTATTTCTTGCTCTGGGTGGCAGCTACAAGGGTGCTCACTTTCTTGTTACTCATTAAGCTATATATTTACGGTTTGTGCACTTTCATGAAGGTGTGTTATATTTCACAATAAAAACAGTTTCTAAAACTGTAAAAAAATATATATAAATATAAAAAGTTAGCCTCCCTGAAAAGAGAAAATGGGTGAGAAAATTCTCCATATCCTGGAAATGACAGTACCAATGGGACTCTGACAGGTAGCACTCTTTCTAAGCTCCTGCCAGCACTGTGCTATATACGCTGGGGGCACAGAGAACAGCAATCCCCATAGGATGCCTGCCCTTAGCAAGTACACGGTCCACTTCCAGGATTTTATCCCCAGGACATCGTTCCGCAGAAGCGCCAAGATGACGGAGATTTGTAACAACAACAAGACTGGAAACCACCCAGATATTTACAAGAGCAGGAGGGTTTTCTCAACCGTTTGAGTAGAAAGACTATCCGGCCTACCCACACCTATACCCTGGCAGGGTCAGCCTGTTCCCTATGGACGTGGTGGTTGGTTTAGGGGGAGGCTGGTGAGCCTGCCCCAAGGGGGTGGGGGCTTGGAGGCTCAACAAAGGGGTGTGTGATGCGATGGTGACGGGTCACAAAGGGCTTGCGGTATAAATAGGGTCGGGTCAAGAGACTCTGGCAGAGTCCTGCAGGGAGGTGACGAGGTGCTTTCGTTCCCTCTCTCTCTCTCTCTCTCTCCGAGACTCAACTTGTGGCTGGTGGCTCTGTCTTGAACGAAGAGAGCCATGAGCAGTGAGAGTTTACCTCATTACACGGCCAATAGCTACTGTTCAGTGGGGGCGTCGAGGACCTCCATGGGGGTCCTGCAACGACAACTGTACGAGGGAGGAGAGTATGACATTTTCAAGTACGCTCCCATGTTGGAGAGCGACTTTATCCAGGTCAGCAAGGAAGGAGAACTGATCGACCTAGACAACCGCGTCCGAACGGTGACTGTGGGCGTCGCATCCACCAGCCCCCTCTTCCCACTACCTGACGTCATGCTGCTGGCCCGACCAAGGAAAGTCTGTGCCGGGATCACCAAGGGGAGAGGTTGCAAGCCCGTGAAGACCCTAGAGCTCACCAGGCTGCTCCCCTTGAAGTTTGTCAAGATCTCCATCCACAACCGGGAGAAACAGCAGCTGTGCCTGAGTCTTGCTACCGGCCGGACTTTCTACCTGCAGCTGTGCCCCTCTTCCGACGCACAAGAAGACCTCTTTTCCTATTGGGAAAAGCTTGTCTATATCCTGAGACCACCGGTAGACAGTTACAGCGGTACCCCGATGCTCCAAACTGGAGATGCAGCGACTACAGAGGATGCCGACATCCTAGTGGTAAGCACCTACAGGGACTCAAGAACACGGGGCAGGGTGCTTTGGGAGAGCAAGGCAAAGCTGGTCCTTCATAGCCTTTGGTGCTCTCTGAGACTCGCCTGGGAAATACCTTCTACTGTTGAAAAGGGTCAGGGACACACGAGCTATCACTACAGGAGTCACCACACTGGAGAGGTTCCGAGTGCTGCACCACCTTGTCCCACGAGGCCGAATTTCAGAGACACCTTAGGTATCACCTCGGCTGCACTGGTCTCATCACTAGGGCTGTAATCCCTTGTACAGCATCCTGACTGTCTGGTCTCTGCTTGAACACTTACCCCAGCCCATGTAGTCTCAGGAGTTGGGGAACATCATTCACAGTTGGGAAGTCCTTCCTTCATTGTGTCTCCCCGGGACTCCGACATGCTGACTCAAATCAGCCCAACCCGTGGAGTCACCAAAACGTACAAGGTGTGCATCCCTTGACCCAGGAACGCCACTTCTAGGAATCTGCCCTGCAGGGAGAGAAGCACAAGGGTATAAAGTTAAAGTGTAGAGCATCATGGAGAATTGTATCAGTGCTCTCCCTGACCCTGGGACTGTTCAAGTAAAGTGGAGTGGCCGTTTGACAGGGGTGCAGTGGATGGGGTCTTGCATCCAATGGGAGCTTAGACTGGGTGATGTCAAAGGTTATTCTAAGTATAAGGCCTTGAGTTGCTCAGCTCCAGGATGAGAGAGGAGCGGACAGTTCTGAGCTCACTTTCTGTCATCTCTCTCCTACCTGTCTCTCCTCCCCTTGGCTCAGACCACAGAGCTCCACAGAGAAAGGGATCAGGATGAGGTTGGGCTTCACAAGCGTCGTGACGTGACTGGAGCCACGTCTTGTGCTTATGTGGGGGGAGAGGGAATCCATCATGCCCCCCGTGGATCAACTGCAGCCCTGAAAGGTGCCGAAGGATCGGCGGCAGGGATGACCGTGGGCCTGGCGGGAGCCACCATCGAGGATCCAGGAGAAAGCGGATCCGGCCAGGCCACCGCAGGTGCTGCCCGCCTATCCCCGCAGGACACGAACCTGGTCTCGGCGGATGTTGCCAGCACATCCTCGACGGGGGCAGATGGTCCAGAGAGCAGCACGAGCGTGGTGTTGCCAGGTGCAGTCACAACCAGCAAGCCTGCTGCTGGAAGAGCTGAAGGGAAGGTCGCAGCCCCCGTGGTCTCCACCTTGCAGAGTGAAGGCTCCACGTCTGAACGGGATGGAAGCCAGAAGGTCTCCCACCCCAGGGATGAAGCCTGGAAGGAAAAAAAGGAAAGGAGGACACGTCTTCAGCGAGGAAACGTTCCCATCACCGCAGGACAGGTGAAGGTCACCACAGGACAGGAGGGGACAAGACCCAGAAAGCATCCTCCCACTGGTCCTCATGCGGCCATGAAAACTCCAAAGGTGACAAAGGAGGGGAGGACAGCTCGCAGACGGAGGAAGAGCCAGCCCGCCACCAGTTCGGGGACTCGAAGTAAGACATCCAGTGAGATCCTCTCCTTCTTTAGGCGCTTCAGTCATTCCTGATTCAGCACCAAGGCTCACACATGGCCACTGGGAGGTAGACAAAGCCCCGGTTGGCTTGCATCCTTCCCTAGAGAGGCAATTCCTACTTTCTCTAATAAAGGAAACCATACAACTCCAAAAGAAATGCTATCTTGTGTTTTCTATGTCCCCTCGCCTGGTAGCGACTTGACAGCGACTTCTGTGGTGCGAATTGTGCTTTGGCCTGAGACCCCAGAATCAAAATTTTGTTGTAGAAGATATGTAGTAAGTATCATTAAGCCATTCACTAGGGCTGGAAATAGATGCACTATACAGAAATTTTCGCTGCGAGGTTGCGAATCTTTTGAAATAAGATTTAATATGTAAATAGTTTGGGGAGAAGATAAGCTGGGGGAAGTGACTGTGTGGTGTGTATACTTGCGTTGCTGAATTAATTACTTAACTCACCAGGTATTTATTGGGTGTCTGTGCTGTGCCTAGCACGAGGCTATGTTATTGAAAAACGACCCTTTTCTCAGCAAAGCACTCTGGTTTGGTTATGGGCACTCTGCAGAAGGCAAGGAAATAAGCACAGAAAAAGGTTTTCGTCGCTTGCTCGAAGGTCACACGTGCATAGCCACTGCCAGAAAGAGAAGCCTGTTTTTCCCCGCAAGGCTTCTCCAGGGCACGTAGGGTGGAGGGAGGACAAGTCTGCAGCCGGGGCTGAGCTTCAGGCCATAGCTGGGGTCAGAGGTTCACCTTATGAAAACAGAAACTCTCTCTGGCTTGTAAGGAAATCAAACCATTGGGAGTTATTTTACTTTGTGTAGGATAAAACAGAACACGGGGGGATCAGGGTTGTCACTGGCTCAACAAAGGGACACAATCTTTATGGTAGAAGCAGCACCAACGAGGAGTCCGGAAATCTGAGTTCCTATCCTGTCTGGGCCACTGACTCTCCTGGGTCACTCTGCCTCTCTGTAATGGTACCTCTGTGGGCAGCCACGGGGTCCCCAACTGTAAAACCAATGGATTGGACCGCTGCAGTGATTCTTACCCTTGGTTGTATGTTGCGAGTTCCCTGGGGAGCTGAAAAACAAACAAAAAAAACATTGATAGCCTGACCCCAATCCCAGAGATTCTGATGACATTTAGGTGGGGTAAGCCCTCCAGCACTGGGAGTTTTAAAAATCTCACCCAATAATTCTACTGTGCAGCAGCCAAGTTGGAAAACCACTGGGCTAGGAGGTCTGGGGCGGGGGGGTGGGGGCTCTTTCCGCCCCAGTATGCCATAACTTTACAGTGGAAGACAGTAGTTCTCCAACAGTCACATGCATAAGGATCACCTGGGAAGCCTATTTAAAAAATAACATTTCTCACCATACGATATCCCTTATACATGGACTCTACAGTACGATGCCAATGAACGTACCTGCGAAACAGAAACAGACTCCCAGACATAGAAAAGAGACTTGGGGTTTTCAGTGGGGTTGGGGGCAGGGAAGGGTTGGGAGTTTGGGATTAGCAGATGCAAACTACAGGGTGGATAAACAGCAGGGTCCTACTGTAGAGCACAGAGAACTAGAGTCAGTATCCTGTGATAAACCATAATGGAAAAGAATAGGAAAAGACTATAACATGAAATACACAAAGAACACACATGAAACTGAATCAGAAATTAACGGAAGAAATTAACACAACGGAAATTCACACAACCTTGTAAATCGACTAGACGTCAATAAAAAAGAAGGGGGAAAAGAAAAAAAATAGAAGCCAAGGTTGGGTTCCCTTTGCGGGGAGGGAGCATGCAGAAGAGGGGCTGGCAGGCTTCTATTTCTTGCTCTGGGTGGCAGCTACAAGGGTGCTCACTTTCTTGTTACTCATTAAGCTATATATTTACGGTTTGTGCACTTTCATGAAGGTGTGTTATATTTCACAATAAAAACAGTTTCTAAAACTGTAAAAAAATATATATAAATATAAAAAGTTAGCCTCCCTGAAAAGAGAAAATGGGTGAGAAAATTCTCCATATCCTGGAAATGACAGTACCAATGGGACTCTGACAGGTAGCACTCTTTCTAAGCTCCTGCCAGCACTGTGCTATATACGCTGGGGGCACAGAGAACAGCAATCCCCATAGGATGCCTGCCCCTAGCAAGTACACGGTCCACTTCCAGGATTTTATCCCCAGGACATCGTTCCGCAGAAGCGCCAAGATGACGGAGATTTGTAACAACAACAAGACTGGAAACCACCCAGATATTTACAAGAGCAGGAGGGTTTTCTCAACCGTTTGAGTAGAAAGACTATCCGGCCTACCCACACCTATACCCTGGCAGGGTCAGCCTGTTCCCTATGGACGTGGTGGTTGGTTTAGGGGGAGGCTGGTGAGCCTGCCCCAAGGGGGTGGGGGCTTGGAGGCTCAACAAAGGGGTGTGTGATGCGATGGTGACGGGTCACAAAGGGCTTGCGGTATAAATAGGGTCGGGTCAAGAGACTCTGGCAGAGTCCTGCAGGGAGGTGACGAGGTGCTTTCGTTCCCTCTCTCTCTCTCTCTCTCTCTCCGAGACTCAACTTGTGGCTGGTGGCTCTGTCTTGAACGAAGAGAGCCATGAGCAGTGAGAGTTTACCTCATTACACGGCCAATAGCTACTGTTCAGTGGGGGCGTCGAGGACCTCCATGGGGGTCCTGCAACGACAACTGTACGAGGGAGGAGAGTATGACATTTTCAAGTACGCTCCCATGTTGGAGAGCGACTTTATCCAGGTCAGCAAGGAAGGAGAACTGATCGACCTAGACAACCGCGTCCGAACGGTGACTGTGGGCGTCGCATCCACCAGCCCCCTCTTCCCACTACCTGACGTCATGCTGCTGGCCCGACCAAGGAAAGTCTGTGCCGGGATCACCAACGGGAGAGGTTGCAAGCCCGTGAAGACCCTAGAGCTCACCAGGCTGCTCCCCTTGAAGTTTGTCAAGATCTCCATCCACAACCGGGAGAAACAGCAGCTGTGCCTGAGTCTTGCTACCGGCCGGACTTTCTACCTGCAGCTGTGCCCCTCTTCCGACGCACAAGAAGACCTCTTTTCCTATTGGGAAAAGCTTGTCTATATCCTGAGACCACCGGTAGACAGTTACAGCGGTACCCCGATGCTCCAAACTGGAGATGCAGCGACTACAGAGGATGCCGACATCCTAGTGGTAAGCACCTACAGGGACTCAAGAACACGGGGCAGGGTGCTTTGGGAGAGCAAGGCAAAGCTGGTCCTTCATAGCCTTTGGTGCTCTCTGAGACTCGCCTGGGAAATACCTTCTACTGTTGAAAAGGGTCAGGGACACACGAGCTATCACTACAGGAGTCACCACACTGGAGAGGTTCCGAGTGCTGCACCACCTTGTCCCACGAGGCCGAATTTCAGAGACACCTTAGGTATCACCTCGGCTGCACTGGTCTCATCACTAGGGCTGTAATCCCTTCTACAGCATCCTGACTGTCTGGTCTCTGCTTGAACACTTACCCCAGCCCATGTAGTCTCAGGAGTTGGGGAACATCATTCACAGTTGGGAAGTCCTTCCTTCATTGTGTCTCCCCGGGACTCCGACATGCTGACTCAAATCAGCCCAACCCGTGGAGTCACCAAAACGTACAAGGTGTGCATCCCTTGACCCAGGAACGCCACTTCTAGGAATCTGCCCTGCAGGGAGAGAAGCACAAGGGTATAAAGTTAAAGTGTAGAGCATCATGGAGAATTGTATCAGTGCTCTCCCTGACCCTGGGACTGTTCAAGTAAAGTGGAGTGGCCGTTTGACAGGGGTGCAGTAGATGGGGTCTTGCATCCAATGGGAGCTTAGACTGGGTGATGTCAAAAGGTTATTCTAAGTATAAGGCCTTGAGTTGCTCAGCTCCAGGATGAGAGAGGAGCGGACAGTTCTGAGCTCACTTTCTGTCATCTCTCTCCTACCTGTCTCTCCTCCCCTTGGCTCAGACCACAGAGCTCCACAGAGAAAGGGATCAGGATGAGGTTGGGCTTCACAAGCGTCGTGACGTGACTGGAGCCACGTCTTGTGCTTATGTGGGGGGAGAGGGAATCCATCATGCCCCCCGTGGATCAACTGCAGCCCTGAAAGGCGCCGAAGGATCGGCGGCAGGGATGACCGTGGGCCTGGCGGGAGCCACCATCGAGGATCCAGGAGAAAGCGGATCCGGCCAGGCCACTGCAGGTGCTGCCCGCCTATCCCCGCAGGACACGAACCTGGTCTCGGCGGATGTTGCCAGCACATCCTCGACGGGGGCAGATGGTCCAGAGAGCAGCACGAGCGTGGTGTTGCCAGGTGCAGTCACAACCAGCAAGCCTGCTGCTGGAAGAGCTGAAGGGAAGGTCGCAGCCCCCGTGGTCTCCACCTTGCAGAGTGAAGGCTCCACGTCTGAACGGGATGGAAGCCAGAAGGTCTCCCACCCCAGGGATGAAGCCTGGAAGGAAAAAAAGGAAAGGAGGACACGTCTTCAGCGAGGAAACGTTCCCATCACCGCAGGACAGGTGAAGGTCACCACAGGACAGGAGGGGACAAGACCCAGAAAGCATCCTCCCACTGGTCCTCATGCGGCCATGAAAACTCCAAAGGTGACAAAGGAGGGGAGGACAGCTCGCAGACGGAGGAAGAGCCAGCCCGCCACCAGTTCGGGGACTCGAAGTAAGACATCCAGTGAGATCCTCTCCTTCTTTAGGCGCTTCAGTCATTCCTGATTCAGCACCAAGGCTCACACATGGCCACTGGGAGGTAGACAAAGCCCCGGTTGGCTTGCATCCTTCCCTAGAGAGGCAATTCCTACTTTCTCTAATAAAGGAAACCATACAACTCCAAAAGAAATGCTATCTTGTGTTTTCTATGTCCCCTCGCCTGGTAGCGACTTGACAGCGACTTCTGTGGTGCGAATTGTGCTTTGGCCTGAGACCCCAGAATCAAAATTTTGTTGTAGAAGATATGTAGTAAGTATCATTAAGCCATTCACTAGGGCTGGAAATAGATGCACTATACAGAAATTTTCGCTGCGAGGTTGCGAATCTTTTGAAATAAGATTTAATATGTAAATAGTTTGGGGAGAAGATAAGCTGGGGGAAGTGACTGTGTGGTGTGTATACTTGCGTTGCTGAATTAATTACTTAACTCACCAGGTATTTATTGGGTGTCTGTGCTGTGCCTAGCACGAGGCTATGTTATTGAAAAACGACCCTTTTCTCAGCAAAGCACTCTGGTTTGGTTATGGGCACTCTGCAGAAGGCAAGGAAATAAGCACAGAAAAAGGTTTTCGTCGCTTGCTCGAAGGTCACACGTGCATAGCCACTGCCAGAAAGAGAAGCCTGTTTTTCCCCGCAAGGCTTCTCCAGGGCACGTAGGGTGGAGGGAGGACAAGTCTGCAGCCGGGGCTGAGCTTCAGGCCATAGCTGGGGTCAGAGGTTCACCTTATGAAAACAGAAACTCTCTCTGGCTTGTAAGGAAATCAAACCATTGGGAGTTATTTTACTTTGTGTAGGATAAAACAGAACACGGGGGGATCAGGGTTGTCACTGGCTCAACAAAGGGACACAATCTTTATGGTAGAAGCAGCACCAACGAGGAGTCCGGAAATCTGAGTTCCTATCCTGTCTGGGCCACTGACTCTCCTGGGTCACTCTGCCTCTCTGTAATGGTACCTCTGTGGGCAGCCACGGGGTCCCCAACTGTAAAACCAATGGATTGGACCGCTGCAGTGATTCTTACCCTTGGTTGTATGTTGCGAGTTCCCTGGGGAGCTGAAAAACAAACAAAAAAAACATTGATAGCCTGACCCCAATCCCAGAGATTCTGATGACATTTAGGTGGGGTAAGCCCTCCAGCACTGGGAGTTTTAAAAATCTCACCCAATAATTCTACTGTGCAGCAGCCAAGTTGGAAAACCACTGGGCTAGGAGGTCTGGGGCGGGGGGGGGGGCCTCTTTCCGCCCCAGTATGCCATAACTTTACAGTGGAAGACAGTAGTTCTCCAACAGTCACATGCATAAGGATCACCTGGGAAGCCTATTTAAAAAATAACATTTCTCACCATACGATATCCCTTATACATGGACTCTACAGTACGATGCCAATGAACGTACCTGCGAAACAGAAACAGACTCCCAGACATAGAAAAGAGACTTGGGGTTTTCAGTGGGGTTGGGGGCAGGGAAGGGTTGGGAGTTTGGGATTAGCAGATGCAAACTACAGGGTGGATAAACAGCAGGGTCCTACTGTAGAGCACAGAGAACTAGAGTCAGTATCCTGTGATAAACCATAATGGAAAAGAATAGGAAAAGACTATACGCGAAATACACAAAGAACACACATGAAACTGAATCAGAAATTAACGGAAGAAATTAACACAACGGAAATTCACACAACCTTGTAAATCGACTAGACGTCAATAAAAAAGAAGGGGGAAAAGAAAAAAAATAGAAGCCAAGGTTGGGTTCCCTTTGCGGGGAGGGAGCATGCAGAAGAGGGGCTGGCAGGCTTCTATTTCTTGCTCTGGGTGGCAGCTACAAGGGTGCTCACTTTCTTGTTACTCATTAAGCTATATATTTACGGTTTGTGCACTTTCATGAAGGTGTGTTATATTTCACAATAAAAACAGTTTCTAAAACTGTAAAAAAATATATATAAATATAAAAAGTTAGCCTCCCTGAAAAGAGAAAATGGGTGAGAAAATTCTCCATATCCTGGAAATGACAGTACCAATGGGACTCTGACAGGTAGCACTCTTTCTAAGCTCCTGCCAGCACTGTGCTATATACGCTGGGGGCACAGAGAACAGCAATCCCCATAGGATGCCTGCCCTTAGCAAGTACACGGTCCACTTCCAGGATTTTATCCCCAGGACATCGTTCCGCAGAAGCGCCAAGATGACGGAGATTTGTAACAACAACAAGACTGGAAACCACTCAGATATTTACAAGAGCAGGAGGGTTTTCTCAACCGTTTGAGTAGAAAGACTATCCGGCCTACCCACACCTATACCCTGGCAGGGTCAGCCTGTTCCCTATGGACGTGGTGGTTGGTTTAGGGGGAGGCTGGTGAGCCTGCCCCAAGGGGGTGGGGGCTTGGAGGCTCAACAAAGGGGTGTGTGATGCGATGGTGACGGGTCACAAAGGGCTTGCGGTATAAATAGGGTCGGGTCAAGAGACTCTGGCAGAGTCCTGCAGGGAGGTGACGAGGTGCTTTCGTTCCCTCTCTCTCTCTCTCTCTCTCCGAGACTCAACTTGTGGCTGGTGGCTCTGTCTTGAACGAAGAGAGCCATGAGCAGTGAGAGTTTACCTCATTACACGGCCAATAGCTACTGTTCAGTGGGGGCGTCGAGGACCTCCATGGGGGTCCTGCAACGACAACTGTACGAGGGAGGAGAGTATGACATTTTCAAGTACGCTCCCATGTTGGAGAGCGACTTTATCCAGGTCAGCAAGGAAGGAGAACTGATCGACCTAGACAACCGCGTCCGAACGGTGACTGTGGGCGTCGCATCCACCAGCCCCCTCTTCCCACTACCTGACGTCATGCTGCTGGCCCGACCAAGGAAAGTCTGTGCCGGGATCACCAAGGGGAGAGGTTGCAAGCCCGTGAAGACCCTAGAGCTCACCAGGCTGCTCCCCTTGAAGTTTGTCAAGATCTCCATCCACAACCGGGAGAAACAGCAGCTGTGCCTGAGTCTTGCTACTGGCCGGACTTTCTACCTGCAGCTGTGCCCCTCTTCCGACGCACAAGAAGACCTCTTTTCCTATTGGGAAAAGCTTGTCTATATCCTGAGACCACCGGTAGACAGTTACAGCGGTACCCCGATGCTCCAAACTGGAGATGCAGCGACTACAGACGATGCCGACATCCTAGTGGTAAGCACCTACAGGGACTCAAGAACACGGGGCAGGGTGCTTTGGGAGAGCAAGGCAAAGCTGGTCCTTCATAGCCTTTGGTGCTCTCTGAGACTCGCCTGGGAAATACCTTCTACTGTTGAAAAGGGTCAGGGACACACGAGCTATCACTACAGGAGTCACCACACTGGAGAGGTTCCGAGTGCTGCACCACCTTGTCCCACGAGGCCGAATTTCAGAGACACCTTAGGTATCACCTCGGCTGCACTGGTCTCATCACTAGGGCTGTAATCCCTTCTACAGCATCCTGACTGTCTGGTCTCTGCTTGAACACTTACCCCAGCCCATGTAGTCTCAGGAGTTGGGGAACATCATTCACAGTTGGGAAGTCCTTCCTTCATTGTGTCTCCCCGGGACTCCGACATGCTGACTCAAATCAGCCCAACCCGTGGAGTCACCAAAACGTACACGGTGTGCATCCCTTGACCCAGGAACCCCACTTCTAGGAATCTGCCCTGCAGGGAGAGAAGCACAAGGGTATAAAGTTAAAGTGTAGAGCATCATGGAGAATTGTATCAGTGCTCTCCCTGACCCTGGGACTGTTCAAGTAAAGTGGAGTGGCCGTTTGACAGGGGTGCAGTAGATGGGGTCTTGCATCCAATGGGAGCTTAGACTGGGTGATGTCAAAAGGTTATTCTAAGTATAAGGCCTTGAGTTGCTCAGCTCCAGGATGAGAGAGGAGCGGACAGTTCTGAGCTCACTTTCTGTCATCTCTCTCCTACCTGTCTCTCCTCCCCTTGGCTCAGACCACAGAGCTCCACAGAGAAAGGGATCAGGATGAGGTTGGGCTTCACAAGCGTCGTGACGTGACTGGAGCCACGTCTTGTGCTTATGTGGGGGGAGAGGGAATCCATCATGCCCCCCGTGGATCAACTGCAGCCCTGAAAGGCGCCGAAGGATCGGCGGCAGGGATGACCGTGGGCCTGGCGGGAGCCACCATCGAGGATCCAGGAGAAAGCGGATCCGGCCAGGCCACCGCAGGTGCTGCCCGCCTATCCCCGCAGGGCACGAACCTGGTCTCGGCGGATGTTGCCAGCACATCCTCGACGGGGGCAGATGGTCCAGAGAGCAGCACGAGCGTGGTGTTGCCAGGTGCAGTCACAACCAGCAAGCCTGCTGCTGGAAGAGCTGAAGGGAAGGTCGCAGCCCCCGTGGTCTCCACCTTGCAGAGTGAAGGCTCCACGTCTGAACGGGATGGAAGCCAGAAGGTCTCCCACCCCAGGGATGAAGCCTGGAAGGAAAAAAAGGAAAGGAGGACACGTCTTCAGCGAGGAAACGTTCCCATCACCGCAGGACAGGTGAAGGTCACCACAGGACAGGAGGGGACAAGACCCAGAAAGCATCCTCCCACTGGTCCTCATGCGGCCATGAAAACTCCAAAGGTGACAAAGGAGGGGAGGACAGCTCGCAGACGGAGGAAGAGCCAGCCCGCCACCAGTTCGGGGACTCGAAGTAAGACATCCAGTGAGATCCTCTCCTTCTTTAGGCGCTTCAGTCATTCCTGATTCAGCACCAAGGCTCACACATGGCCACTGGGAGGTAGACAAAGCCCCGGTTGGCTTGCATCCTTCCCTAGAGAGGCAATTCCTACTTTCTCTAATAAAGGAAACCATACAACTCCAAAAGAAATGCTATCTTGTGTTTTCTATGTCCCCTCGCCTGGTAGCGACTTGACAGCGACTTCTGTGATGCGAATTGTGCTTTGGCCTGAGACCCCAGAATCAAAATTTTGTTGTAGAAGATATGTAGTAAGTATCATTAAGCCATTCACTAGGGCTGGAAATAGATGCACTATACAGAAATTTTCGCTGCGAGGTTGCGAATCTTTTGAAATAAGATTTAATATGTAAATAGTTTGGGGAGAAGATAAGCTGGGGGAAGTGACTGTGTGGTGTGTATACTTGCGTTGCTGAATTAATTACTTAACTCACCAGGTATTTATTGGGTGTCTGTGCTGTGCCTAGCACGAGGCTATGTTATTGAAAAACGACCCTTTTCTCAGCAAAGCACTCTGGTTTGGTTATGGGCACTCTGCAGAAGGCAAGGAAATAAGCACAGAAAAAGGTTTTCGTCGCTTGCTCGAAGGTCACACGTGCATAGCCACTGCCAGAAAGAGAAGCCTGTTTTTCCCCGCAAGGCTTCTCCAGGGCACGTAGGGTGGAGGGAGGACAAGTCTGCAGCCGGGGCTGAGCTTCAGGCCATAGCTGGGGTCAGAGGTTCACCTTATGAAAACAGAAACTCTCTCTGGCTTGTAAGGAAATCAAACCATTGGGAGTTATTTTACTTTGTGTAGGATAAAACAGAACACGGGGGGATCAGGGTTGTCACTGGCTCAACAAAGGGACACAATCTTTATGGTAGAAGCAGCACCAACGAGGAGTCCGGAAATCTGAGTTCCTATCCTGTCTGGGCCACTGACTCTCCTGGGTCATTCTGCCTCTCTGTAATGGTACCTCTGTGGGCAGCCACGGGGTCCCCAACTGTAAAACCAATGGATTGGACCGCTGCAGTGATTCTTACCCTTGGTTGTATGTTGCGAGTTCCCTGGGGAGCTGAAAAACAAACAAAAAAAACATTGATAGCCTGACCCCAATCCCAGAGATTCTGATGACATTTAGGTGGGGTAAGCCCTCCAGCACTGGGAGTTTTAAAAATCTCACCCAATAATTCTACTGTGCAGCAGCCAAGTTGGAAAACCACTGGGCTAGGAGGTCTGGGGCGGGGGGGGGGCCTCTTTCCGCCCCAGTATGCCATAACTTTACAGTGGAAGACAGTAGTTCTCCAACAGTCACATGCATAAGGATCACCTGGGAAGCCTATTTAAAAAATAACATTTCTCACCATACGATATCCCTTATACATGGACTCTACAGTACGATGCCAATGAACGTACCTGCGAAACAGAAACAGACTCCCAGACATAGAAAAGAGACTTGGGGTTTTCAGTGGGGTTGGGGGCAGGGAAGGGTTGGGAGTTTGGGATTAGCAGATGCAAACTACAGGGTGGATAAACAGCAGGGTCCTACTGTAGAGCACAGAGAACTAGAGTCAGTATCCTGTGATAAACCATAATGGAAAAGAATAGGAAAAGACTATACACGAAATACACAAAGAACACACATGAAACTGAATCAGAAATTAACGGAAGAAATTAACACAACGGAAATTCACACAACCTTGTAAATCGACTAGACGTCAATAAAAAAGAAGGGGGAAAAGAAAAAAAATAGAAGCCAAGGTTGGGTTCCCTTTGCGGGGAGGGAGCATGCAGAAGAGGGGCTGGCAGGCTTCTATTTCTTGCTCTGGGTGGCAGCTACAAGGGTGCTCACTTTCTTGTTACTCATTAAGCTATATATTTACGGTTTGTGCACTTTCATGAAGGTGTGTTATATTTCACAATAAAAACAGTTTCTAAAACTGTAAAAAAATATATATAAATATAAAAAGTTAGCCTCCCTGAAAAGAGAAAATGGGTGAGAAAATTCTCCATATCCTGGAAATGACAGTACCAATGGGACTCTGACAGGTAGCACTCTTTCTAAGCTCCTGCCAGCACTGTGCTATATACGCTGGGGGCACAGAGAACAGCAATCCCCATAGGATGCCTGCCCTTAGCAAGTACACGGTCCACTTCCAGGATTTTATCCCCAGGACATCGTTCCGCAGAAGCGCCAAGATGACGGAGATTTGTAACAACAACAAGACTGGAAACCACCCAGATATTTACAAGAGCAGGAGGGTTTTCTCAACCGTTTGAGTAGAAAGACTATCCGGCCTACCCACACCTATACCCTGGCAGGGTCAGCCTGTTCCCTATGGACGTGGTGGTTGGTTTAGGGGGAGGCTGGTGAGCCTGCCCCAAGGGGGTGGGGGCTTGGAGGCTCAACAAAGGGGTGTGTGATGCGATGGTGACGGGTCACAAAGGGCTTGCGGTATAAATAGGGTCGGGTCAAGAGACTCTGGCAGAGTCCTGCAGGGAGGTGACGAGGTGCTTTCGTTCCCTCTCTCTCTCTCTCTCTCTCCGAGACTCAACTTGTGGCTGGTGGCTCTGTCTTGAACGAAGAGAGCCATGAGCAGTGAGAGTTTACCTCATTACACGGCCAATAGCTACTGTTCAGTGGGGGCGTCGAGGACCTCCATGGGGGTCCTGCAACGACAACTGTACGAGGGAGGAGAGTATGACATTTTCAAGTACGCTCCCATGTTGGAGAGCGACTTTATCCAGGTCAGCAAGGAAGGAGAACTGATCGACCTAGACAACCGCGTCCGAACGGTGACTGTGGGCGTCGCATCCACCAGCCCCCTCTTCCCACTACCTGACGTCATGCTGCTGGCCCGACCAAGGAAAGTCTGTGCCGGGATCACCAAGGGGAGAGGTTGCAAGCCCGTGAAGACCCTAGAGCTCACCAGGCTGCTCCCCTTGAAGTTTGTCAAGATCTCCATCCACAACCGGGAGAAACAGCAGCTGTGCCTGAGTCTTGCTACCGGCCGGACTTTCTACCTGCAGCTGTGCCCCTCTTCCGACGCACAAGAAGACCTCTTTTCCTATTGGGAAAAGCTTGTCTATATCCTGAGACCACCGGTAGACAGTTACAGCGGTACCCCGATGCTCCAAACTGGAGATGCAGCGACTACAGAGGATGCCGACATCCTAGTGGTAAGCACCTACAGGGACTCAAGAACACGGGGCAGGGTGCTTTGGGAGAGCAAGGCAAAGCTGGTCCTTCATAGCCTTTGGTGCTCTCTGAGACTCGCCTGGGAAATACCTTCTACTGTTGAAAAGGGTCAGGGACACACGAGCTATCACTACAGGAGTCACCACACTGGAGAGGTTCTGAGTGCTGCACCACCTTGTCCCACGAGGCCGAATTTCAGAGACACCTTAGGTATCACCTCGGCTGCACTGGTCTCATCACTAGGGCTGTAATCCCTTCTACAGCATCCTGACTGTCTGGTCTCTGCTTGAACACTTACCCCAGCCCATGTAGTCTCAGGAGTTGGGGAACATCATTCACAGTTGGGAAGTCCTTCCTTCATTGTGTCTCCCCGGGACTCCGACATGCTGACTCAAATCAGCCCAACCCGTGGAGTCACCAAAACGTACACGGTGTGCATCCCTTGACCCAGGAACCCCACTTCTAGGAATCTGCCCTGCAGGGAGAGAAGCACAAGGGTATAAAGTTAAAGTGTAGAGCATCATGGAGAATTGTATCAGTGCTCTCCCTGACCCTGGGACTGTTCAAGTAAAGTGGAGTGGCCGTTTGACAGGGGTGCAGTAGATGGGGTCTTGCATCCAATGGGAGCTTAGACTGGGTGATGTCAAAAGGTTATTCTAAGTATAAGGCCTTGAGTTGCTCAGCTCCAGGATGAGAGAGGAGCGGACAGTTCTGAGCTCACTTTCTGTCATCTCTCTCCTACCTGTCTCTCCTCCCCTTGGCTCAGACCACAGAGCTCCACAGAGAAAGGGATCAGGATGAGGTTGGGCTTCACAAGCGTCGTGACGTGACTGGAGCCACGTCTTGTGCTTATGTGGGGGGAGAGGGAATCCATCATGCCCCCCGTGGATCAACTGCAGCCCTGAAAGGCGCCGAAGGATCGGCGGCAGGGATGACCGTGGGCCTGGCGGGAGCCACCATCGAGGATCCAGGAGAAAGCGGATCCGGCCAGGCCACCGCAGGTGCTGCCCGCCTATCCCCGCAGGGCACGAACCTGGTCTCGGCGGATGTTGCCAGCACATCCTCGACGGGGGCAGATGGTCCAGAGAGCAGCACGAGCGTGGTGTTGCCAGGTGCAGTCACAACCAGCAAGCCTGCTGCTGGAAGAGCTGAAGGGAAGGTCGCAGCCCCCGTGGTCTCCACCTTGCAGAGTGAAGGCTCCACGTCTGAACGGGATGGAAGCCAGAAGGTCTCCCACCCCAGGGATGAAGCCTGGAAGGAAAAAAAGGAAAGGAGGACACGTCTTCAGCGAGGAAACGTTCCCATCACCGCAGGACAGGTGAAGGTCACCACAGGACAGGAGGGGACAAGACCCAGAAAGCATCCTCCCACTGGTCCTCATGCGGCCATGAAAACTCCAAAGGTGACAAAGGAGGGGAGGACAGCTCGCAGACGGAGGAAGAGCCAGCCCGCCACCAGTTCGGGGACTCGAAGTAAGACATCCAGTGAGATCCTCTCCTTCTTTAGGCGCTTCAGTCATTCCTGATTCAGCACCAAGGCTCACACATGGCCACTGGGAGGTAGACAAAGCCCCGGTTGGCTTGCATCCTTCCCTAGAGAGGCAATTCCTACTTTCTCTAATAAAGGAAACCATACAACTCCAAAAGAAATGCTATCTTGTGTTTTCTATGTCCCCTCGCCTGGTAGCGACTTGACAGCGACTTCTGTGGTGCGAATTGTGCTTTGGCCTGAGACCCCAGAATCAAAATTTTGTTGTAGAAGATATGTAGTAAGTATCATTAAGCCATTCACTAGGGCTGGAAATAGATGCACTATACAGAAATTTTCGCTGCGAGGTTGCGAATCTTTTGAAATAAGATTTAATATGTAAATAGTTTGGGGAGAAGATAAGCTGGGGGAAGTGACTGTGTGGTGTGTATACTTGCGTTGCTGAATTAATTACTTAACTCACCAGGTATTTATTGGGTGTCTGTGCTGTGCCTAGCACGAGGCTATGTTATTGAAAAACGACCCTTTTCTCAGCAAAGCACTCTGGTTTGGTTATGGGCACTCTGCAGAAGGCAAGGAAATAAGCACAGAAAAAGGTTTTCGTCGCTTGCTCGAAGGTCACACGTGCATAGCCACTGCCAGAAAGAGAAGCCTGTTTTTCCCCGCAAGGCTTCTCCAGGGCACGTAGGGTGGAGGGAGGACAAGTCTGCAGCCGGGGCTGAGCTTCAGGCCATAGCTGGGGTCAGAGGTTCACCTTATGAAAACAGAAACTCTCTCTGGCTTGTAAGGAAATCAAACCATTGGGAGTTATTTTACTTTGTGTAGGATAAAACAGAACACGGGGGGATCAGGGTTGTCACTGGCTCAACAAAGGGACACAATCTTTATGGTAGAAGCAGCACCAACGAGGAGTCCGGAAATCTGAGTTCCTATCCTGTCTGGGCCACTGACTCTCCTGGGTCACTCTGCCTCTCTGTAATGGTACCTCTGTGGGCAGCCACGGGGTCCCCAACTGTAAAACCAATGGATTGGACCGCTGCAGTGATTCTTACCCTTGGTTGTATGTTGCGAGTTCCCTGGGGAGCTGAAAAACAAACAAAAAAAACATTGATAGCCTGACCCCAATCCCAGAGATTCTGATGACATTTAGGTGGGGTAAGCCCTCCAGCACTGGGAGTTTTAAAAATCTCACCCAATAATTCTACTGTGCAGCAGCCAAGTTGGAAAACCACTGGGCTAGGAGGTCTGGGGCGGGGGGGGGGGCCTCTTTCCGCCCCAGTATGCCATAACTTTACAGTGGAAGACAGTAGTTCTCCAACAGTCACATGCATAAGGATCACCTGGGAAGCCTATTTAAAAAATAACATTTCTCACCATACGATATCCCTTATACATGGACTCTACAGTACGATGCCAATGAACGTACCTGCGAAACAGAAACAGACTCCCAGACATAGAAAAGAGACTTGGGGTTTTCAGTGGGGTTGGGGGCAGGGAAGGGTTGGGAGTTTGGGATTAGCAGATGCAAACTACAGGGTGGATAAACAGCAGGGTCCTACTGTAGAGCACAGAGAACTAGAGTCAGTATCCTGTGATAAACCATAATGGAAAAGAATAGGAAAAGACTATACGCGAAATACACAAAGAACACACATGAAACTGAATCAGAAATTAACGGAAGAAATTAACACAACAGAAATTCACACAACCTTGTAAATCGACTAGACGTCAATAAAAAAGAAGGGGGAAAAGAAAAAAAATAGAAGCCAAGGTTGGGTTCCCTTTGCGGGGAGGGAGCATGCAGAAGAGGGGCTGGCAGGCTTCTATTTCTTGCTCTGGGTGGCAGCTACAAGGGTGCTCACTTTCTTGTTACTCATTAAGCTATATATTTACGGTTTGTGCACTTTCATGAAGGTGTGTTATATTTCACAATAAAAACAGTTTCTAAAACTGTAAAAAAATATATATAAATATAAAAAGTTAGCCTCCCTGAAAAGAGAAAATGGGTGAGAAAATTCTCCATATCCTGGAAATGACAGTACCAATGGGACTCTGACAGGTAGCACTCTTTCTAAGCTCCTGCCAGCACTGTGCTATATACGCTGGGGGCACAGAGAACAGCAATCCCCATAGGATGCCTGCCCTTAGCAAGTACACGGTCCACTTCCAGGATTTTATCCCCAGGACATCGTTCCGCAGAAGCGCCAGATGACGGAGATTTGTAACAACAACAAGACTGGAAACCACCCAGATATTTACAAGAGCAGGAGGGTTTTCTCAACCGTTTGAGTAGAAAGACTATCCGGCCTACCCACACCTATACCCTGGCAGGGTCAGCCTGTTCCCTATGGACGTGGTGGTTGGTTTAGGGGGAGGCTGGTGAGCCTGCCCCAAGGGGGTGGGGGCTTGGAGGCTCAACAAAGGGGTGTGTGATGCGATGGTGACGGGTCACAAAGGGCTTGCGGTATAAATAGGGTCGGGTCAAGAGACTCTGGCAGAGTCCTGCAGGGAGGTGACGAGGTGCTTTCGTTCCCTCTCTCTCTCTCTCTCTCTCTCCGAGACTCAACTTGTGGCTGGTGGCTCTGTCTTGAACGAAGAGAGCCATGAGCAGTGAGAGTTTACCTCATTACACGGCCAATAGCTACTGTTCAGTGGGGGCGTCGAGGACCTCCATGGGGGTCCTGCAACGACAACTGTACGAGGGAGGAGAGTATGACATTTTCAAGTACGCTCCCATGTTGGAGAGCGACTTTATCCAGGTCAGCAAGGAAGGAGAACTGATCGACCTAGACAACCGCGTCCGAACGGTGACTGTGGGCGTCGCATCCACCAGCCCCCTCTTCCCACTACCTGACGTCATGCTGCTGGCCCGACCAAGGAAAGTCTGTGCCGGGATCACCAAGGGGAGAGGTTGCAAGCCCG
The DNA here is from genome assembly GCF_964341445.2 of Mesoplodon mirus. Classification (NCBI taxonomy): domain Eukaryota; kingdom Metazoa; phylum Chordata; class Mammalia; order Artiodactyla; family Ziphiidae; genus Mesoplodon; species Mesoplodon mirus. The sequence goes on from NC_138980.1 coordinate 55,408,405, forward strand.
TGAAGACCCTAGAGCTCACCAGGCTGCTCCCCTTGAAGTTTGTCAAGATCTCCATCCACAACCGGGAGAAACAGCAGCTGTGCCTGAGTCTTGCTACCGGCCGGACTTTCTACCTGCAGCTGTGCCCCTCTTCCGACGCACAAGAAGACCTCTTTTCCTATTGGGAAAAGCTTGTCTATATCCTGAGACCACCGGTAGACAGTTACAGCGGTACCCCGATGCTCCAAACTGGAGATGCAGCGACTACAGAGGATGCCGACATCCTAGTGGTAAGCACCTACAGGGACTCAAGAACACGGGGCAGGGTGCTTTGGGAGAGCAAGGCAAAGCTGGTCCTCCATAGCCTTTGGTGCTCTCTGAGACTCGCCTGGGAAATACCTTCTACTGTTGAAAAGGGTCAGGGACACACGAGCTATCACTACAGGAGTCACCACACTGGAGAGGTTCCGAGTGCTGCACCACCTTGTCCCACGAGGCCGAATTTCAGAGACACCTTAGGTATCACCTCGGCTGCACTGGTCTCATCACTAGGGCTGTAATCCCTTCTACAGCATCCTGACTGTCTGGTCTCTGCTTGAACACTTACCCCAGCCCATGTAGTCTCAGGAGTTGGGGAACATCATTCACAGTTGGGAAGTCCTTCCTTCATTGTGTCTCCCCGGGACTCCGACATGCTGACTCAAATCAGCCCAACCCGTGGAGTCACCAAAACGTACACGGTGTGCATCCCTTGACCCAGGAACCCCACTTCTAGGAATCTGCCCTGCAGGGAGAGAAGCACAAGGGTATAAAGTTAAAGTGTAGAGCATCATGGAGAATTGTATCAGTGCTCTCCCTGACCCTGGGACTGTTCAAGTAAAGTGGAGTGGCCGTTTGACAGGGGTGCAGTAGATGGGGTCTTGCATCCAATGGGAGCTTAGACTGGGTGATGTCAAAAGGTTATTCTAAGTATAAGGCCTTGAGTTGCTCAGCTCCAGGATGAGAGAGGAGCGGACAGTTCTGAGCTCACTTTCTGTCATCTCTCTCCTACCTGTCTCTCCTCCCCTTGGCTCAGACCACAGAGCTCCACAGAGAAAGGGATCAGGATGAGGTTGGGCTTCACAAGCGTCGTGACGTGACTGGAGCCACGTCTTGTGCTTATGTGGGGGGAGAGGGAATCCATCATGCCCCCCGTGGATCAACTGCAGCCCTGAAAGGCGCCGAAGGATCGGCGGCAGGGATGACCGTGGGCCTGGCGGGAGCCACCATCGAGGATCCAGGAGAAAGCGGATCCGGCCAGGCCACCGCAGGTGCTGCCCGCCTATCCCCGCAGGGCACGAACCTGGTCTCGGCGGATGTTGCCAGCACATCCTCGACGGGGGCAGATGGTCCAGAGAGCAGCACGAGCGTGGTGTTGCCAGGTGCAGTCACAACCAGCAAGCCTGCTGCTGGAAGAGCTGAAGGGAAGGTCGCAGCCCCCGTGGTCTCCACCTTGCAGAGTGAAGGCTCCACGTCTGAACGGGATGGAAGCCAGAAGGTCTCCCACCCCAGGGATGAAGCCTGGAAGGAAAAAAAGGAAAGGAGGACACGTCTTCAGCGAGGAAACGTTCCCATCACCGCAGGACAGGTGAAGGTCACCACAGGACAGGAGGGGACAAGACCCAGAAAGCATCCTCCCACTGGTCCTCATGCGGCCATGAAAACTCCAAAGGTGACAAAGGAGGGGAGGACAGCTCGCAGACGGAGGAAGAGCCAGCCCGCCACCAGTTCGGGGACTCGAAGTAAGACATCCAGTGAGATCCTCTCCTTCTTTAGGCGCTTCAGTCATTCCTGATTCAGCACCAAGGCTCACACATGGCCACTGGGAGGTAGACAAAGCCCCGGTTGGCTTGCATCCTTCCCTAGAGAGGCAATTCCTACTTTCTCTAATAAAGGAAACCATACAACTCCAAAAGAAATGCTATCTTGTGTTTTCTATGTCCCCTCGCCTGGTAGCGACTTGACAGCGACTTCTGTGATGCGAATTGTGCTTTGGCCTGAGACCCCAGAATCAAAATTTTGTTGTAGAAGATATGTAGTAAGTATCATTAAGCCATTCACTAGGGCTGGAAATAGATGCACTATACAGAAATTTTCGCTGCGAGGTTGCGAATCTTTTGAAATAAGATTTAATATGTAAATAGTTTGGGGAGAAGATAAGCTGGGGGAAGTGACTGTGTGGTGTGTATACTTGCGTTGCTGAATTAATTACTTAACTCACCAGGTATTTATTGGGTGTCTGTGCTGTGCCTAGCACGAGGCTATGTTATTGAAAAACGACCCTTTTCTCAGCAAAGCACTCTGGTTTGGTTATGGGCACTCTGCAGAAGGCAAGGAAATAAGCACAGAAAAAGGTTTTCGTCGCTTGCTCGAAGGTCACACGTGCATAGCCACTGCCAGAAAGAGAAGCCTGTTTTTCCCCGCAAGGCTTCTCCAGGGCACGTAGGGTGGAGGGAGGACAAGTCTGCAGCCGGGGCTGAGCTTCAGGCCATAGCTGGGGTCAGAGGTTCACCTTATGAAAACAGAAACTCTCTCTGGCTTGTAAGGAAATCAAACCATTGGGAGTTATTTTACTTTGTGTAGGATAAAACAGAACACGGGGGGATCAGGGTTGTCACTGGCTCAACAAAGGGACACAATCTTTATGGTAGAAGCAGCACCAACGAGGAGTCCGGAAATCTGAGTTCCTATCCTGTCTGGGCCACTGACTCTCCTGGGTCACTCTGCCTCTCTGTAATGGTACCTCTGTGGGCAGCCACGGGGTCCCCAACTGTAAAACCAATGGATTGGACCGCTGCAGTGATTCTTACCCTTGGTTGTATGTTGCGAGTTCCCTGGGGAGCTGAAAAACAAACAAAAAAAACATTGATAGCCTGACCCCAATCCCAGAGATTCTGATGACATTTAGGTGGGGTAAGCCCTCCAGCACTGGGAGTTTTAAAAATCTCACCCAATAATTCTACTGTGCAGCAGCCAAGTTGGAAAACCACTGGGCTAGGAGGTCTGGGGCGGGGGGGGGGGCCTCTTTCCGCCCCAGTATGCCATAACTTTACAGTGGAAGACAGTAGTTCTCCAACAGTCACATGCATAAGGATCACCTGGGAAGCCTATTTAAAAAATAACATTTCTCACCATACGATATCCCTTATACATGGACTCTACAGTACGATGCCAATGAACGTACCTGCGAAACAGAAACAGACTCCCAGACATAGAAAAGAGACTTGGGGTTTTCAGTGGGGTTGGGGGCAGGGAAGGGTTGGGAGTTTGGGATTAGCAGATGCAAACTACAGGGTGGATAAACAGCAGGGTCCTACTGTAGAGCACAGAGAACTAGAGTCAGTATCCTGTGATAAACCATAATGGAAAAGAATAGGAAAAGACTATACGCGAAATACACAAAGAACACACATGAAACTGAATCAGAAATTAACGGAAGAAATTAACACAACGGAAATTCACACAACCTTGTAAATCGACTAGACGTCAATAAAAAAGAAGGGGGAAAAGAAAAAAAATAGAAGCCAAGGTTGGGTTCCCTTTGCGGGGAGGGAGCATGCAGAAGAGGGGCTGGCAGGCTTCTATTTCTTGCTCTGGGTGGCAGCTACAAGGGTGCTCACTTTCTTGTTACTCATTAAGCTATATATTTACGGTTTGTGCACTTTCATGAAGGTGTGTTATATTTCACAATAAAAACAGTTTCTAAAACTGTAAAAAAATATATATAAATATAAAAAGTTAGCCTCCCTGAAAAGAGAAAATGGGTGAGAAAATTCTCCATATCCTGGAAATGACAGTACCAATGGGACTCTGACAGGTAGCACTCTTTCTAAGCTCCTGCCAGCACTGTGCTATATACGCTGGGGGCACAGAGAACAGCAATCCCCATAGGATGCCTGCCCTTAGCAAGTACACGGTCCACTTCCAGGATTTTATCCCCAGGACATCGTTCCGCAGAAGCGCCAAGATGACGGAGATTTGTAACAACAACAAGACTGGAAACCACCCAGATATTTACAAGAGCAGGAGGGTTTTCTCAACCGTTTGAGTAGAAAGACTATCCGGCCTACCCACACCTATACCCTGGCAGGGTCAGCCTGTTCCCTATGGACGTGGTGGTTGGTTTAGGGGGAGGCTGGTGAGCCTGCCCCAAGGGGGTGGGGGCTTGGAGGCTCAACAAAGGGGTGTGTGATGCGATGGTGACGGGTCACAAAGGGCTTGCGGTATAAATAGGGTCGGGTCAAGAGACTCTGGCAGAGTCCTGCAGGGAGGTGACGAGGTGCTTTCGTTCCCTCTCTCTCTCTCTCTCTCTCCGAGACTCAACTTGTGGCTGGTGGCTCTGTCTTGAACGAAGAGAGCCATGAGCAGTGAGAGTTTACCTCATTACACGGCCAATAGCTACTGTTCAGTGGGGGCGTCGAGGACCTCCATGGGGGTCCTGCAACGACAACTGTACGAGGGAGGAGAGTATGACATTTTCAAGTACGCTCCCATGTTGGAGAGCGACTTTATCCAGGTCAGCAAGGAAGGAGAACTGATCGACCTAGACAACCGCGTCCGAACGGTGACTGTGGGCGTCGCATCCACCAGCCCCCTCTTCCCACTACCTGACGTCATGCTGCTGGCCCGACCAAGGAAAGTCTGTGCCGGGATCACCACGGGGAGAGGTTGCAAGCCCGTGAAGACCCTAGAGCTCACCAGGCTGCTCCCCTTGAAGTTTGTCAAGATCTCCATCCACAACCGGGAGAAACAGCAGCTGTGCCTGAGTCTTGCTACCGGCCGGACTTTCTACCTGCAGCTGTGCCCCTCTTCCGACGCACAAGAAGACCTCTTTTCCTATTGGGAAAAGCTTGTCTATATCCTGAGACCACCGGTAGACAGTTACAGCGGTACCCCGATGCTCCAAACTGGAGATGCAGCGACTACAGAGGATGCCGACATCCTAGTGGTAAGCACCTACAGGGACTCAAGAACACGGGGCAGGGTGCTTTGGGAGAGCAAGGCAAAGCTGGTCCTCCATAGCCTTTGGTGCTCTCTGAGACTCGCCTGGGAAATACCTTCTACTGTTGAAAAGGGTCAGGGACACACGAGCTATCACTACAGGAGTCACCACACTGGAGAGGTTCCGAGTGCTGCACCACCTTGTCCCACGAGGCCGAATTTCAGAGACACCTTAGGTATCACCTCGGCTGCACTGGTCTCATCACTAGGGCTGTAATCCCTTCTACAGCATCCTGACTGTCTGGTCTCTGCTTGAACACTTACCCCAGCCCATGTAGTCTCAGGAGTTGGGGAACATCATTCACAGTTGGGAAGTCCTTCCTTCATTGTGTCTCCCCGGGACTCCGACATGCTGACTCAAATCAGCCCAACCCGTGGAGTCACCAAAACGTACACGGTGTGCATCCCTTGACCCAGGAACCCCACTTCTAGGAATCTGCCCTGCAGGGAGAGAAGCACAAGGGTATAAAGTTAAAGTGTAGAGCATCATGGAGAATTGTATCAGTGCTCTCCCTGACCCTGGGACTGTTCAAGTAAAGTGGAGTGGCCGTTTGACAGGGGTGCAGTAGATGGGGTCTTGCATCCAATGGGAGCTTAGACTGGGTGATGTCAAAAGGTTATTCTAAGTATAAGGCCTTGAGTTGCTCAGCTCCAGGATGAGAGAGGAGCGGACAGTTCTGAGCTCACTTTCTGTCATCTCTCTCCTACCTGTCTCTCCTCCCCTTGGCTCAGACCACAGAGCTCCACAGAGAAAGGGATCAGGATGAGGTTGGGCTTCACAAGCATCGTGACGTGACTGGAGCCACGTCTTGTGCTTATGTGGGGGGAGAGGGAATCCATCATGCCCCCCGTGGATCAACTGCAGCCCTGAAAGGCGCCGAAGGATCGGCGGCAGGGATGACCGTGGGCCTGGCGGGAGCCACCATCGAGGATCCAGGAGAAAGCGGATCCGGCCAGGCCACCGCAGGTGCTGCCCGCCTATCCCCGCAGGGCACGAACCTGGTCTCGGCGGATGTTGCCAGCACATCCTCGACGGGGGCAGATGGTCCAGAGAGCAGCACGAGCGTGGTGTTGCCAGGTGCAGTCACAACCAGCAAGCCTGCTGCTGGAAGAGCTGAAGGGAAGGTCGCAGCCCCCGTGGTCTCCACCTTGCAGAGTGAAGGCTCCACGTCTGAACGGGATGGAAGCCAGAAGGTCTCCCACCCCAGGGATGAAGCCTGGAAGGAAAAAAAGGAAAGGAGGACACGTCTTCAGCGAGGAAACGTTCCCATCACCGCAGGACAGGTGAAGGTCACCACAGGACAGGAGGGGACAAGACCCAGAAAGCATCCTCCCACTGGTCCTCATGCGGCCATGAAAACTCCAAAGGTGACAAAGGAGGGGAGGACAGCTCGCAGACGGAGGAAGAGCCAGCCCGCCACCAGTTCGGGGACTCGAAGTAAGACATCCAGTGAGATCCTCTCCTTCTTTAGGCGCTTCAGTCATTCCTGATTCAGCACCAAGGCTCACACATGGCCACTGGGAGGTAGACAAAGCCCCGGTTGGCTTGCATCCTTCCCTAGAGAGGCAATTCCTACTTTCTCTAATAAAGGAAACCATACAACTCCAAAAGAAATGCTATCTTGTGTTTTCTATGTCCCCTCGCCTGGTAGCGACTTGACAGCGACTTCTGTGGTGCGAATTGTGCTTTGGCCTGAGACCCCAGAATCAAAATTTTGTTGTAGAAGATATGTAGTAAGTATCATTAAGCCATTCACTAGGGCTGGAAATAGATGCACTATACAGAAATTTTCGCTGCGAGGTTGCGAATCTTTTGAAATAAGATTTAATATGTAAATAGTTTGGGGAGAAGATAAGCTGGGGGAAGTGACTGTGTGGTGTGTATACTTGCGTTGCTGAATTAATTACTTAACTCACCAGGTATTTATTGGGTGTCTGTGCTGTGCCTAGCACGAGGCTATGTTATTGAAAAACGACCCTTTTCTCAGCAAAGCACTCTGGTTTGGTTATGGGCACTCTGCAGAAGGCAAGGAAATAAGCACAGAAAAAGGTTTTCGTCGCTTGCTCGAAGGTCACACGTGCATAGCCACTGCCAGAAAGAGAAGCCTGTTTTTCCCCGCAAGGCTTCTCCAGGGCACGTAGGGTGGAGGGAGGACAAGTCTGCAGCCGGGGCTGAGCTTCAGGCCATAGCTGGGGTCAGAGGTTCACCTTATGAAAACAGAAACTCTCTCTGGCTTGTAAGGAAATCAAACCATTGGGAGTTATTTTACTTTGTGTAGGATAAAACAGAACACGGGGGGATCAGGGTTGTCACTGGCTCAACAAAGGGACACAATCTTTATGGTAGAAGCAGCACCAACGAGGAGTCCGGAAATCTGAGTTCCTATCCTGTCTGGGCCACTGACTCTCCTGGGTCACTCTGCCTCTCTGTAATGGTACCTCTGTGGGCAGCCACGGGGTCCCCAACTGTAAAACCAATGGATTGGACCGCTGCAGTGATTCTTACCCTTGGTTGTATGTTGCGAGTTCCCTGGGGAGCTGAAAAACAAACAAAAAAAACATTGATAGCCTGACCCCAATCCCAGAGATTCTGATGACATTTAGGTGGGGTAAGCCCTCCAGCACTGGGAGTTTTAAAAATCTCACCCAATAATTCTACTGTGCAGCAGCCAAGTTGGAAAACCACTGGGCTAGGAGGTCTGGGGCGGGGGGGGGGCCTCTTTCCGCCCCAGTATGCCATAACTTTACAGTGGAAGACAGTAGTTCTCCAACAGTCACATGCATAAGGATCACCTGGGAAGCCTATTTAAAAAATAACATTTCTCACCATACGATATCCCTTATACATGGACTCTACAGTACGATGCCAATGAACGTACCTGCGAAACAGAAACAGACTCCCAGACATAGAAAAGAGACTTGGGGTTTTCAGTGGGGTTGGGGGCAGGGAAGGGTTGGGAGTTTGGGATTAGCAGATGCAAACTACAGGGTGGATAAACAGCAGGGTCCTACTGTAGAGCACAGAGAACTAGAGTCAGTATCCTGTGATAAACCATAATGGAAAAGAATAGGAAAAGACTATACGCGAAATACACAAAGAACACACATGAAACTGAATCAGAAATTAACGGAAGAAATTAACACAACAGAAATTCACACAACCTTGTAAATCGACTAGACGTCAATAAAAAAGAAGGGGGAAAAGAAAAAAAATAGAAGCCAAGGTTGGGTTCCCTTTGCGGGGAGGGAGCATGCAGAAGAGGGGCTGGCAGGCTTCTATTTCTTGCTCTGGGTGGCAGCTACAAGGGTGCTCACTTTCTTGTTACTCATTAAGCTATATATTTACGGTTTGTGCACTTTCATGAAGGTGTGTTATATTTCACAATAAAAACAGTTTCTAAAACTGTAAAAAAATATATATAAATATAAAAAGTTAGCCTCCCTGAAAAGAGAAAATGGGTGAGAAAATTCTCCATATCCTGGAAATGACAGTACCAATGGGACTCTGACAGGTAGCACTCTTTCTAAGCTCCTGCCAGCACTGTGCTATATACGCTGGGGGCACAGAGAACAGCAATCCCCATAGGATGCCTGCCCTTAGCAAGTACACGGTCCACTTCCAGGATTTTATCCCCAGGACATCGTTCCGCAGAAGCGCCAAGATGACGGAGATTTGTAACAACAACAAGACTGGAAACCACCCAGATATTTACAAGAGCAGGAGGGTTTTCTCAACCGTTTGAGTAGAAAGACTATCCGGCCTACCCACACCTATACCCTGGCAGGGTCAGCCTGTTCCCTATGGACGTGGTGGTTGGTTTAGGGGGAGGCTGGTGAGCCTGCCCCAAGGGGGTGGGGGCTTGGAGGCTCAACAAAGGGGTGTGTGATGCGATGGTGACGGGTCACAAAGGGCTTGCGGTATAAATAGGGTCGGGTCAAGAGACTCTGGCAGAGTCCTGCAGGGAGGTGACGAGGTGCTTTCGTTCCCTCTCTCTCTCTCTCTCTCTCCGAGACTCAACTTGTGGCTGGTGGCTCTGTCTTGAACGAAGAGAGCCATGAGCAGTGAGAGTTTACCTCATTACACGGCCAATAGCTACTGTTCAGTGGGGGCGTCGAGGACCTCCATGGGGGTCCTGCAACGACAACTGTACGAGGGAGGAGAGTATGACATTTTCAAGTACGCTCCCATGTTGGAGAGCGACTTTATCCAGGTCAGCAAGGAAGGAGAACTGATCGACCTAGACAACCGCGTCCGAACGGTGACTGTGGGCGTCGCATCCACCAGCCCCCTCTTCCCACTACCTGACGTCATGCTGCTGGCCCGACCAAGGAAAGTCTGTGCCGGGATCACCAAGGGGAGAGGTTGCAAGCCCGTGAAGACCCTAGAGCTCACCAGGCTGCTCCCCTTGAAGTTTGTCAAGATCTCCATCCACAACCGGGAGAAACAGCAGCTGTGCCTGAGTCTTGCTACCGGCCGGACTTTCTACCTGCAGCTGTGCCCCTCTTCCGACGCACAAGAAGACCTCTTTTCCTATTGGGAAAAGCTTGTCTATATCCTGAGACCACCGGTAGACAGTTACAGCGGTACCCCGATGCTCCAAACTGGAGATGCAGCGACTACAGAGGATGCCGACATCCTAGTGGTAAGCACCTACAGGGACTCAAGAACACGGGGCAGGGTGCTTTGGGAGAGCAAGGCAAAGCTGGTCCTTCATAGCCTTTGGTGCTCTCTGAGACTCGCCTGGGAAATACCTTCTACTGCTGAAAAGGGTCAGGGACACACGAGCTATCACTACAGGAGTCACCACACTGGAGAGGTTCCGAGTGCTGCACCACCTTGTCCCACGAGGCCGAATTTCAGAGACACCTTAGGTATCACCTCGGCTGCACTGGTCTCATCACTAGGGCTGTAATCCCTTCTACAGCATCCTGACTGTCTGGTCTCTGCTTGAACACTTACCCCAGCCCATGTAGTCTCAGGAGTTGGGGAACATCATTCACAGTTGGGAAGTCCTTCCTTCATTGTGTCTCCCCGGGACTCCGACATGCTGACTCAAATCAGCCCAACCCGTGGAGTCACCAAAACGTACACGGTGTGCATCCCTTGACCCAGGAACCCCACTTCTAGGAATCTGCCCTGCAGGGAGAGAAGCACAAGGGTATAAAGTTAAAGTGTAGAGCATCATGGAGAATTGTATCAGTGCTCTCCCTGACCCTGGGACTGTTCAAGTAAAGTGGAGTGGCCGTTTGACAGGGGTGCAGTAGATGGGGTCTTGCATCCAATGGGAGCTTAGACTGGGTGATGTCAAAAGGTTATTCTAAGTATAAGGCCTTGAGTTGCTCAGCTCCAGGATGAGAGAGGAGCGGACAGTTCTGAGCTCACTTTCTGTCATCTCTCTCCTACCTGTCTCTCCTCCCCTTGGCTCAGACCACAGAGCTCCACAGAGAAAGGGATCAGGATGAGGTTGGGCTTCACAAGCGTCGTGACGTGACTGGAGCCACGTCTTGTGCTTATGTGGGGGGAGAGGGAATCCATCATGCCCCCCGTGGATCAACTGCAGCCCTGAAAGGCGCCGAAGGATCGGCGGCAGGGATGACCGTGGGCCTGGCGGGAGCCACCATCGAGGATCCAGGAGAAAGCGGATCCGGCCAGGCCACCGCAGGTGCTGCCCGCCTATCCCCGCAGGGCACGAACCTGGTCTCGGCGGATGTTGCCAGCACATCCTCGACGGGGGCAGATGGTCCAGAGAGCAGCACGAGCGTGGTGTTGCCAGGTGCAGTCACAACCAGCAAGCCTGCTGCTGGAAGAGCTGAAGGGAAGGTCGCAGCCCCCGTGGTCTCCACCTTGCAGAGTGAAGGCTCCACGTCTGAACGGGATGGAAGCCAGAAGGTCTCCCACCCCAGGGATGAAGCCTGGAAGGAAAAAAAGGAAAGGAGGACACGTCTTCAGCGAGGAAACGTTCCCATCACCGCAGGACAGGTGAAGGTCACCACAGGACAGGAGGGGACAAGACCCAGAAAGCATCCTCCCACTGGTCCTCATGCGGCCATGAAAACTCCAAAGGTGACAAAGGAGGGGAGGACAGCTCGCAGACGGAGGAAGAGCCAGCCCACCACCAGTTCGGGGACTCGAAGTAAGACATCCAGTGAGATCCTCTCCTTCTTTAGGCGCTTCAGTCATTCCTGATTCAGCACCAAGGCTCACACATGGCCACTGGGAGGTAGACAAAGCCCCGGTTGGCTTGCATCCTTCCCTAGAGAGGCAATTCCTACTTTCTCTAATAAAGGAAACCATACAACTCCAAAAGAAATGCTATCTTGTGTTTTCTATGTCCCCTCGCCTGGTAGCGACTTGACAGCGACTTCTGTGATGCGAATTGTGCTTTGGCCTGAGACCCCAGAATCAAAATTTTGTTGTAGAAGATATGTAGTAAGTATCATTAAGCCATTCACTAGGGCTGGAAATAGATGCACTATACAGAAATTTTCACTGCGAGGTTGCGAATCTTTTGAAATAAGATTTAATATGTAAATAGTTTGGGGAGAAGATAAGCTGGGGGAAGTGACTGTGTGGTGTGTATACTTGCGTTGCTGAATTAATTACTTAACTCACCAGGTATTTATTGGGTGTCTGTGCTGTGCCTAGCACGAGGCTATGTTATTGAAAAACGACCCTTTTCTCAGCAAAGCACTCTGGTTTGGTTATGGGCACTCTGCAGAAGGCAAGGAAATAAGCACAGAAAAAGGTTTTCGTCGCTTGCTCGAAGGTCACACGTGCATAGCCACTGCCAGAAAGAGAAGCCTGTTTTTCCCCGCAAGGCTTCTCCAGGGCACGTAGGGTGGAGGGAGGACAAGTCTGCAGCCGGGGCTGAGCTTCAGGCCATAGCTGGGGTCAGAGGTTCACCTTATGAAAACAGAAACTCTCTCTGGCTTGTAAGGAAATCAAACCATTGGGAGTTATTTTACTTTGTGTAGGATAAAACAGAACACGGGGGGATCAGGGTTGTCACTGGCTCAACAAAGGGACACAATCTTTATGGTAGAAGCAGCACCAACGAGGAGTCCGGAAATCTGAGTTCCTATCCTGTCTGGGCCACTGACTCTCCTGGGTCACTCTGCCTCTCTGTAATGGTACCTCTGTGGGCAGCCACGGGGTCCCCAACTGTAAAACCAATGGATTGGACCGCTGCAGTGATTCTTACCCTTGGTTGTATGTTGCGAGTTCCCTGGGGAGCTGAAAAACAAACAAAAAAAACATTGATAGCCTGACCCCAATCCCAGAGATTCTGATGACATTTAGGTGGGGTAAGCCCTCCAGCACTGGGAGTTTTAAAAATCTCACCCAATAATTCTACTGTGCAGCAGCCAAGTTGGAAAACCACTGGGCTAGGAGGTCTGGGGCGGGGGGGGGGGCTCTTTCCGCCCCAGTATGCCATAACTTTACAGTGGAAGACAGTAGTTCTCCAACAGTCACATGCATAAGGATCACCTGGGAAGCCTATTTAAAAAATAACATTTCTCACCATACGATATCCCTTATACATGGACTCTACAGTACGATGCCAATGAACGTACCTGCGAAACAGAAACAGACTCCCAGACATAGAAAAGAGACTTGGGGTTTTCAGTGGGGTTGGGGGCAGGGAAGGGTTGGGAGTTTGGGATTAGCAGATGCAAACTACAGGGTGGATAAACAGCAGGGTCCTACTGTAGAGCACAGAGAACTAGAGTCAGTATCCTGTGATAAACCATAATGGAAAAGAATAGGAAAAGACTATACGCGAAATACACAAAGAACACACATGAAACTGAATCAGAAATTAACGGAAGAAATTAACACAACGGAAATTCACACAACCTTGTAAATCGACTAGACGTCAATAAAAAAGAAGGGGGAAAAGAAAAAAAATAGAAGCCAAGGTTGGGTTCCCTTTGCGGGGAGGGAGCATGCAGAAGAGGGGCTGGCAGGCTTCTATTTCTTGCTCTGGGTGGCAGCTACAAGGGTGCTCACTTTCTTGTTACTCATTAAGCTATATATTTACGGTTTGTGCACTTTCATGAAGGTGTGTTATATTTCACAATAAAAACAGTTTCTAAAACTGTAAAAAAATATATATAAATATAAAAAGTTAGCCTCCCTGAAAAGAGAAAATGGGTGAGAAAATTCTCCATATCCTGGAAATGACAGTACCAATGGGACTCTGACAGGTAGCACTCTTTCTAAGCTCCTGCCAGCACTGTGCTATATACGCTGGGGGCACAGAGAACAGCAATCCCCATAGGATGCCTGCCCTTAGCAAGTACACGGTCCACTTCCAGGATTTTATCCCCAGGACATCGTTCCGCAGAAGCGCCAAGATGACGGAGATTTGTAACAACAACAAGACTGGAAACCACCCAGATATTTACAAGAGCAGGAGGGTTTTCTCAACCGTTTGAGTAGAAAGACTATCCGGCCTACCCACACCTATACCCTGGCAGGGTCAGCCTGTTCCCTATGGACGTGGTGGTTGGTTTAGGGGGAGGCTGGTGAGCCTGCCCCAAGGGGGTGGGGGCTTGGAGGCTCAACAAAGGGGTGTGTGATGCGATGGTGACGGGTCACAAAGGGCTTGCGGTATAAATAGGGTCGGGTCAAGAGACTCTGGCAGAGTCCTGCAGGGAGGTGACGAGGTGCTTTCGTTCCCTCTCTCTCTCTCTCTCTCTCCGAGACTCAACTTGTGGCTGGTGGCTCTGTCTTGAACGAAGAGAGCCATGAGCAGTGAGAGTTTACCTCATTACACGGCCAATAGCTACTGTTCAGTGGGGGCGTCGAGGACCTCCATGGGGGTCCTGCAACGACAACTGTACGAGGGAGGAGAGTATGACATTTTCAAGTACGCTCCCATGTTGGAGAGCGACTTTATCCAGGTCAGCAAGGAAGGAGAACTGATCGACCTAGACAACCGCGTCCGAACGGTGACTGTGGGCGTCGCATCCACCAGCCCCCTCTTCCCACTACCTGACGTCATGCTGCTGGCCCGACCAAGGAAAGTCTGTGCCGGGATCACCAAGGGGAGAGGTTGCAAGCCCGTGAAGACCCTAGAGCTCACCAGGCTGCTCCCCTTGAAGTTTGTCAAGATCTCCATCCACAACCGGGAGAAACAGCAGCTGTGCCTGAGTCTTGCTACCGGCCGGACTTTCTACCTGCAGCTGTGCCCCTCTTCCGACGCACAAGAAGACCTCTTTTCCTATTGGGAAAAGCTTGTCTATATCCTGAGACCACCGGTAGACAGTTACAGCGGTACCCCGATGCTCCAAACTGGAGATGCAGCGACTACAGAGGATGCCGACATCCTAGTGGTAAGCACCTACAGGGACTCAAGAACACGGGGCAGGGTGCTTTGGGAGAGCAAGGCAAAGCTGGTCCTTCATAGCCTTTGGTGCTCTCTGAGACTCGCCTGGGAAATACCTTCTACTGCTGAAAAGGGTCAGGGACACACGAGCTATCACTACAGGAGTCACCACACTGGAGAGGTTCCGAGTGCTGCACCACCTTGTCCCACGAGGCCGAATTTCAGAGACACCTTAGGTATCACCTCGGCTGCACTGGTCTCATCACTAGGGCTGTAATCCCTTCTACAGCATCCTGACTGTCTGGTCTCTGCTTGAACACTTACCCCAGCCCATGTAGTCTCAGGAGTTGGGGAACATCATTCACAGTTGGGAAGTCCTTCCTTCATTGTGTCTCCCCGGGACTCCGACATGCTGACTCAAATCAGCCCAACCCGTGGAGTCACCAAAACGTACACGGTGTGCATCCCTTGACCCAGGAACCCCACTTCTAGGAATCTGCCCTGCAGGGAGAGAAGCACAAGGGTATAAAGTTAAAGTGTAGAGCATCATGGAGAATTGTATCAGTGCTCTCCCTGACCCTGGGACTGTTCAAGTAAAGTGGAGTGGCCGTTTGACAGGGGTGCAGTAGATGGGGTCTTGCATCCAATGGGAGCTTAGACTGGGTGATGTCAAAAGGTTATTCTAAGTATAAGGCCTTGAGTTGCTCAGCTCCAGGATGAGAGAGGAGCGGACAGTTCTGAGCTCACTTTCTGTCATCTCTCTCCTACCTGTCTCTCCTCCCCTTGGCTCAGACCACAGAGCTCCACAGAGAAAGGGATCAGGATGAGGTTGGGCTTCACAAGCGTCGTGACGTGACTGGAGCCACGTCTTGTGCTTATGTGGGGGGAGAGGGAATCCATCATGCCCCCCGTGGATCAACTGCAGCCCTGAAAGGCGCCGAAGGATCGGCGGCAGGGATGACCGTGGGCCTGGCGGGAGCCACCATCGAGGATCCAGGAGAAAGCGGATCCGGCCAGGCCACCGCAGGTGCTGCCCGCCTATCCCCGCAGGGCACGAACCTGGTCTCGGCGGATGTTGCCAGCACATCCTCGACGGGGGCAGATGGTCCAGAGAGCAGCACGAGCGTGGTGTTGCCAGGTGCAGTCACAACCAGCAAGCCTGCTGCTGGAAGAGCTGAAGGGAAGGTCGCAGCCCCCGTGGTCTCCACCTTGCAGAGTGAAGGCTCCACGTCTGAACGGGATGGAAGCCAGAAGGTCTCCCACCCCAGGGATGAAGCCTGGAAGGAAAAAAAGGAAAGGAGGACACGTCTTCAGCGAGGAAACGTTCCCATCACCGCAGGACAGGTGAAGGTCACCACAGGACAGGAGGGGACAAGACCCAGAAAGCATCCTCCCACTGGTCCTCATGCGGCCATGAAAACTCCAAAGGTGACAAAGGAGGGGAGGACAGCTCGCAGACGGAGGAAGAGCCAGCCCACCACCAGTTCGGGGACTCGAAGTAAGACATCCAGTGAGATCCTCTCCTTCTTTAGGCGCTTCAGTCATTCCTGATTCAGCACCAAGGCTCACACATGGCCACTGGGAGGTAGACAAAGCCCCGGTTGGCTTGCATCCTTCCCTAGAGAGGCAATTCCTACTTTCTCTAATAAAGGAAACCATACAACTCCAAAAGAAATGCTATCTTGTGTTTTCTATGTCCCCTCGCCTGGTAGCGACTTGACAGCGACTTCTGTGATGCGAATTGTGCTTTGGCCTGAGACCCCAGAATCAAAATTTTGTTGTAGAAGATATGTAGTAAGTATCATTAAGCCATTCACTAGGGCTGGAAATAGATGCACTATACAGAAATTTTCACTGCGAGGTTGCGAATCTTTTGAAATAAGATTTAATATGTAAATAGTTTGGGGAGAAGATAAGCTGGGGGAAGTGACTGTGTGGTGTGTATACTTGCGTTGCTGAATTAATTACTTAACTCACCAGGTATTTATTGGGTGTCTGTGCTGTGCCTAGCACGAGGCTATGTTATTGAAAAACGACCCTTTTCTCAGCAAAGCACTCTGGTTTGGTTATGGGCACTCTGCAGAAGGCAAGGAAATAAGCACAGAAAAAGGTTTTCGTCGCTTGCTCGAAGGTCACACGTGCATAGCCACTGCCAGAAAGAGAAGCCTGTTTTTCCCCGCAAGGCTTCTCCAGGGCACGTAGGGTGGAGGGAGGACAAGTCTGCAGCCGGGGCTGAGCTTCAGGCCATAGCTGGGGTCAGAGGTTCACCTTATGAAAACAGAAACTCTCTCTGGCTTGTAAGGAAATCAAACCATTGGGAGTTATTTTACTTTGTGTAGGATAAAACAGAACACGGGGGGATCAGGGTTGTCACTGGCTCAACAAAGGGACACAATCTTTATGGTAGAAGCAGCACCAACGAGGAGTCCGGAAATCTGAGTTCCTATCCTGTCTGGGCCACTGACTCTCCTGGGTCACTCTGCCTCTCTGTAATGGTACCTCTGTGGGCAGCCACGGGGTCCCCAACTGTAAAACCAATGGATTGGACCGCTGCAGTGATTCTTACCCTTGGTTGTATGTTGCGAGTTCCCTGGGGAGCTGAAAAACAAACAAAAAAAACATTGATAGCCTGACCCCAATCCCAGAGATTCTGATGACATTTAGGTGGGGTAAGCCCTCCAGCACTGGGAGTTTTAAAAATCTCACCCAATAATTCTACTGTGCAGCAGCCAAGTTGGAAAACCACTGGGCTAGGAGGTCTGGGGCGGGGGGGGGGGCCTCTTTCCGCCCCAGTATGCCATAACTTTACAGTGGAAGACAGTAGTTCTCCAACAGTCACATGCATAAGGATCACCTGGGAAGCCTATTTAAAAAATAACATTTCTCACCATACGATATCCCTTATACATGGACTCTACAGTACGATGCCAATGAACGTACCTGCGAAACAGAAACAGACTCCCAGACATAGAAAAGAGACTTGGGGTTTTCAGTGGGGTTGGGGGCAGGGAAGGGTTGGGAGTTTGGGATTAGCAGATGCAAACTACAGGGTGGATAAACAGCAGGGTCCTACTGTAGAGCACAGAGAACTAGAGTCAGTATCCTGTGATAAACCATAATGGAAAAGAATAGGAAAAGACTATACGCGAAATACACAAAGAACACACATGAAACTGAATCAGAAATTAACGGAAGAAATTAACACAACGGAAATTCACACAACCTTGTAAATCGACTAGACGTCAATAAAAAAGAAGGGGGAAAAGAAAAAAAATAGAAGCCAAGGTTGGGTTCCCTTTGCGGGGAGGGAGCATGCAGAAGAGGGGCTGGCAGGCTTCTATTTCTTGCTCTGGGTGGCAGCTACAAGGGTGCTCACTTTCTTGTTACTCATTAAGCTATATATTTACGGTTTGTGCACTTTCATGAAGGTGTGTTATATTTCACAATAAAAACAGTTTCTAAAACTGTAAAAAAATATATATAAATATAAAAAGTTAGCCTCCCTGAAAAGAGAAAATGGGTGAGAAAATTCTCCATATCCTGGAAATGACAGTACCAATGGGACTCTGACAGGTAGCACTCTTTCTAAGCTCCTGCCAGCACTGTGCTATATACGCTGGGGGCACAGAGAACAGCAATCCCCATAGGATGCCTGCCCTTAGCAAGTACACGGTCCACTTCCAGGATTTTATCCCCAGGACATCGTTCCGCAGAAGCGCCAAGATGACGGAGATTTGTAACAACAACAAGACTGGAAACCACCCAGATATTTACAAGAGCAGGAGGGTTTTCTCAACCGTTTGAGTAGAAAGACTATCCGGCCTACCCACACCTATACCCTGGCAGGGTCAGCCTGTTCCCTATGGACGTGGTGGTTGGTTTAGGGGGAGGCTGGTGAGCCTGCCCCAAGGGGGTGGGGGCTTGGAGGCTCAACAAAGGGGTGTGTGATGCGATGGTGACGGGTCACAAAGGGCTTGCGGTATAAATAGGGTCGGGTCAAGAGACTCTGGCAGAGTCCTGCAGGGAGGTGACGAGGTGCTTTCGTTCCCTCTCTCTCTCTCTCTCTCTCCGAGACTCAACTTGTGGCTGGTGGCTCTGTCTTGAACGAAGAGAGCCATGAGCAGTGAGAGTTTACCTCATTACACGGCCAATAGCTACTGTTCAGTGGGGGCGTCGAGGACCTCCATGGGGGTCCTGCAACGACAACTGTACGAGGGAGGAGAGTATGACATTTTCAAGTACGCTCCCATGTTGGAGAGCGACTTTATCCAGGTCAGCAAGGAAGGAGAACTGATCGACCTAGACAACCGCGTCCGAACGGTGACTGTGGGCGTCGCATCCACCAGCCCCCTCTTCCCACTACCTGACGTCATGCTGCTGGCCCGACCAAGGAAAGTCTGTGCCGGGATCACCAAGGGGAGAGGTTGCAAGCCCGTGAAGACCCTAGAGCTCACCAGGCTGCTCCCCTTGAAGTTTGTCAAGATCTCCATCCACAACCGGGAGAAACAGCAGCTGTGCCTGAGTCTTGCTACCGGCCGGACTTTCTACCTGCAGCTGTGCCCCTCTTCCGACGCACAAGAAGACCTCTTTTCCTATTGGGAAAAGCTTGTCTATATCCTGAGACCACCGGTAGACAGTTACAGCGGTACCCCGATGCTCCAAACTGGAGATGCAGCGACTACAGAGGATGCCGACATCCTAGTGGTAAGCACCTACAGGGACTCAAGAACACGGGGCAGGGTGCTTTGGGAGAGCAAGGCAAAGCTGGTCCTTCATAGCCTTTGGTGCTCTCTGAGACTCGCCTGGGAAATACCTTCTACTGCTGAAAAGGGTCAGGGACACACGAGCTATCACTACAGGAGTCACCACACTGGAGAGGTTCCGAGTGCTGCACCACCTTGTCCCACGAGGCCGAATTTCAGAGACACCTTAGGTATCACCTCGGCTGCACTGGTCTCATCACTAGGGCTGTAATCCCTTCTACAGCATCCTGACTGTCTGGTCTCTGCTTGAACACTTACCCCAGCCCATGTAGTCTCAGGAGTTGGGGAACATCATTCACAGTTGGGAAGTCCTTCCTTCATTGTGTCTCCCCGGGACTCCGACATGCTGACTCAAATCAGCCCAACCCGTGGAGTCACCAAAACGTACACGGTGTGCATCCCTTGACCCAGGAACCCCACTTCTAGGAATCTGCCCTGCAGGGAGAGAAGCACAAGGGTATAAAGTTAAAGTGTAGAGCATCATGGAGAATTGTATCAGTGCTCTCCCTGACCCTGGGACTGTTCAAGTAAAGTGGAGTGGCCGTTTGACAGGGGTGCAGTAGATGGGGTCTTGCATCCAATGGGAGCTTAGACTGGGTGATGTCAAAAGGTTATTCTAAGTATAAGGCCTTGAGTTGCTCAGCTCCAGGATGAGAGAGGAGCGGACAGTTCTGAGCTCACTTTCTGTCATCTCTCTCCTACCTGTCTCTCCTCCCCTTGGCTCAGACCACAGAGCTCCACAGAGAAAGGGATCAGGATGAGGTTGGGCTTCACAAGCGTCGTGACGTGACTGGAGCCACGTCTTGTGCTTATGTGGGGGGAGAGGGAATCCATCATGCCCCCCGTGGATCAACTGCAGCCCTGAAAGGCGCCGAAGGATCGGCGGCAGGGATGACCGTGGGCCTGGCGGGAGCCACCATCGAGGATCCAGGAGAAAGCGGATCCGGCCAGGCCACCGCAGGTGCTGCCCGCCTATCCCCGCAGGGCACGAACCTGGTCTCGGCGGATGTTGCCAGCACATCCTCGACGGGGGCAGATGGTCCAGAGAGCAGCACGAGCGTGGTGTTGCCAGGTGCAGTCACAACCAGCAAGCCTGCTGCTGGAAGAGCTGAAGGGAAGGTCGCAGCCCCCGTGGTCTCCACCTTGCAGAGTGAAGGCTCCACGTCTGAACGGGATGGAAGCCAGAAGGTCTCCCACCCCAGGGATGAAGCCTGGAAGGAAAAAAAGGAAAGGAGGACACGTCTTCAGCGAGGAAACGTTCCCATCACCGCAGGACAGGTGAAGGTCACCACAGGACAGGAGGGGACAAGACCCAGAAAGCATCCTCCCACTGGTCCTCATGCGGCCATGAAAACTCCAAAGGTGACAAAGGAGGGGAGGACAGCTCGCAGACGGAGGAAGAGCCAGCCCGCCACCAGTTCGGGGACTCGAAGTAAGACATCCAGTGAGATCCTCTCCTTCTTTAGGCGCTTCAGTCATTCCTGATTCAGCACCAAGGCTCACACATGGCCACTGGGAGGTAGACAAAGCCCCGGTTGGCTTGCATCCTTCCCTAGAGAGGCAATTCCTACTTTCTCTAATAAAGGAAACCATACAACTCCAAAAGAAATGCTATCTTGTGTTTTCTATGTCCCCTCGCCTGGTAGCGACTTGACAGCGACTTCTGTGATGCGAATTGTGCTTTGGCCTGAGACCCCAGAATCAAAATTTTGTTGTAGAAGATATGTAGTAAGTATCATTAAGCCATTCACTAGGGCTGGAAATAGATGCACTATACAGAAATTTTCGCTGCGAGGTTGCGAATCTTTTGAAATAAGATTTAATATGTAAATAGTTTGGGGAGAAGATAAGCTGGGGGAAGTGACTGTGTGGTGTGTATACTTGCGTTGCTGAATTAATTACTTAACTCACCAGGTATTTATTGGGTGTCTGTGCTGTGCCTAGCACGAGGCTATGTTATTGAAAAACGACCCTTTTCTCAGCAAAGCACTCTGGTTTGGTTATGGGCACTCTGCAGAAGGCAAGGAAATAAGCACAGAAAAAGGTTTTCGTCGCTTGCTCGAAGGTCACACGTGCATAGCCACTGCCAGAAAGAGAAGCCTGTTTTTCCCCGCAAGGCTTCTCCAGGGCACGTAGGGTGGAGGGAGGACAAGTCTGCAGCCGGGGCTGAGCTTCAGGCCATAGCTGGGGTCAGAGGTTCACCTTATGAAAACAGAAACTCTCTCTGGCTTGTAAGGAAATCAAACCATTGGGAGTTATTTTACTTTGTGTAGGATAAAACAGAACACGGGGGGATCAGGGTTGTCACTGGCTCAACAAAGGGACACAATCTTTATGGTAGAAGCAGCACCAACGAGGAGTCCGGAAATCTGAGTTCCTATCCTGTCTGGGCCACTGACTCTCCTGGGTCACTCTGCCTCTCTGTAATGGTACCTCTGTGGGCAGCCACGGGGTCCCCAACTGTAAAACCAATGGATTGGACCGCTGCAGTGATTCTTACCCTTGGTTGTATGTTGCGAGTTCCCTGGGGAGCTGAAAAACAAACAAAAAAAACATTGATAGCCTGACCCCAATCCCAGAGATTCTGATGACATTTAGGTGGGGTAAGCCCTCCAGCACTGGGAGTTTTAAAAATCTCACCCAATAATTCTACTGTGCAGCAGCCAAGTTGGAAAACCACTGGGCTAGGAGGTCTGGGGCGGGGGGGGGGGCCTCTTTCCGCCCCAGTATGCCATAACTTTACAGTGGAAGACAGTAGTTCTCCAACAGTCACATGCATAAGGATCACCTGGGAAGCCTATTTAAAAAATAACATTTCTCACCATACGATATCCCTTATACATGGACTCTACAGTACGATGCCAATGAACGTACCTGCGAAACAGAAACAGACTCCCAGACATAGAAAAGAGACTTGGGGTTTTCAGTGGGGTTGGGGGCAGGGAAGGGTTGGGAGTTTGGGATTAGCAGATGCAAACTACAGGGTGGATAAACAGCAGGGTCCTACTGTAGAGCACAGAGAACTAGAGTCAGTATCCTGTGATAAACCATAATGGAAAAGAATAGGAAAAGACTATACGCGAAATACACAAAGAACACACATGAAACTGAATCAGAAATTAACGGAAGAAATTAACACAACGGAAATTCACACAACCTTGTAAATCGACTAGACGTCAATAAAAAAGAAGGGGGAAAAGAAAAAAAATAGAAGCCAAGGTTGGGTTCCCTTTGCGGGGAGGGAGCATGCAGAAGAGGGGCTGGCAGGCTTCTATTTCTTGCTCTGGGTGGCAGCTACAAGGGTGCTCACTTTCTTGTTACTCATTAAGCTATATATTTACGGTTTGTGCACTTTCATGAAGGTGTGTTATATTTCACAATAAAAACAGTTTCTAAAACTGTAAAAAAATATATATAAATATAAAAAGTTAGCCTCCCTGAAAAGAGAAAATGGGTGAGAAAATTCTCCATATCCTGGAAATGACAGTACCAATGGGACTCTGACAGGTAGCACTCTTTCTAAGCTCCTGCCAGCACTGTGCTATATACGCTGGGGGCACAGAGAACAGCAATCCCCATAGGATGCCTGCCCTTAGCAAGTACACGGTCCACTTCCAGGATTTTATCCCCAGGACATCGTTCCGCAGAAGCGCCAAGATGACGGAGATTTGTAACAACAACAAGACTGGAAACCACCCAGATATTTACAAGAGCAGGAGGGTTTTCTCAACCGTTTGAGTAGAAAGACTATCCGGCCTACCCACACCTATACCCTGGCAGGGTCAGCCTGTTCCCTATGGACGTGGTGGTTGGTTTAGGGGGAGGCTGGTGAGCCTGCCCCAAGGGGGTGGGGGCTTGGAGGCTCAACAAAGGGGTGTGTGATGCGATGGTGACGGGTCACAAAGGGCTTGCGGTATAAATAGGGTCGGGTCAAGAGACTCTGGCAGAGTCCTGCAGGGAGGTGACGAGGTGCTTTCGTTCCCTCTCTCTCTCTCTCTCTCTCCGAGACTCAACTTGTGGCTGGTGGCTCTGTCTTGAACGAAGAGAGCCATGAGCAGTGAGAGTTTACCTCATTACACGGCCAATAGCTACTGTTCAGTGGGGGCGTCGAGGACCTCCATGGGGGTCCTGCAACGACAACTGTACGAGGGAGGAGAGTATGACATTTTCAAGTACGCTCCCATGTTGGAGAGCGACTTTATCCAGGTCAGCAAGGAAGGAGAACTGATCGACCTAGACAACCGCGTCCGAACGGTGACTGTGGGCGTCGCATCCACCAGCCCCCTCTTCCCACTACCTGACGTCATGCTGCTGGCCCGACCAAGGAAAGTCTGTGCCGGGATCACCAAGGGGAGAGGTTGCAAGCCCGTGAAGACCCTAGAGCTCACCAGGCTGCTCCCCTTGAAGTTTGTCAAGATCTCCATCCACAACCGGGAGAAACAGCAGCTGTGCCTGAGTCTTGCTACCGGCCGGACTTTCTACCTGCAGCTGTGCCCCTCTTCCGACGCACAAGAAGACCTCTTTTCCTATTGGGAAAAGCTTGTCTATATCCTGAGACCACCGGTAGACAGTTACAGCGGTACCCCGATGCTCCAAACTGGAGATGCAGCGACTACAGAGGATGCCGACATCCTAGTGGTAAGCACCTACAGGGACTCAAGAACACGGGGCAGGGTGCTTTGGGAGAGCAAGGCAAAGCTGGTCCTTCATAGCCTTTGGTGCTCTCTGAGACTCGCCTGGGAAATACCTTCTACTGCTGAAAAGGGTCAGGGACACACGAGCTATCACTACAGGAGTCACCACACTGGAGAGGTTCCGAGTGCTGCACCACCTTGTCCCACGAGGCCGAATTTCAGAGACACCTTAGGTATCACCTCGGCTGCACTGGTCTCATCACTAGGGCTGTAATCCCTTCTACAGCATCCTGACTGTCTGGTCTCTGCTTGAACACTTACCCCAGCCCATGTAGTCTCAGGAGTTGGGGAACATCATTCACAGTTGGGAAGTCCTTCCTTCATTGTGTCTCCCCGGGACTCCGACATGCTGACTCAAATCAGCCCAACCCGTGGAGTCACCAAAACGTACACGGTGTGCATCCCTTGACCCAGGAACCCCACTTCTAGGAATCTGCCCTGCAGGGAGAGAAGCACAAGGGTATAAAGTTAAAGTGTAGAGCATCATGGAGAATTGTATCAGTGCTCTCCCTGACCCTGGGACTGTTCAAGTAAAGTGGAGTGGCCGTTTGACAGGGGTGCAGTAGATGGGGTCTTGCATCCAATGGGAGCTTAGACTGGGTGATGTCAAAAGGTTATTCTAAGTATAAGGCCTTGAGTTGCTCAGCTCCAGGATGAGAGAGGAGCGGACAGTTCTGAGCTCACTTTCTGTCATCTCTCTCCTACCTGTCTCTCCTCCCCTTGGCTCAGACCACAGAGCTCCACAGAGAAAGGGATCAGGATGAGGTTGGGCTTCACAAGCGTCGTGACGTGACTGGAGCCACGTCTTGTGCTTATGTGGGGGGAGAGGGAATCCATCATGCCCCCCGTGGATCAACTGCAGCCCTGAAAGGCGCCGAAGGATCGGCGGCAGGGATGACCGTGGGCCTGGCGGGAGCCACCATCGAGGATCCAGGAGAAAGCGGATCCGGCCAGGCCACCGCAGGTGCTGCCCGCCTATCCCCGCAGGGCACGAACCTGGTCTCGGCGGATGTTGCCAGCACATCCTCGACGGGGGCAGATGGTCCAGAGAGCAGCACGAGCGTGGTGTTGCCAGGTGCAGTCACAACCAGCAAGCCTGCTGCTGGAAGAGCTGAAGGGAAGGTCGCAGCCCCCGTGGTCTCCACCTTGCAGAGTGAAGGCTCCACGTCTGAACGGGATGGAAGCCAGAAGGTCTCCCACCCCAGGGATGAAGCCTGGAAGGAAAAAAAGGAAAGGAGGACACGTCTTCAGCGAGGAAACGTTCCCATCACCGCAGGACAGGTGAAGGTCACCACAGGACAGGAGGGGACAAGACCCAGAAAGCATCCTCCCACTGGTCCTCATGCGGCCATGAAAACTCCAAAGGTGACAAAGGAGGGGAGGACAGCTCGCAGACGGAGGAAGAGCCAGCCCGCCACCAGTTCGGGGACTCGAAGTAAGACATCCAGTGAGATCCTCTCCTTCTTTAGGCGCTTCAGTCATTCCTGATTCAGCACCAAGGCTCACACATGGCCACTGGGAGGTAGACAAAGCCCCGGTTGGCTTGCATCCTTCCCTAGAGAGGCAATTCCTACTTTCTCTAATAAAGGAAACCATACAACTCCAAAAGAAATGCTATCTTGTGTTTTCTATGTCCCCTCGCCTGGTAGCGACTTGACAGCGACTTCTGTGGTGCGAATTGTGCTTTGGCCTGAGACCCCAGAATCAAAATTTTGTTGTAGAAGATATGTAGTAAGTATCATTAAGCCATTCACTAGGGCTGGAAATAGATGCACTATACAGAAATTTTCGCTGCGAGGTTGCGAATCTTTTGAAATAAGATTTAATATGTAAATAGTTTGGGGAGAAGATAAGCTGGGGGAAGTGACTGTGTGGTGTGTATACTTGCGTTGCTGAATTAATTACTTAACTCACCAGGTATTTATTGGGTGTCTGTGCTGTGCCTAGCACGAGGCTATGTTATTGAAAAACGACCCTTTTCTCAGCAAAGCACTCTGGTTTGGTTATGGGCACTCTGCAGAAGGCAAGGAAATAAGCACAGAAAAAGGTTTTCGTCGCTTGCTCGAAGGTCACACGTGCATAGCCACTGCCAGAAAGAGAAGCCTGTTTTTCCCCGCAAGGCTTCTCCAGGGCACGTAGGGTGGAGGGAGGACAAGTCTGCAGCCGGGGCTGAGCTTCAGGCCATAGCTGGGGTCAGAGGTTCACCTTATGAAAACAGAAACTCTCTCTGGCTTGTAAGGAAATCAAACCATTGGGAGTTATTTTACTTTGTGTAGGATAAAACAGAACACGGGGGGATCAGGGTTGTCACTGGCTCAACAAAGGGACACAATCTTTATGGTAGAAGCAGCACCAACGAGGAGTCCGGAAATCTGAGTTCCTATCCTGTCTGGGCCACTGACTCTCCTGGGTCACTCTGCCTCTCTGTAATGGTACCTCTGTGGGCAGCCACGGGGTCCCCAACTGTAAAACCAATGGATTGGACCGCTGCAGTGATTCTTACCCTTGGTTGTATGTTGCGAGTTCCCTGGGGAGCTGAAAAACAAACAAAAAAAACATTGATAGCCTGACCCCAATCCCAGAGATTCTGATGACATTTAGGTGGGGTAAGCCCTCCAGCACTGGGAGTTTTAAAAATCTCACCCAATAATTCTACTGTGCAGCAGCCAAGTTGGAAAACCACTGGGCTAGGAGGTCTGGGGCGGGGGGGGGGCCTCTTTCCGCCCCAGTATGCCATAACTTTACAGTGGAAGACAGTAGTTCTCCAACAGTCACATGCATAAGGATCACCTGGGAAGCCTATTTAAAAAATAACATTTCTCACCATACGATATCCCTTATACATGGACTCTACAGTACGATGCCAATGAACGTACCTGCGAAACAGAAACAGACTCCCAGACATAGAAAAGAGACTTGGGGTTTTCAGTGGGGTTGGGGGCAGGGAAGGGTTGGGAGTTTGGGATTAGCAGATGCAAACTACAGGGTGGATAAACAGCAGGGTCCTACTGTAGAGCACAGAGAACTAGAGTCAGTATCCTGTGATAAACCATAATGGAAAAGAATAGGAAAAGACTATAACATGAAATACACAAAGAACACACATGAAACTGAATCAGAAATTAACGGAAGAAATTAACACAACGGAAATTCACACAACCTTGTAAATCGACTAGACGTCAATAAAAAAGAAGGGGGAAAAGAAAAAAAATAGAAGCCAAGGTTGGGTTCCCTTTGCGGGGAGGGAGCATGCAGAAGAGGGGCTGGCAGGCTTCTATTTCTTGCTCTGGGTGGCAGCTACAAGGGTGCTCACTTTCTTGTTACTCATTAAGCTATATATTTACGGTTTGTGCACTTTCATGAAGGTGTGTTATATTTCACAATAAAAACAGTTTCTAAAACTGTAAAAAAATATATATAAATATAAAAAGTTAGCCTCCCTGAAAAGAGAAAATGGGTGAGAAAATTCTCCATATCCTGGAAATGACAGTACCAATGGGACTCTGACAGGTAGCACTCTTTCTAAGCTCCTGCCAGCACTGTGCTATATACGCTGGGGGCACAGAGAACAGCAATCCCCATAGGATGCCTGCCCTTAGCAAGTACACGGTCCACTTCCAGGATTTTATCCCCAGGACATCGTTCCGCAGAAGCGCCAAGATGACGGAGATTTGTAACAACAACAAGACTGGAAACCACCCAGATATTTACAAGAGCAGGAGGGTTTTCTCAACCGTTTGAGTAGAAAGACTATCCGGCCTACCCACACCTATACCCTGGCAGGGTCAGCCTGTTCCCTATGGACGTGGTGGTTGGTTTAGGGGGAGGCTGGTGAGCCTGCCCCAAGGGGGTGGGGGCTTGGAGGCTCAACAAAGGGGTGTGTGATGCGATGGTGACGGGTCACAAAGGGCTTGCGGTATAAATAGGGTCGGGTCAAGAGACTCTGGCAGAGTCCTGCAGGGAGGTGACGAGGTGCTTTCGTTCCCTCTCTCTCTCTCTCTCTCTCCGAGACTCAACTTGTGGCTGGTGGCTCTGTCTTGAACGAAGAGAGCCATGAGCAGTGAGAGTTTACCTCATTACACGGCCAATAGCTACTGTTCAGTGGGGGCGTCGAGGACCTCCATGGGGGTCCTGCAACGACAACTGTACGAGGGAGGAGAGTATGACATTTTCAAGTACGCTCCCATGTTGGAGAGCGACTTTATCCAGGTCAGCAAGGAAGGAGAACTGATCGACCTAGACAACCGCGTCCGAACGGTGACTGTGGGCGTCGCATCCACCAGCCCCCTCTTCCCACTACCTGACGTCATGCTGCTGGCCCGACCAAGGAAAGTCTGTGCCGGGATCACCAAGGGGAGAGGTTGCAAGCCCGTGAAGACCCTAGAGCTCACCAGGCTGCTCCCCTTGAAGTTTGTCAAGATCTCCATCCACAACCGGGAGAAACAGCAGCTGTGCCTGAGTCTTGCTACCGGCCGGACTTTCTACCTGCAGCTGTGCCCCTCTTCCGACGCACAAGAAGACCTCTTTTCCTATTGGGAAAAGCTTGTCTATATCCTGAGACCACCGGTAGACAGTTACAGCGGTACCCCGATGCTCCAAACTGGAGATGCAGCGACTACAGAGGATGCCGACATCCTAGTGGTAAGCACCTACAGGGACTCAAGAACACGGGGCAGGGTGCTTTGGGAGAGCAAGGCAAAGCTGGTCCTTCATAGCCTTTGGTGCTCTCTGAGACTCGCCTGGGAAATACCTTCTACTGTTGAAAAGGGTCAGGGACACACGAGCTATCACTACAGGAGTCACCACACTGGAGAGGTTCCGAGTGCTGCACCACCTTGTCCCACGAGGCCGAATTTCAGAGACACCTTAGGTATCACCTCGGCTGCACTGGTCTCATCACTAGGGCTGTAATCCCTTCTACAGCATCCTGACTGTCTGGTCTCTGCTTGAACACTTACCCCAGCCCATGTAGTCTCAGGAGTTGGGGAACATCATTCACAGTTGGGAAGTCCTTCCTTCATTGTGTCTCCCCGGGACTCCGACATGCTGACTCAAATCAGCCCAACCCGTGGAGTCACCAAAACGTACACGGTGTGCATCCCTTGACCCAGGAACCCCACTTCTAGGAATCTGCCCTGCAGGGAGAGAAGCACAAGGGTATAAAGTTAAAGTGTAGAGCATCATGGAGAATTGTATCAGTGCTCTCCCTGACCCTGGGACTGTTCAAGTAAAGTGGAGTGGCCGTTTGACAGGGGTGCAGTAGATGGGGTCTTGCATCCAATGGGAGCTTAGACTGGGTGATGTCAAAAGGTTATTCTAAGTATAAGGCCTTGAGTTGCTCAGCTCCAGGATGAGAGAGGAGCGGACAGTTCTGAGCTCACTTTCTGTCATCTCTCTCCTACCTGTCTCTCCTCCCCTTGGCTCAGACCACAGAGCTCCACAGAGAAAGGGATCAGGATGAGGTTGGGCTTCACAAGCGTCGTGACGTGACTGGAGCCACGTCTTGTGCTTATGTGGGGGGAGAGGGAATCCATCATGCCCCCCGTGGATCAACTGCAGCCCTGAAAGGCGCCGAAGGATCGGCGGCAGGGATGACCGTGGGCCTGGCGGGAGCCACCATCGAGGATCCAGGAGAAAGCGGATCCGGCCAGGCCACCGCAGGTGCTGCCCGCCTATCCCCGCAGGGCACGAACCTGGTCTCGGCGGATGTTGCCAGCACATCCTCGACGGGGGCAGATGGTCCAGAGAGCAGCACGAGCGTGGTGTTGCCAGGTGCAGTCACAACCAGCAAGCCTGCTGCTGGAAGAGCTGAAGGGAAGGTCGCAGCCCCCGTGGTCTCCACCTTGCAGAGTGAAGGCTCCACGTCTGAACGGGATGGAAGCCAGAAGGTCTCCCACCCCAGGGATGAAGCCTGGAAGGAAAAAAAGGAAAGGAGGACACGTCTTCAGCGAGGAAACGTTCCCATCACCGCAGGACAGGTGAAGGTCACCACAGGACAGGAGGGGACAAGACCCAGAAAGCATCCTCCCACTGGTCCTCATGCGGCCATGAAAACTCCAAAGGTGACAAAGGAGGGGAGGACAGCTCGCAGACGGAGGAAGAGCCAGCCCGCCACCAGTTCGGGGACTCGAAGTAAGACATCCAGTGAGATCCTCTCCTTCTTTAGGCGCTTCAGTCATTCCTGATTCAGCACCAAGGCTCACACATGGCCACTGGGAGGTAGACAAAGCCCCGGTTGGCTTGCATCCTTCCCTAGAGAGGCAATTCCTACTTTCTCTAATAAAGGAAACCATACAACTCCAAAAGAAATGCTATCTTGTGTTTTCTATGTCCCCTCGCCTGGTAGCGACTTGACAGCGACTTCTGTGATGCGAATTGTGCTTTGGCCTGAGACCCCAGAATCAAAATTTTGTTGTAGAAGATATGTAGTAAGTATCATTAAGCCATTCACTAGGGCTGGAAATAGATGCACTATACAGAAATTTTCGCTGCGAGGTTGCGAATCTTTTGAAATAAGATTTAATATGTAAATAGTTTGGGGAGAAGATAAGCTGGGGGAAGTGACTGTGTGGTGTGTATACTTGCGTTGCTGAATTAATTACTTAACTCACCAGGTATTTATTGGGTGTCTGTGCTGTGCCTAGCACGAGGCTATGTTATTGAAAAACGACCCTTTTCTCAGCAAAGCACTCTGGTTTGGTTATGGGCACTCTGCAGAAGGCAAGGAAATAAGCACAGAAAAAGGTTTTCGTCGCTTGCTCGAAGGTCACACGTGCATAGCCACTGCCAGAAAGAGAAGCCTGTTTTTCCCCGCAAGGCTTCTCCAGGGCACGTAGGGTGGAGGGAGGACAAGTCTGCAGCCGGGGCTGAGCTTCAGGCCATAGCTGGGGTCAGAGGTTCACCTTATGAAAACAGAAACTCTCTCTGGCTTGTAAGGAAATCAAACCATTGGGAGTTATTTTACTTTGTGTAGGATAAAACAGAACACGGGGGGATCAGGGTTGTCACTGGCTCAACAAAGGGACACAATCTTTATGGTAGAAGCAGCACCAACGAGGAGTCCGGAAATCTGAGTTCCTATCCTGTCTGGGCCACTGACTCTCCTGGGTCACTCTGCCTCTCTGTAATGGTACCTCTGTGGGCAGCCACGGGGTCCCCAACTGTAAAACCAATGGATTGGACCGCTGCAGTGATTCTTACCCTTGGTTGTATGTTGCGAGTTCCCTGGGGAGCTGAAAAACAAACAAAAAAAACATTGATAGCCTGACCCCAATCCCAGAGATTCTGATGACATTTAGGTGGGGTAAGCCCTCCAGCACTGGGAGTTTTAAAAATCTCACCCAATAATTCTACTGTGCAGCAGCCAAGTTGGAAAACCACTGGGCTAGGAGGTCTGGGGCGGGGGGGGGGGCCTCTTTCCGCCCCAGTATGCCATAACTTTACAGTGGAAGACAGTAGTTCTCCAACAGTCACATGCATAAGGATCACCTGGGAAGCCTATTTAAAAAATAACGTTTCTCACCATACGATATCCCTTATACATGGACTCTACAGTACGATGCCAATGAACGTACCTGCGAAACAGAAACAGACTCCCAGACATAGAAAAGAGACTTGGGGTTTTCAGTGGGGTTGGGGGCAGGGAAGGGTTGGGAGTTTGGGATTAGCAGATGCAAACTACAGGGTGGATAAACAGCAGGGTCCTACTGTAGAGCACAGAGAACTAGAGTCAGTATCCTGTGATAAACCATAATGGAAAAGAATAGGAAAAGACTATACGCGAAATACACAAAGAACACACATGAAACTGAATCAGAAATTAACGGAAGAAATTAACACAACGGAAATTCACACAACCTTGTAAATCGACTAGACGTCAATAAAAAAGAAGGGGGAAAAGAAAAAAAATAGAAGCCAAGGTTGGGTTCCCTTTGCGGGGAGGGAGCATGCAGAAGAGGGGCTGGCAGGCTTCTATTTCTTGCTCTGGGTGGCAGCTACAAGGGTGCTCACTTTCTTGTTACTCATTAAGCTATATATTTACGGTTTGTGCACTTTCATGAAGGTGTGTTATATTTCACAATAAAAACAGTTTCTAAAACTGTAAAAAAATATATATAAATATAAAAAGTTAGCCTCCCTGAAAAGAGAAAATGGGTGAGAAAATTCTCCATATCCTGGAAATGACAGTACCAATGGGACTCTGACAGGTAGCACTCTTTCTAAGCTCCTGCCAGCACTGTGCTATATACGCTGGGGGCACAGAGAACAGCAATCCCCATAGGATGCCTGCCCTTAGCAAGTACACGGTCCACTTCCAGGATTTTATCCCCAGGACATCGTTCCGCAGAAGCGCCAAGATGACGGAGATTTGTAACAACAACAAGACTGGAAACCACCCAGATATTTACAAGAGCAGGAGGGTTTTCTCAACCGTTTGAGTAGAAAGACTATCCGGCCTACCCACACCTATACCCTGGCAGGGTCAGCCTGTTCCCTATGGACGTGGTGGTTGGTTTAGGGGGAGGCTGGTGAGCCTGCCCCAAGGGGGTGGGGGCTTGGAGGCTCAACAAAGGGGTGTGTGATGCGATGGTGACGGGTCACAAAGGGCTTGCGGTATAAATAGGGTCGGGTCAAGAGACTCTGGCAGAGTCCTGCAGGGAGGTGACGAGGTGCTTTCGTTCCCTCTCTCTCTCTCTCTCTCTCCGAGACTCAACTTGTGGCTGGTGGCTCTGTCTTGAACGAAGAGAGCCATGAGCAGTGAGAGTTTACCTCATTACACGGCCAATAGCTACTGTTCAGTGGGGGCGTCGAGGACCTCCATGGGGGTCCTGCAACGACAACTGTACGAGGGAGGAGAGTATGACATTTTCAAGTACGCTCCCATGCTGGAGAGCGACTTTATCCAGGTCAGCAAGGAAGGAGAACTGATCGACCTAGACAACCGCGTCCGAACGGTGACTGTGGGCGTCGCATCCACCAGCCCCCTCTTCCCACTACCTGACGTCATGCTGCTGGCCCGACCAAGGAAAGTCTGTGCCGGGATCACCAAGGGGAGAGGTTGCAAGCCCGTGAAGACCCTAGAGCTCACCAGGCTGCTCCCCTTGAAGTTTGTCAAGATCTCCATCCACAACCGGGAGAAACAGCAGCTGTGCCTGAGTCTTGCTACCGGCCGGACTTTCTACCTGCAGCTGTGCCCCTCTTCCGACGCACAAGAAGACCTCTTTTCCTATTGGGAAAAGCTTGTCTATATCCTGAGACCACCGGTAGACAGTTACAGCGGTACCCCGATGCTCCAAACTGGAGATGCAGCGACTACAGAGGATGCCGACATCCTAGTGGTAAGCACCTACAGGGACTCAAGAACACGGGGCAGGGTGCTTTGGGAGAGCAAGGCAAAGCTGGTCCTCCATAGCCTTTGGTGCTCTCTGAGACTCGCCTGGGAAATACCTTCTACTGTTGAAAAGGGTCAGGGACACACGAGCTATCACTACAGGAGTCACCACACTGGAGAGGTTCCGAGTGCTGCACCACCTTGTCCCACGAGGCCGAATTTCAGAGACACCTTAGGTATCACCTCGGCTGCACTGGTCTCATCACTAGGGCTGTAATCCCTTCTACAGCATCCTGACTGTCTGGTCTCTGCTTGAACACTTACCCCAGCCCATGTAGTCTCAGGAGTTGGGGAACATCATTCACAGTTGGGAAGTCCTTCCTTCATTGTGTCTCCCCGGGACTCCGACATGCTGACTCAAATCAGCCCAACCCGTGGAGTCACCAAAACGTACACGGTGTGCATCCCTTGACCCAGGAACCCCACTTCTAGGAATCTGCCCTGCAGGGAGAGAAGCACAAGGGTATAAAGTTAAAGTGTAGAGCATCATGGAGAATTGTATCAGTGCTCTCCCTGACCCTGGGACTGTTCAAGTAAAGTGGAGTGGCCGTTTGACAGGGGTGCAGTAGATGGGGTCTTGCATCCAATGGGAGCTTAGACTGGGTGATGTCAAAAGGTTATTCTAAGTATAAGGCCTTGAGTTGCTCAGCTCCAGGATGAGAGAGGAGCGGACAGTTCTGAGCTCACTTTCTGTCATCTCTCTCCTACCTGTCTCTCCTCCCCTTGGCTCAGACCACAGAGCTCCACAGAGAAAGGGATCAGGATGAGGTTGGGCTTCACAAGCGTCGTGACGTGACTGGAGCCACGTCTTGTGCTTATGTGGGGGGAGAGGGAATCCATCATGCCCCCCGTGGATCAACTGCAGCCCTGAAAGGCGCCAAAGGATCGGCGGCAGGGATGACCGTGGGCCTGGCGGGAGCCACCATCGAGGATCCAGGAGAAAGCGGATCCGGCCAGGCCACCGCAGGTGCTGCCCGCCTATCCCCGCAGGGCACGAACCTGGTCTCGGCGGATGTTGCCAGCACATCCTCAACGGGGGCAGATGGTCCAGAGAGCAGCACGAGCGTGGTGTTGCCAGGTGCAGTCACAACCAGCAAGCCTGCTGCTGGAAGAGCTGAAGGGAAGGTCGCAGCCCCCGTGGTCTCCACCTTGCAGAGTGAAGGCTCCACGTCTGAACGGGATGGAAGCCAGAAGGTCTCCCACCCCAGGGATGAAGCCTGGAAGGAAAAAAAGGAAAGGAGGACACGTCTTCAGCGAGGAAACGTTCCCATCACCGCAGGACAGGTGAAGGTCACCACAGGACAGGAGGGGACAAGACCCAGAAAGCATCCTCCCACTGGTCCTCATGCGGCCATGAAAACTCCAAAGGTGACAAAGGAGGGGAGGACAGCTCGCAGACGGAGGAAGAGCCAGCCCGCCACCAGTTCGGGGACTCGAAGTAAGACATCCAGTGAGATCCTCTCCTTCTTTAGGCGCTTCAGTCATTCCTGATTCAGCACCAAGGCTCACACATGGCCACTGGGAGGTAGACAAAGCCCCGGTTGGCTTGCATCCTTCCCTAGAGAGGCAATTCCTACTTTCTCTAATAAAGGAAACCATACAACTCCAAAAGAAATGCTATCTTGTGTTTTCTATGTCCCCTCGCCTGGTAGCGACTTGACAGCGACTTCTGTGATGCGAATTGTGCTTTGGCCTGAGACCCCAGAATCAAAATTTTGTTGTAGAAGATATGTAGTAAGTATCATTAAGCCATTCACTAGGGCTGGAAATAGATGCACTATACAGAAATTTTCGCTGCGAGGTTGCGAATCTTTTGAAATAAGATTTAATATGTAAATAGTTTGGGGAGAAGATAAGCTGGGGGAAGTGACTGTGTGGTGTGTATACTTGCGTTGCTGAATTAATTACTTAACTCACCAGGTATTTATTGGGTGTCTGTGCTGTGCCTAGCACGAGGCTATGTTATTGAAAAACGACCCTTTTCTCAGCAAAGCACTCTGGTTTGGTTATGGGCACTCTGCAGAAGGCAAGGAAATAAGCACAGAAAAAGGTTTTCGTCGCTTGCTCGAAGGTCACACGTGCATAGCCACTGCCAGAAAGAGAAGCCTGTTTTTCCCCGCAAGGCTTCTCCAGGGCACGTAGGGTGGAGGGAGGACAAGTCTGCAGCCGGGGCTGAGCTTCAGGCCATAGCTGGGGTCAGAGGTTCACCTTATGAAAACAGAAACTCTCTCTGGCTTGTAAGGAAATCAAACCATTGGGAGTTATTTTACTTTGTGTAGGATAAAACAGAACACGGGGGGATCAGGGTTGTCACTGGCTCAACAAAGGGACACAATCTTTATGGTAGAAGCAGCACCAACGAGGAGTCCGGAAATCTGAGTTCCTATCCTGTCTGGGCCACTGACTCTCCTGGGTCACTCTGCCTCTCTGTAATGGTACCTCTGTGGGCAGCCACGGGGTCCCCAACTGTAAAACCAATGGATTGGACCGCTGCAGTGATTCTTACCCTTGGTTGTATGTTGCGAGTTCCCTGGGGAGCTGAAAAACAAACAAAAAAAACATTGATAGCCTGACCCCAATCCCAGAGATTCTGATGACATTTAGGTGGGGTAAGCCCTCCAGCACTGGGAGTTTTAAAAATCTCACCCAATAATTCTACTGTGCAGCAGCCAAGTTGGAAAACCACTGGGCTAGGAGGTCTGGGGCGGGGGGGGGGGCCTCTTTCCGCCCCAGTATGCCATAACTTTACAGTGGAAGACAGTAGTTCTCCAACAGTCACATGCATAAGGATCACCTGGGAAGCCTATTTAAAAAATAACATTTCTCACCATACGATATCCCTTATACATGGACTCTACAGTACGATGCCAATGAACGTACCTGCGAAACAGAAACAGACTCCCAGACATAGAAAAGAGACTTGGGGTTTTCAGTGGGGTTGGGGGCAGGGAAGGGTTGGGAGTTTGGGATTAGCAGATGCAAACTACAGGGTGGATAAACAGCAGGGTCCTACTGTAGAGCACAGAGAACTAGAGTCAGTATCCTGTGATAAACCATAATGGAAAAGAATAGGAAAAGACTATAACATGAAATACACAAAGAACACACATGAAACTGAATCAGAAATTAACGGAAGAAATTAACACAACGGAAATTCACACAACCTTGTAAATCGACTAGACGTCAATAAAAAAGAAGGGGGAAAAGAAAAAAAATAGAAGCCAAGGTTGGGTTCCCTTTGCGGGGAGGGAGCATGCAGAAGAGGGGCTGGCAGGCTTCTATTTCTTGCTCTGGGTGGCAGCTACAAGGGTGCTCACTTTCTTGTTACTCATTAAGCTATATATTTACGGTTTGTGCACTTTCATGAAGGTGTGTTATATTTCACAATAAAAACAGTTTCTAAAACTGTAAAAAAATATATATAAATATAAAAAGTTAGCCTCCCTGAAAAGAGAAAATGGGTGAGAAAATTCTCCATATCCTGGAAATGACAGTACCAATGGGACTCTGACAGGTAGCACTCTTTCTAAGCTCCTGCCAGCACTGTGCTATATACGCTGGGGGCACAGAGAACAGCAATCCCCATAGGATGCCTGCCCTTAGCAAGTACACGGTCCACTTCCAGGATTTTATCCCCAGGACATCGTTCCGCAGAAGCGCCAAGATGACGGAGATTTGTAACAACAACAAGACTGGAAACCACCCAGATATTTACAAGAGCAGGAGGGTTTTCTCAACCGTTTGAGTAGAAAGACTATCCGGCCTACCCACACCTATACCCTGGCAGGGTCAGCCTGTTCCCTATGGACGTGGTGGTTGGTTTAGGGGGAGGCTGGTGAGCCTGCCCCAAGGGGGTGGGGGCTTGGAGGCTCAACAAAGGGGTGTGTGATGCGATGGTGACGGGTCACAAAGGGCTTGCGGTATAAATAGGGTCGGGTCAAGAGACTCTGGCAGAGTCCTGCAGGGAGGTGACGAGGTGCTTTCGTTCCCTCTCTCTCTCTCTCTCTCTCCGAGACTCAACTTGTGGCTGGTGGCTCTGTCTTGAACGAAGAGAGCCATGAGCAGTGAGAGTTTACCTCATTACACGGCCAATAGCTACTGTTCAGTGGGGGCGTCGAGGACCTCCATGGGGGTCCTGCAACGACAACTGTACGAGGGAGGAGAGTATGACATTTTCAAGTACGCTCCCATGTTGGAGAGCGACTTTATCCAGGTCAGCAAGGAAGGAGAACTGATCGACCTAGACAACCGCGTCCGAACGGTGACTGTGGGCGTCGCATCCACCAGCCCCCTCTTCCCACTACCTGACGTCATGCTGCTGGCCCGACCAAGGAAAGTCTGTGCCGGGATCACCAAGGGGAGAGGTTGCAAGCCCGTGAAGACCCTAGAGCTCACCAGGCTGCTCCCCTTGAAGTTTGTCAAGATCTCCATCCACAACCGGGAGAAACAGCAGCTGTGCCTGAGTCTTGCTACCGGCCGGACTTTCTACCTGCAGCTGTGCCCCTCTTCCGACGCACAAGAAGACCTCTTTTCCTATTGGGAAAAGCTTGTCTATATCCTGAGACCACCGGTAGACAGTTACAGCGGTACCCCGATGCTCCAAACTGGAGATGCAGCGACTACAGAGGATGCCGACATCCTAGTGGTAAGCACCTACAGGGACTCAAGAACACGGGGCAGGGTGCTTTGGGAGAGCAAGGCAAAGCTGGTCCTCCATAGCCTTTGGTGCTCTCTGAGACTCGCCTGGGAAATACCTTCTACTGTTGAAAAGGGTCAGGGACACACGAGCTATCACTACAGGAGTCACCACACTGGAGAGGTTCCGAGTGCTGCACCACCTTGTCCCACGAGGCCGAATTTCAGAGACACCTTAGGTATCACCTCGGCTGCACTGGTCTCATCACTAGGGCTGTAATCCCTTCTACAGCATCCTGACTGTCTGGTCTCTGCTTGAACACTTACCCCAGCCCATGTAGTCTCAGGAGTTGGGGAACATCATTCACAGTTGGGAAGTCCTTCCTTCATTGTGTCTCCCCGGGACTCCGACATGCTGACTCAAATCAGCCCAACCCATGGAGTCACCAAAACGTACACGGTGTGCATCCCTTGACCCAGGAACCCCACTTCTAGGAATCTGCCCTGCAGGGAGAGAAGCACAAGGGTATAAAGTTAAAGTGTAGAGCATCATGGAGAATTGTATCAGTGCTCTCCCTGACCCTGGGACTGTTCAAGTAAAGTGGAGTGGCCGTTTGACAGGGGTGCAGTAGATGGGGTCTTGCATCCAATGGGAGCTTAGACTGGGTGATGTCAAAAGGTTATTCTAAGTATAAGGCCTTGAGTTGCTCAGCTCCAGGATGAGAGAGGAGCGGACAGTTCTGAGCTCACTTTCTGTCATCTCTCTCCTACCTGTCTCTCCTCCCCTTGGCTCAGACCACAGAGCTCCACAGAGAAAGGGATCAGGATGAGGTTGGGCTTCACAAGCGTCGTGACGTGACTGGAGCCACGTCTTGTGCTTATGTGGGGGGAGAGGGAATCCATCATGCCCCCCGTGGATCAACTGCAGCCCTGAAAGGCGCCGAAGGATCGGCGGCAGGGATGACCGTGGGCCTGGCGGGAGCCACCATCGAGGATCCAGGAGAAAGCGGATCCGGCCAGGCCACCGCAGGTGCTGCCCGCCTATCCCCGCAGGGCACGAACCTGGTCTCGGCGGATGTTGCCAGCACATCCTCGACGGGGGCAGATGGTCCAGAGAGCAGCACGAGCGTGGTGTTGCCAGGTGCAGTCACAACCAGCAAGCCTGCTGCTGGAAGAGCTGAAGGGAAGGTCGCAGCCCCCGTGGTCTCCACCTTGCAGAGTGAAGGCTCCACGTCTGAACGGGATGGAAGCCAGAAGGTCTCCCACCCCAGGGATGAAGCCTGGAAGGAAAAAAAGGAAAGGAGGACACGTCTTCAGCGAGGAAACGTTCCCATCACCGCAGGACAGGTGAAGGTCACCACAGGACAGGAGGGGACAAGACCCAGAAAGCATCCTCCCACTGGTCCTCATGCGGCCATGAAAACTCCAAAGGTGACAAAGGAGGGGAGGACAGCTCGCAGACGGAGGAAGAGCCAGCCCGCCACCAGTTCGGGGACTCGAAGTAAGACATCCAGTGAGATCCTCTCCTTCTTTAGGCGCTTCAGTCATTCCTGATTCAGCACCAAGGCTCACACATGGCCACTGGGAGGTAGACAAAGCCCCGGTTGGCTTGCATCCTTCCCTAGAGAGGCAATTCCTACTTTCTCTAATAAAGGAAACCATACAACTCCAAAAGAAATGCTATCTTGTGTTTTCTATGTCCCCTCGCCTGGTAGCGACTTGACAGCGACTTCTGTGATGCGAATTGTGCTTTGGCCTGAGACCCCAGAATCAAAATTTTGTTGTAGAAGATATGTAGTAAGTATCATTAAGCCATTCACTAGGGCTGGAAATAGATGCACTATACAGAAATTTTCGCTGCGAGGTTGCGAATCTTTTGAAATAAGATTTAATATGTAAATAGTTTGGGGAGAAGATAAGCTGGGGGAAGTGACTGTGTGGTGTGTATACTTGCGTTGCTGAATTAATTACTTAACTCACCAGGTATTTATTGGGTGTCTGTGCTGTGCCTAGCACGAGGCTATGTTATTGAAAAACGACCCTTTTCTCAGCAAAGCACTCTGGTTTGGTTATGGGCACTCTGCAGAAGGCAAGGAAATAAGCACAGAAAAAGGTTTTCGTCGCTTGCTCGAAGGTCACACGTGCATAGCCACTGCCAGAAAGAGAAGCCTGTTTTTCCCCGCAAGGCTTCTCCAGGGCACGTAGGGTGGAGGGAGGACAAGTCTGCAGCCGGGGCTGAGCTTCAGGCCATAGCTGGGGTCAGAGGTTCACCTTATGAAAACAGAAACTCTCTCTGGCTTGTAAGGAAATCAAACCATTGGGAGTTATTTTACTTTGTGTAGGATAAAACAGAACACGGGGGGATCAGGGTTGTCACTGGCTCAACAAAGGGACACAATCTTTATGGTAGAAGCAGCACCAACGAGGAGTCCGGAAATCTGAGTTCCTATCCTGTCTGGGCCACTGACTCTCCTGGGTCACTCTGCCTCTCTGTAATGGTACCTCTGTGGGCAGCCACGGGGTCCCCAACTGTAAAACCAATGGATTGGACCGCTGCAGTGATTCTTACCCTTGGTTGTATGTTGCGAGTTCCCTGGGGAGCTGAAAAACAAACAAAAAAAACATTGATAGCCTGACCCCAATCCCAGAGATTCTGATGACATTTAGGTGGGGTAAGCCCTCCAGCACTGGGAGTTTTAAAAATCTCACCCAATAATTCTACTGTGCAGCAGCCAAGTTGGAAAACCACTGGGCTAGGAGGTCTGGGGCGGGGGGGGGGGGCCTCTTTCCGCCCCAGTATGCCATAACTTTACAGTGGAAGACAGTAGTTCTCCAACAGTCACATGCATAAGGATCACCTGGGAAGCCTATTTAAAAAATAACATTTCTCACCATACGATATCCCTTATACATGGACTCTACAGTACGATGCCAATGAACGTACCTGCGAAACAGAAACAGACTCCCAGACATAGAAAAGAGACTTGGGGTTTTCAGTGGGGTTGGGGGCAGGGAAGGGTTGGGAGTTTGGGATTAGCAGATGCAAACTACAGGGTGGATAAACAGCAGGGTCCTACTGTAGAGCACAGAGAACTAGAGTCAGTATCCTGTGATAAACCATAATGGAAAAGAATAGGAAAAGACTATAACATGAAATACACAAAGAACACACATGAAACTGAATCAGAAATTAACGGAAGAAATTAACACAACGGAAATTCACACAACCTTGTAAATTGACTAGACGTCAATAAAAAAGAAGGGGGAAAAGAAAAAAAATAGAAGCCAAGGTTGGGTTCCCTTTGCGGGGAGGGAGCATGCAGAAGAGGGGCTGGCAGGCTTCTATTTCTTGCTCTGGGTGGCAGCTACAAGGGTGCTCACTTTCTTGTTACTCATTAAGCTATATATTTACGGTTTGTGCACTTTCATGAAGGTGTGTTATATTTCACAATAAAAACAGTTTCTAAAACTGTAAAAAAATATATATAAATATAAAAAGTTAGCCTCCCTGAAAAGAGAAAATGGGTGAGAAAATTCTCCATATCCTGGAAATGACAGTACCAATGGGACTCTGACAGGTAGCACTCTTTCTAAGCTCCTGCCAGCACTGTGCTATATACGCTGGGGGCACAGAGAACAGCAATCCCCATAGGATGCCTGCCCTTAGCAAGTACACGGTCCACTTCCAGGATTTTATCCCCAGGACATCGTTCCGCAGAAGCGCCAAGATGACGGAGATTTGTAACAACAACAAGACTGGAAACCACCCAGATATTTACAAGAGCAGGAGGGTTTTCTCAACCGTTTGAGTAGAAAGACTATCCGGCCTACCCACACCTATACCCTGGCAGGGTCAGCCTGTTCCCTATGGACGTGGTGGTTGGTTTAGGGGGAGGCTGGTGAGCCTGCCCCAAGGGGGTGGGGGCTTGGAGGCTCAACAAAGGGGTGTGTGATGCGATGGTGACGGGTCACAAAGGGCTTGCGGTATAAATAGGGTCGGGTCAAGAGACTCTGGCAGAGTCCTGCAGGGAGGTGACGAGGTGCTTTCGTTCCCTCTCTCTCTCTCTCTCTCTCCGAGACTCAACTTGTGGCTGGTGGCTCTGTCTTGAACGAAGAGAGCCATGAGCAGTGAGAGTTTACCTCATTACACGGCCAATAGCTACTGTTCAGTGGGGGCGTCGAGGACCTCCATGGGGGTCCTGCAACGACAACTGTACGAGGGAGGAGAGTATGACATTTTCAAGTACGCTCCCATGTTGGAGAGCGACTTTATCCAGGTCAGCAAGGAAGGAGAACTGATCGACCTAGACAACCGCGTCCGAATGGTGACTGTGGGCGTCGCATCCACCAGCCCCCTCTTCCCACTACCTGACGTCATGCTGCTGGCCCGACCAAGGAAAGTCTGTGCCGGGATCACCAAGGGGAGAGGTTGCAAGCCCGTGAAGACCCTAGAGCTCACCAGGCTGCTCCCCTTGAAGTTTGTCAAGATCTCCATCCACAACCGGGAGAAACAGCAGCTGTGCCTGAGTCTTGCTACCGGCCGGACTTTCTACCTGCAGCTGTGCCCCTCTTCCGACGCACAAGAAGACCTCTTTTCCTATTGGGAAAAGCTTGTCTATATCCTGAGACCACCGGTAGACAGTTACAGCGGTACCCCGATGCTCCAAACTGGAGATGCAGCGACTACAGAGGATGCCGACATCCTAGTGGTAAGCACCTACAGGGACTCAAGAACACGGGGCAGGGTGCTTTGGGAGAGCAAGGCAAAGCTGGTCCTTCATAGCCTTTGGTGCTCTCTGAGACTCGCCTGGGAAATACCTTCTACTGTTGAAAAGGGTCAGGGACACACGAGCTATCACTACAGGAGTCACCACACTGGAGAGGTTCCGAGTGCTGCACCACCTTGTCCCACGAGGCCGAATTTCAGAGACACCTTAGGTATCACCTCGGCTGCACTGGTCTCATCACTAGGGCTGTAATCCCTTCTACAGCATCCTGACTGTCTGGTCTCTGCTTGAACACTTACCCCAGCCCATGTAGTCTCAGGAGTTGGGGAACATCATTCACAGTTGGGAAGTCCTTCCTTCATTGTGTCTCCCCGGGACTCCGACATGCTGACTCAAATCAGCCCAACCCGTGGAGTCACCAAAACGTACACGGTGTGCATCCCTTGACCCAGGAACCCCACTTCTAGGAATCTGCCCTGCAGGGAGAGAAGCACAAGGGTATAAAGTTAAAGTGTAGAGCATCATGGAGAATTGTATCAGTGCTCTCCCTGACCCTGGGACTGTTCAAGTAAAGTGGAGTGGCCGTTTGACAGGGGTGCAGTAGATGGGGTCTTGCATCCAATGGGAGCTTAGACTGGGTGATGTCAAAAGGTTATTCTAAGTATAAGGCCTTGAGTTGCTCAGCTCCAGGATGAGAGAGGAGCGGACAGTTCTGAGCTCACTTTCTGTCATCTCTCTCCTACCTGTCTCTCCTCCCCTTGGCTCAGACCACAGAGCTCCACAGAGAAAGGGATCAGGATGAGGTTGGGCTTCACAAGCGTCGTGACGTGACTGGAGCCACGTCTTGTGCTTATGTGGGGGGAGAGGGAATCCATCATGCCCCCCGTGGATCAACTGCAGCCCTGAAAGGCGCCGAAGGATCGGCGGCAGGGATGACCGTGGGCCTGGCGGGAGCCACCATCGAGGATCCAGGAGAAAGCGGATCCGGCCAGGCCACCGCAGGTGCTGCCCGCCTATCCCCGCAGGGCACGAACCTGGTCTCGGCGGATGTTGCCAGCACATCCTCGACGGGGGCAGATGGTCCAGAGAGCAGCACGAGCGTGGTGTTGCCAGGTGCAGTCACAACCAGCAAGCCTGCTGCTGGAAGAGCTGAAGGGAAGGTCGCAGCCCCCGTGGTCTCCACCTTGCAGAGTGAAGGCTCCACGTCTGAACGGGATGGAAGCCAGAAGGTCTCCCACCCCAGGGATGAAGCCTGGAAGGAAAAAAAGGAAAGGAGGACACGTCTTCAGCGAGGAAACGTTCCCATCACCGCAGGACAGGTGAAGGTCACCACAGGACAGGAGGGGACAAGACCCAGAAAGCATCCTCCCACTGGTCCTCATGCGGCCATGAAAACTCCAAAGGTGACAAAGGAGGGGAGGACAGCTCGCAGACGGAGGAAGAGCCAGCCCGCCACCAGTTCGGGGACTCGAAGTAAGACATCCAGTGAGATCCTCTCCTTCTTTAGGCGCTTCAGTCATTCCTGATTCAGCACCAAGGCTCACACATGGCCACTGGGAGGTAGACAAAGCCCCGGTTGGCTTGCATCCTTCCCTAGAGAGGCAATTCCTACTTTCTCTAATAAAGGAAACCATACAACTCCAAAAGAAATGCTATCTTGTGTTTTCTATGTCCCCTCGCCTGGTAGCGACTTGACAGCGACTTCTGTGATGCGAATTGTGCTTTGGCCTGAGACCCCAGAATCAAAATTTTGTTGTAGAAGATATGTAGTAAGTATCATTAAGCCATTCACTAGGGCTGGAAATAGATGCACTATACAGAAATTTTCGCTGCGAGGTTGCGAAT
This sequence comes from Mesoplodon mirus, assembly GCF_964341445.2. NCBI lineage: Eukaryota > Metazoa > Chordata > Mammalia > Artiodactyla > Ziphiidae > Mesoplodon > Mesoplodon mirus. The sequence continues at coordinate 55,452,811 of NC_138980.1, forward strand.
CTTTTGAAATAAGATTTAATATGTAAATAGTTTGGGGAGAAGATAAGCTGGGGGAAGTGACTGTGTGGTGTGTATACTTGCGTTGCTGAATTAATTACTTAACTCACCAGGTATTTATTGGGTGTCTGTGCTGTGCCTAGCACGAGGCTATGTTATTGAAAAACGACCCTTTTCTCAGCAAAGCACTCTGGTTTGGTTATGGGCACTCTGCAGAAGGCAAGGAAATAAGCACAGAAAAAGGTTTTCGTCGCTTGCTCGAAGGTCACACGTGCATAGCCACTGCCAGAAAGAGAAGCCTGTTTTTCCCCGCAAGGCTTCTCCAGGGCACGTAGGGTGGAGGGAGGACAAGTCTGCAGCCGGGGCTGAGCTTCAGGCCATAGCTGGGGTCAGAGGTTCACCTTATGAAAACAGAAACTCTCTCTGGCTTGTAAGGAAATCAAACCATTGGGAGTTATTTTACTTTGTGTAGGATAAAACAGAACACGGGGGGATCAGGGTTGTCACTGGCTCAACAAAGGGACACAATCTTTATGGTAGAAGCAGCACCAACGAGGAGTCCGGAAATCTGAGTTCCTATCCTGTCTGGGCCACTGACTCTCCTGGGTCACTCTGCCTCTCTGTAATGGTACCTCTGTGGGCAGCCACGGGGTCCCCAACTGTAAAACCAATGGATTGGACCGCTGCAGTGATTCTTACCCTTGGTTGTATGTTGCGAGTTCCCTGGGGAGCTGAAAAACAAACAAAAAAAACATTGATAGCCTGACCCCAATCCCAGAGATTCTGATGACATTTAGGTGGGGTAAGCCCTCCAGCACTGGGAGTTTTAAAAATCTCACCCAATAATTCTACTGTGCAGCAGCCAAGTTGGAAAACCACTGGGCTAGGAGGTCTGGGGCGGGGGGGGGGCCTCTTTCCGCCCCAGTATGCCATAACTTTACAGTGGAAGACAGTAGTTCTCCAACAGTCACATGCATAAGGATCACCTGGGAAGCCTATTTAAAAAATAACATTTCTCACCATACGATATCCCTTATACATGGACTCTACAGTACGATGCCAATGAACGTACCTGCGAAACAGAAACAGACTCCCAGACATAGAAAAGAGACTTGGGGTTTTCAGTGGGGTTGGGGGCAGGGAAGGGTTGGGAGTTTGGGATTAGCAGATGCAAACTACAGGGTGGATAAACAGCAGGGTCCTACTGTAGAGCACAGAGAACTAGAGTCAGTATCCTGTGATAAACCATAATGGAAAAGAATAGGAAAAGACTATACGCGAAATACACAAAGAACACACATGAAACTGAATCAGAAATTAACGGAAGAAATTAACACAACAGAAATTCACACAACCTTGTAAATCGACTAGACGTCAATAAAAAAGAAGGGGGAAAAGAAAAAAAATAGAAGCCAAGGTTGGGTTCCCTTTGCGGGGAGGGAGCATGCAGAAGAGGGGCTGGCAGGCTTCTATTTCTTGCTCTGGGTGGCAGCTACAAGGGTGCTCACTTTCTTGTTACTCATTAAGCTATATATTTACGGTTTGTGCACTTTCATGAAGGTGTGTTATATTTCACAATAAAAACAGTTTCTAAAACTGTAAAAAAATATATATAAATATAAAAAGTTAGCCTCCCTGAAAAGAGAAAATGGGTGAGAAAATTCTCCATATCCTGGAAATGACAGTACCAATGGGACTCTGACAGGTAGCACTCTTTCTAAGCTCCTGCCAGCACTGTGCTATATACGCTGGGGGCACAGAGAACAGCAATCCCCATAGGATGCCTGCCCTTAGCAAGTACACGGTCCACTTCCAGGATTTTATCCCCAGGACATCGTTCCGCAGAAGCGCCAAGATGACGGAGATTTGTAACAACAACAAGACTGGAAACCACCCAGATATTTACAAGAGCAGGAGGGTTTTCTCAACCGTTTGAGTAGAAAGACTATCCGGCCTACCCACACCTATACCCTGGCAGGGTCAGCCTGTTCCCTATGGACGTGGTGGTTGGTTTAGGGGGAGGCTGGTGAGCCTGCCCCAAGGGGGTGGGGGCTTGGAGGCTCAACAAAGGGGTGTGTGATGCGATGGTGACGGGTCACAAAGGGCTTGCGGTATAAATAGGGTCGGGTCAAGAGACTCTGGCAGAGTCCTGCAGGGAGGTGACGAGGTGCTTTCGTTCCCTCTCTCTCTCTCTCTCTCTCCGAGACTCAACTTGTGGCTGGTGGCTCTGTCTTGAACGAAGAGAGCCATGAGCAGTGAGAGTTTACCTCATTACACGGCCAATAGCTACTGTTCAGTGGGGGCGTCGAGGACCTCCATGGGGGTCCTGCAACGACAACTGTACGAGGGAGGAGAGTATGACATTTTCAAGTACGCTCCCATGTTGGAGAGCGACTTTATCCAGGTCAGCAAGGAAGGAGAACTGATCGACCTAGACAACCGCGTCCGAACGGTGACTGTGGGCGTCGCATCCACCAGCCCCCTCTTCCCACTACCTGACGTCATGCTGCTGGCCCGACCAAGGAAAGTCTGTGCCGGGATCACCACGGGGAGAGGTTGCAAGCCCGTGAAGACCCTAGAGCTCACCAGGCTGCTCCCCTTGAAGTTTGTCAAGATCTCCATCCACAACCGGGAGAAACAGCAGCTGTGCCTGAGTCTTGCTACCGGCCGGACTTTCTACCTGCAGCTGTGCCCCTCTTCCGACGCACAAGAAGACCTCTTTTCCTATTGGGAAAAGCTTGTCTATATCCTGAGACCACCGGTAGACAGTTACAGCGGTACCCCGATGCTCCAAACTGGAGATGCAGCGACTACAGAGGATGCCGACATCCTAGTGGTAAGCACCTACAGGGACTCAAGAACACGGGGCAGGGTGCTTTGGGAGAGCAAGGCAAAGCTGGTCCTCCATAGCCTTTGGTGCTCTCTGAGACTCGCCTGGGAAATACCTTCTACTGTTGAAAAGGGTCAGGGACACACGAGCTATCACTACAGGAGTCACCACACTGGAGAGGTTCCGAGTGCTGCACCACCTTGTCCCACGAGGCCGAATTTCAGAGACACCTTAGGTATCACCTCGGCTGCACTGGTCTCATCACTAGGGCTGTAATCCCTTCTACAGCATCCTGACTGTCTGGTCTCTGCTTGAACACTTACCCCAGCCCATGTAGTCTCAGGAGTTGGGGAACATCATTCACAGTTGGGAAGTCCTTCCTTCATTGTGTCTCCCCGGGACTCCGACATGCTGACTCAAATCAGCCCAACCCGTGGAGTCACCAAAACGTACACGGTGTGCATCCCTTGACCCAGGAACCCCACTTCTAGGAATCTGCCCTGCAGGGAGAGAAGCACAAGGGTATAAAGTTAAAGTGTAGAGCATCATGGAGAATTGTATCAGTGCTCTCCCTGACCCTGGGACTGTTCAAGTAAAGTGGAGTGGCCGTTTGACAGGGGTGCAGTAGATGGGGTCTTGCATCCAATGGGAGCTTAGACTGGGTGATGTCAAAAGGTTATTCTAAGTATAAGGCCTTGAGTTGCTCAGCTCCAGGATGAGAGAGGAGCGGACAGTTCTGAGCTCACTTTCTGTCATCTCTCTCCTACCTGTCTCTCCTCCCCTTGGCTCAGACCACAGAGCTCCACAGAGAAAGGGATCAGGATGAGGTTGGGCTTCACAAGCGTCGTGACGTGACTGGAGCCACGTCTTGTGCTTATGTGGGGGGAGAGGGAATCCATCATGCCCCCCGTGGATCAACTGCAGCCCTGAAAGGCGCCAAAGGATCGGCGGCAGGGATGACCGTGGGCCTGGCGGGAGCCACCATCGAGGATCCAGGAGAAAGCGGATCCGGCCAGGCCACCGCAGGTGCTGCCCGCCTATCCCCGCAGGGCACGAACCTGGTCTCGGCGGATGTTGCCAGCACATCCTCGACGGGGGCAGATGGTCCAGAGAGCAGCACGAGCGTGGTGTTGCCAGGTGCAGTCACAACCAGCAAGCCTGCTGCTGGAAGAGCTGAAGGGAAGGTCGCAGCCCCCGTGGTCTCCACCTTGCAGAGTGAAGGCTCCACGTCTGAACGGGATGGAAGCCAGAAGGTCTCCCACCCCAGGGATGAAGCCTGGAAGGAAAAAAAGGAAAGGAGGACACGTCTTCAGCGAGGAAACGTTCCCATCACCGCAGGACAGGTGAAGGTCACCACAGGACAGGAGGGGACAAGACCCAGAAAGCATCCTCCCACTGGTCCTCATGCGGCCATGAAAACTCCAAAGGTGACAAAGGAGGGGAGGACAGCTCGCAGACGGAGGAAGAGCCAGCCCGCCACCAGTTCGGGGACTCGAAGTAAGACATCCAGTGAGATCCTCTCCTTCTTTAGGCGCTTCAGTCATTCCTGATTCAGCACCAAGGCTCACACATGGCCACTGGGAGGTAGACAAAGCCCCGGTTGGCTTGCATCCTTCCCTAGAGAGGCAATTCCTACTTTCTCTAATAAAGGAAACCATACAACTCCAAAAGAAATGCTATCTTGTGTTTTCTATGTCCCCTCGCCTGGTAGCGACTTGACAGCGACTTCTGTGATGCGAATTGTGCTTTGGCCTGAGACCCCAGAATCAAAATTTTGTTGTAGAAGATATGTAGTAAGTATCATTAAGCCATTCACTAGGGCTGGAAATAGATGCACTATACAGAAATTTTCGCTGCGAGGTTGCGAATCTTTTGAAATAAGATTTAATATGTAAATAGTTTGGGGAGAAGATAAGCTGGGGGAAGTGACTGTGTGGTGTGTATACTTGCGTTGCTGAATTAATTACTTAACTCACCAGGTATTTATTGGGTGTCTGTGCTGTGCCTAGCACGAGGCTATGTTATTGAAAAACGACCCTTTTCTCAGCAAAGCACTCTGGTTTGGTTATGGGCACTCTGCAGAAGGCAAGGAAATAAGCACAGAAAAAGGTTTTCGTCGCTTGCTCGAAGGTCACACGTGCATAGCCACTGCCAGAAAGAGAAGCCTGTTTTTCCCCGCAAGGCTTCTCCAGGGCACGTAGGGTGGAGGGAGGACAAGTCTGCAGCCGGGGCTGAGCTTCAGGCCATAGCTGGGGTCAGAGGTTCACCTTATGAAAACAGAAACTCTCTCTGGCTTGTAAGGAAATCAAACCATTGGGAGTTATTTTACTTTGTGTAGGATAAAACAGAACACGGGGGGATCAGGGTTGTCACTGGCTCAACAAAGGGACACAATCTTTATGGTAGAAGCAGCACCAACGAGGAGTCCGGAAATCTGAGTTCCTATCCTGTCTGGGCCACTGACTCTCCTGGGTCACTCTGCCTCTCTGTAATGGTACCTCTGTGGGCAGCCACGGGGTCCCCAACTGTAAAACCAATGGATTGGACCGCTGCAGTGATTCTTACCCTTGGTTGTATGTTGCGAGTTCCCTGGGGAGCTGAAAAACAAACAAAAAAAACATTGATAGCCTGACCCCAATCCCAGAGATTCTGATGACATTTAGGTGGGGTAAGCCCTCCAGCACTGGGAGTTTTAAAAATCTCACCCAATAATTCTACTGTGCAGCAGCCAAGTTGGAAAACCACTGGGCTAGGAGGTCTGGGGCGGGGGGGGGGGCCTCTTTCCGCCCCAGTATGCCATAACTTTACAGTGGAAGACAGTAGTTCTCCAACAGTCACATGCATAAGGATCACCTGGGAAGCCTATTTAAAAAATAACATTTCTCACCATACGATATCCCTTATACATGGACTCTACAGTACGATGCCAATGAACGTACCTGCGAAACAGAAACAGACTCCCAGACATAGAAAAGAGACTTGGGGTTTTCAGTGGGGTTGGGGGCAGGGAAGGGTTGGGAGTTTGGGATTAGCAGATGCAAACTACAGGGTGGATAAACAGCAGGGTCCTACTGTAGAGCACAGAGAACTAGAGTCAGTATCCTGTGATAAACCATAATGGAAAAGAATAGGAAAAGACTATACGCGAAATACACAAAGAACACACATGAAACTGAATCAGAAATTAACGGAAGAAATTAACACAACAGAAATTCACACAACCTTGTAAATCGACTAGACGTCAATAAAAAAGAAGGGGGAAAAGAAAAAAAATAGAAGCCAAGGTTGGGTTCCCTTTGCGGGGAGGGAGCATGCAGAAGAGGGGCTGGCAGGCTTCTATTTCTTGCTCTGGGTGGCAGCTACAAGGGTGCTCACTTTCTTGTTACTCATTAAGCTATATATTTACGGTTTGTGCACTTTCATGAAGGTGTGTTATATTTCACAATAAAAACAGTTTCTAAAACTGTAAAAAAATATATATAAATATAAAAAGTTAGCCTCCCTGAAAAGAGAAAATGGGTGAGAAAATTCTCCATATCCTGGAAATGACAGTACCAATGGGACTCTGACAGGTAGCACTCTTTCTAAGCTCCTGCCAGCACTGTGCTATATACGCTGGGGGCACAGAGAACAGCAATCCCCATAGGATGCCTGCCCTTAGCAAGTACACGGTCCACTTCCAGGATTTTATCCCCAGGACATCGTTCCGCAGAAGCGCCAAGATGACGGAGATTTGTAACAACAACAAGACTGGAAACCACCCAGATATTTACAAGAGCAGGAGGGTTTTCTCAACCGTTTGAGTAGAAAGACTATCCGGCCTACCCACACCTATACCCTGGCAGGGTCAGCCTGTTCCCTATGGACGTGGTGGTTGGTTTAGGGGGAGGCTGGTGAGCCTGCCCCAAGGGGGTGGGGGCTTGGAGGCTCAACAAAGGGGTGTGTGATGCGATGGTGACGGGTCACAAAGGGCTTGCGGTATAAATAGGGTCGGGTCAAGAGACTCTGGCAGAGTCCTGCAGGGAGGTGACGAGGTGCTTTCGTTCCCTCTCTCTCTCTCTCTCTCTCCGAGACTCAACTTGTGGCTGGTGGCTCTGTCTTGAACGAAGAGAGCCATGAGCAGTGAGAGTTTACCTCATTACACGGCCAATAGCTACTGTTCAGTGGGGGCGTCGAGGACCTCCATGGGGGTCCTGCAACGACAACTGTACGAGGGAGGAGAGTATGACATTTTCAAGTACGCTCCCATGTTGGAGAGCGACTTTATCCAGGTCAGCAAGGAAGGAGAACTGATCGACCTAGACAACCGCGTCCGAACGGTGACTGTGGGCGTCGCATCCACCAGCCCCCTCTTCCCACTACCTGACGTCATGCTGCTGGCCCGACCAAGGAAAGTCTGTGCCGGGATCACCAAGGGGAGAGGTTGCAAGCCCGTGAAGACCCTAGAGCTCACCAGGCTGCTCCCCTTGAAGTTTGTCAAGATCTCCATCCACAACCGGGAGAAACAGCAGCTGTGCCTGAGTCTTGCTACCGGCCGGACTTTCTACCTGCAGCTGTGCCCCTCTTCCGACGCACAAGAAGACCTCTTTTCCTATTGGGAAAAGCTTGTCTATATCCTGAGACCACCGGTAGACAGTTACAGCGGTACCCCGATGCTCCAAACTGGAGATGCAGCGACTACAGAGGATGCCGACATCCTAGTGGTAAGCACCTACAGGGACTCAAGAACACGGGGCAGGGTGCTTTGGGAGAGCAAGGCAAAGCTGGTCCTCCATAGCCTTTGGTGCTCTCTGAGACTCGCCTGGGAAATACCTTCTACTGTTGAAAAGGGTCAGGGACACACGAGCTATCACTACAGGAGTCACCACACTGGAGAGGTTCCGAGTGCTGCACCACCTTGTCCCACGAGGCCGAATTTCAGAGACACCTTAGGTATCACCTCGGCTGCACTGGTCTCATCACTAGGGCTGTAATCCCTTCTACAGCATCCTGACTGTCTGGTCTCTGCTTGAACACTTACCCCAGCCCATGTAGTCTCAGGAGTTGGGGAACATCATTCACAGTTGGGAAGTCCTTCCTTCATTGTGTCTCCCCGGGACTCCGACATGCTGACTCAAATCAGCCCAACCCGTGGAGTCACCAAAACGTACACGGTGTGCATCCCTTGACCCAGGAACCCCACTTCTAGGAATCTGCCCTGCAGGGAGAGAAGCACAAGGGTATAAAGTTAAAGTGTAGAGCATCATGGAGAATTGTATCAGTGCTCTCCCTGACCCTGGGACTGTTCAAGTAAAGTGGAGTGGCCGTTTGACAGGGGTGCAGTAGATGGGGTCTTGCATCCAATGGGAGCTTAGACTGGGTGATGTCAAAAGGTTATTCTAAGTATAAGGCCTTGAGTTGCTCAGCTCCAGGATGAGAGAGGAGCGGACAGTTCTGAGCTCACTTTCTGTCATCTCTCTCCTACCTGTCTCTCCTCCCCTTGGCTCAGACCACAGAGCTCCACAGAGAAAGGGATCAGGATGAGGTTGGGCTTCACAAGCGTCGTGACGTGACTGGAGCCACGTCTTGTGCTTATGTGGGGGGAGAGGGAATCCATCATGCCCCCCGTGGATCAACTGCAGCCCTGAAAGGCGCCAAAGGATCGGCGGCAGGGATGACCGTGGGCCTGGCGGGAGCCACCATCGAGGATCCAGGAGAAAGCGGATCCGGCCAGGCCACCGCAGGTGCTGCCCGCCTATCCCCGCAGGGCACGAACCTGGTCTCGGCGGATGTTGCCAGCACATCCTCGACGGGGGCAGATGGTCCAGAGAGCAGCACGAGCGTGGTGTTGCCAGGTGCAGTCACAACCAGCAAGCCTGCTGCTGGAAGAGCTGAAGGGAAGGTCGCAGCCCCCGTGGTCTCCACCTTGCAGAGTGAAGGCTCCACGTCTGAACGGGATGGAAGCCAGAAGGTCTCCCACCCCAGGGATGAAGCCTGGAAGGAAAAAAAGGAAAGGAGGACACGTCTTCAGCGAGGAAACGTTCCCATCACCGCAGGACAGGTGAAGGTCACCACAGGACAGGAGGGGACAAGACCCAGAAAGCATCCTCCCACTGGTCCTCATGCGGCCATGAAAACTCCAAAGGTGACAAAGGAGGGGAGGACAGCTCGCAGACGGAGGAAGAGCCAGCCCGCCACCAGTTCGGGGACTCGAAGTAAGACATCCAGTGAGATCCTCTCCTTCTTTAGGCGCTTCAGTCATTCCTGATTCAGCACCAAGGCTCACACATGGCCACTGGGAGGTAGACAAAGCCCCGGTTGGCTTGCATCCTTCCCTAGAGAGGCAATTCCTACTTTCTCTAATAAAGGAAACCATACAACTCCAAAAGAAATGCTATCTTGTGTTTTCTATGTCCCCTCGCCTGGTAGCGACTTGACAGTGACTTCTGTGGTGCGAATTGTGCTTTGGCCTGAGACCCCAGAATCAAAATTTTGTTGTAGAAGATATGTAGTAAGTATCATTAAGCCATTCACTAGGGCTGGAAATAGATGCACTATACAGAAATTTTCGCTGCGAGGTTGCGAATCTTTTGAAATAAGATTTAATATGTAAATAGTTTGGGGAGAAGATAAGCTGGGGGAAGTGACTGTGTGGTGTGTATACTTGCGTTGCTGAATTAATTACTTAACTCACCAGGTATTTATTGGGTGTCTGTGCTGTGCCTACCACGAGGCTATGTTATTGAAAAACGACCCTTTTCTCAGCAAAGCACTCTGGTTTGGTTATGGGCACTCTGCAGAAGGCAAGGAAATAAGCACAGAAAAAGGTTTTCGTCGCTTGCTCGAAGGTCACACGTGCATAGCCACTGCCAGAAAGAGAAGCCTGTTTTTCCCCGCAAGGCTTCTCCAGGGCACGTAGGGTGGAGGGAGGACAAGTCTGCAGCCGGGGCTGAGCTTCAGGCCATAGCTGGGGTCAGAGGTTCACCTTATGAAAACAGAAACTCTCTCTGGCTTGTAAGGAAATCAAACCATTGGGAGTTATTTTACTTTGTGTAGGATAAAACAGAACACGGGGGGATCAGGGTTGTCACTGGCTCAACAAAGGGACACAATCTTTATGGTAGAAGCAGCACCAACGAGGAGTCCGGAAATCTGAGTTCCTATCCTGTCTGGGCCACTGACTCTCCTGGGTCACTCTGCCTCTCTGTAATGGTACCTCTGTGGGCAGCCACGGGGTCCCCAACTGTAAAACCAATGGATTGGACCGCTGCAGTGATTCTTACCCTTGGTTGTATGTTGCGAGTTCCCTGGGGAGCTGAAAAACAAACAAAAAAAACATTGATAGCCTGACCCCAATCCCAGAGATTCTGATGACATTTAGGTGGGGTAAGCCCTCCAGCACTGGGAGTTTTAAAAATCTCACCCAATAATTCTACTGTGCAGCAGCCAAGTTGGAAAACCACTGGGCTAGGAGGTCTGGGGCGGGGGGGGGGGCCTCTTTCCGCCCCAGTATGCCATAACTTTACAGTGGAAGACAGTAGTTCTCCAACAGTCACATGCATAAGGATCACCTGGGAAGCCTATTTAAAAAATAACATTTCTCACCATACGATATCCCTTATACATGGACTCTACAGTACGATGCCAATGAACGTACCTGCGAAACAGAAACAGACTCCCAGACATAGAAAAGAGACTTGGGGTTTTCAGTGGGATTGGGGGCAGGGAAGGGTTGGGAGTTTGGGATTAGCAGATGCAAACTACAGGGTGGATAAACAGCAGGGTCCTACTGTAGAGCACAGAGAACTAGAGTCAGTATCCTGTGATAAACCATAATGGAAAAGAATAGGAAAAGACTATAACATGAAATACACAAAGAACACACATGAAACTGAATCAGAAATTAACGGAAGAAATTAACACAACGGAAATTCACACAACCTTGTAAATCGACTAGACGTCAATAAAAAAGAAGGGGGAAAAGAAAAAAAATAGAAGCCAAGGTTGGGTTCCCTTTGCGGGGAGGGAGCATGCAGAAGAGGGGCTGGCAGGCTTCTATTTCTTGCTCTGGGTGGCAGCTACAAGGGTGCTCACTTTCTTGTTACTCATTAAGCTATATATTTACGGTTTGTGCACTTTCATGAAGGTGTGTTATATTTCACAATAAAAACAGTTTCTAAAACTGTAAAAAAATATATATAAATATAAAAAGTTAGCCTCCCTGAAAAGAGAAAATGGGTGAGAAAATTCTCCATATCCTGGAAATGACAGTACCAATGGGACTCTGACAGGTAGCACTCTTTCTAAGCTCCTGCCAGCACTGTGCTATATACGCTGGGGGCACAGAGAACAGCAATCCCCATAGGATGCCTGCCCTTAGCAAGTACACGGTCCACTTCCAGGATTTTATCCCCAGGACATCGTTCCGCAGAAGCGCCAAGATGACGGAGATTTGTAACAACAACAAGACTGGAAACCACCCAGATATTTACAAGAGCAGGAGGGTTTTCTCAACCGTTTGAGTAGAAAGACTATCCGGCCTACCCACACCTATACCCTGGCAGGGTCAGCCTGTTCCCTATGGACGTGGTGGTTGGTTTAGGGGGAGGCTGGTGAGCCTGCCCCAAGGGGGTGGGGGCTTGGAGGCTCAACAAAGGGGTGTGTGATGCGATGGTGACGGGTCACAAAGGGCTTGCGGTATAAATAGGGTCGGGTCAAGAGACTCTGGCAGAGTCCTGCAGGGAGGTGACGAGGTGCTTTCGTTCCCTCTCTCTCTCTCTCTCTCTCTCCGAGACTCAACTTGTGGCTGGTGGCTCTGTCTTGAACGAAGAGAGCCATGAGCAGTGAGAGTTTACCTCATTACACGGCCAATAGCTACTGTTCAGTGGGGGCGTCGAGGACCTCCATGGGGGTCCTGCAACGACAACTGTACGAGGGAGGAGAGTATGACATTTTCAAGTACGCTCCCATGTTGGAGAGCGACTTTATCCAGGTCAGCAAGGAAGGAGAACTGATCGACCTAGACAACCGCGTCCGAACGGTGACTGTGGGCGTCGCATCCACCAGCCCCCTCTTCCCACTACCTGACGTCATGCTGCTGGCCCGACCAAGGAAAGTCTGTGCCGGGATCACCAAGGGGAGAGGTTGCAAGCCCGTGAAGACCCTAGAGCTCACCAGGCTGCTCCCCTTGAAGTTTGTCAAGATCTCCATCCACAACCGGGAGAAACAGCAGCTGTGCCTGAGTCTTGCTACCGGCCGGACTTTCTACCTGCAGCTGTGCCCCTCTTCCGACGCACAAGAAGACCTCTTTTCCTATTGGGAAAAGCTTGTCTATATCCTGAGACCACCGGTAGACAGTTACAGCGGTACCCCGATGCTCCAAACTGGAGATGCAGCGACTACAGAGGATGCCGACATCCTAGTGGTAAGCACCTACAGGGACTCAAGAACACGGGGCAGGGTGCTTTGGGAGAGCAAGGCAAAGCTGGTCCTCCATAGCCTTTGGTGCTCTCTGAGACTCGCCTGGGAAATACCTTCTACTGTTGAAAAGGGTCAGGGACACACGAGCTATCACTACAGGAGTCACCACACTGGAGAGGTTCCGAGTGCTGCACCACCTTGTCCCACGAGGCCGAATTTCAGAGACACCTTAGGTATCACCTCGGCTGCACTGGTCTCATCACTAGGGCTGTAATCCCTTCTACAGCATCCTGACTGTCTGGTCTCTGCTTGAACACTTACCCCAGCCCATGTAGTCTCAGGAGTTGGGGAACATCATTCACAGTTGGGAAGTCCTTCCTTCATTGTGTCTCCCCGGGACTCCGACATGCTGACTCAAATCAGCCCAACCCGTGGAGTCACCAAAACGTACACGGTGTGCATCCCTTGACCCAGGAACCCCACTTCTAGGAATCTGCCCTGCAGGGAGAGAAGCACAAGGGTATAAAGTTAAAGTGTAGAGCATCATGGAGAATTGTATCAGTGCTCTCCCTGACCCTGGGACTGTTCAAGTAAAGTGGAGTGGCCGTTTGACAGGGGTGCAGTAGATGGGGTCTTGCATCCAATGGGAGCTTAGACTGGGTGATGTCAAAAGGTTATTCTAAGTATAAGGCCTTGAGTTGCTCAGCTCCAGGATGAGAGAGGAGCGGACAGTTCTGAGCTCACTTTCTGTCATCTCTCTCCTACCTGTCTCTCCTCCCCTTGGCTCAGACCACAGAGCTCCACAGAGAAAGGGATCAGGATGAGGTTGGGCTTCACAAGCGTCGTGACGTGACTGGAGCCACGTCTTGTGCTTATGTGGGGGGAGAGGGAATCCATCATGCCCCCCGTGGATCAACTGCAGCCCTGAAAGGCGCCGAAGGATCGGCGGCAGGGATGACCGTGGGCCTGGCGGGAGCCACCATCGAGGATCCAGGAGAAAGCGGATCCGGCCAGGCCACCGCAGGTGCTGCCCGCCTATCCCCGCAGGGCACGAACCTGGTCTCGGCGGATGTTGCCAGCACATCCTCGACGGGGGCAGATGGTCCAGAGAGCAGCACGAGCGTGGTGTTGCCAGGTGCAGTCACAACCAGCAAGCCTGCTGCTGGAAGAGCTGAAGGGAAGGTCGCAGCCCCCGTGGTCTCCACCTTGCAGAGTGAAGGCTCCACGTCTGAACGGGATGGAAGCCAGAAGGTCTCCCACCCCAGGGATGAAGCCTGGAAGGAAAAAAAGGAAAGGAGGACACGTCTTCAGCGAGGAAACGTTCCCATCACCGCAGGACAGGTGAAGGTCACCACAGGACAGGAGGGGACAAGACCCAGAAAGCATCCTCCCACTGGTCCTCATGCGGCCATGAAAACTCCAAAGGTGACAAAGGAGGGGAGGACAGCTCGCAGACGGAGGAAGAGCCAGCCCGCCACCAGTTCGGGGACTCGAAGTAAGACATCCAGTGAGATCCTCTCCTTCTTTAGGCGCTTCAGTCATTCCTGATTCAGCACCAAGGCTCACACATGGCCACTGGGAGGTAGACAAAGCCCCGGTTGGCTTGCATCCTTCCCTAGAGAGGCAATTCCTACTTTCTCTAATAAAGGAAACCATACAACTCCAAAAGAAATGCTATCTTGTGTTTTCTATGTCCCCTCGCCTGGTAGCGACTTGACAGCGACTTCTGTGGTGCGAATTGTGCTTTGGCCTGAGACCCCAGAATCAAAATTTTGTTGTAGAAGATATGTAGTAAGTATCATTAAGCCATTCACTAGGGCTGGAAATAGATGCACTATACAGAAATTTTCGCTGCGAGGTTGCGAATCTTTTGAAATAAGATTTAATATGTAAATAGTTTGGGGAGAAGATAAGCTGGGGGAAGTGACTGTGTGGTGTGTATACTTGCGTTGCTGAATTAATTACTTAACTCACCAGGTATTTATTGGGTGTCTGTGCTGTGCCTAGCACGAGGCTATGTTATTGAAAAACGACCCTTTTCTCAGCAAAGCACTCTGGTTTGGTTATGGGCACTCTGCAGAAGGCAAGGAAATAAGCACAGAAAAAGGTTTTCGTCGCTTGCTCGAAGGTCACACGTGCATAGCCACTGCCAGAAAGAGAAGCCTGTTTTTCCCCGCAAGGCTTCTCCAGGGCACGTAGGGTGGAGGGAGGACAAGTCTGCAGCCGGGGCTGAGCTTCAGGCCATAGCTGGGGTCAGAGGTTCACCTTATGAAAACAGAAACTCTCTCTGGCTTGTAAGGAAATCAAACCATTGGGAGTTATTTTACTTTGTGTAGGATAAAACAGAACACGGGGGGATCAGGGTTGTCACTGGCTCAACAAAGGGACACAATCTTTATGGTAGAAGCAGCACCAACGAGGAGTCCGGAAATCTGAGTTCCTATCCTGTCTGGGCCACTGACTCTCCTGGGTCACTCTGCCTCTCTGTAATGGTACCTCTGTGGGCAGCCACGGGGTCCCCAACTGTAAAACCAATGGATTGGACCGCTGCAGTGATTCTTACCCTTGGTTGTATGTTGCGAGTTCCCTGGGGAGCTGAAAAACAAACAAAAAAAACATTGATAGCCTGACCCCAATCCCAGAGATTCTGATGACATTTAGGTGGGGTAAGCCCTCCAGCACTGGGAGTTTTAAAAATCTCACCCAATAATTCTACTGTGCAGCAGCCAAGTTGGAAAACCACTGGGCTAGGAGGTCTGGGGCGGGGGGGGGGGCCTCTTTCCGCCCCAGTATGCCATAACTTTACAGTGGAAGACAGTAGTTCTCCAACAGTCACATGCATAAGGATCACCTGGGAAGCCTATTTAAAAAATAACATTTCTCACCATACGATATCCCTTATACATGGACTCTACAGTACGATGCCAATGAACGTACCTGCGAAACAGAAACAGACTCCCAGACATAGAAAAGAGACTTGGGGTTTTCAGTGGGGTTGGGGGCAGGGAAGGGTTGGGAGTTTGGGATTAGCAGATGCAAACTACAGGGTGGATAAACAGCAGGGTCCTACTGTAGAGCACAGAGAACTAGAGTCAGTATCCTGTGATAAACCATAATGGAAAAGAATAGGAAAAGACTATACGCGAAATACACAAAGAACACACATGAAACTGAATCAGAAATTAACGGAAGAAATTAACACAACGGAAATTCACACAACCTTGTAAATCGACTAGACGTCAATAAAAAAGAAGGGGGAAAAGAAAAAAAATAGAAGCCAAGGTTGGGTTCCCTTTGCGGGGAGGGAGCATGCAGAAGAGGGGCTGGCAGGCTTCTATTTCTTGCTCTGGGTGGCAGCTACAAGGGTGCTCACTTTCTTGTTACTCATTAAGCTATATATTTACGGTTTGTGCACTTTCATGAAGGTGTGTTATATTTCACAATAAAAACAGTTTCTAAAACTGTAAAAAAATATATATAAATATAAAAAGTTAGCCTCCCTGAAAAGAGAAAATGGGTGAGAAAATTCTCCATATCCTGGAAATGACAGTACCAATGGGACTCTGACAGGTAGCACTCTTTCTAAGCTCCTGCCAGCACTGTGCTATATACGCTGGGGGCACAGAGAACAGCAATCCCCATAGGATGCCTGCCCTTAGCAAGTACACGGTCCACTTCCAGGATTTTATCCCCAGGACATCGTTCCGCAGAAGCGCCAAGATGACGGAGATTTGTAACAACAACAAGACTGGAAACCACCCAGATATTTACAAGAGCAGGAGGGTTTTCTCAACCGTTTGAGTAGAAAGACTATCCGGCCTACCCACACCTATACCCTGGCAGGGTCAGCCTGTTCCCTATGGACGTGGTGGTTGGTTTAGGGGGAGGCTGGTGAGCCTGCCCCAAGGGGGTGGGGGCTTGGAGGCTCAACAAAGGGGTGTGTGATGCGATGGTGACGGGTCACAAAGGGCTTGCGGTATAAATAGGGTCGGGTCAAGAGACTCTGGCAGAGTCCTGCAGGGAGGTGACGAGGTGCTTTCGTTCCCTCTCTCTCTCTCTCTCTCTCTCCGAGACTCAACTTGTGGCTGGAGGCTCTGTCTTGAACGAAGAGAGCCATGAGCAGTGAGAGTTTACCTCATTACACGGCCAATAGCTACTGTTCAGTGGGGGCGTCGAGGACCTCCATGGGGGTCCTGCAACGACAACTGTACGAGGGAGGAGAGTATGACATTTTCAAGTACGCTCCCATGTTGGAGAGCGACTTTATCCAGGTCAGCAAGGAAGGAGAACTGATCGACCTAGACAACCGCGTCCGAACGGTGACTGTGGGCGTCGCATCCACCAGCCCCCTCTTCCCACTACCTGACGTCATGCTGCTGGCCCGACCAAGGAAAGTCTGTGCCGGGATCACCACGGGGAGAGGTTGCAAGCCCGTGAAGACCCTAGAGCTCACCAGGCTGCTCCCCTTGAAGTTTGTCAAGATCTCCATCCACAACCGGGAGAAACAGCAGCTGTGCCTGAGTCTTGCTACCGGCCGGACTTTCTACCTGCAGCTGTGCCCCTCTTCCGACGCACAAGAAGACCTCTTTTCCTATTGGGAAAAGCTTGTCTATATCCTGAGACCACCGGTAGACAGTTACAGCGGTACCCCGATGCTCCAAACTGGAGATGCAGCGACTACAGAGGATGCCGACATCCTAGTGGTAAGCACCTACAGGGACTCAAGAACACGGGGCAGGGTGCTTTGGGAGAGCAAGGCAAAGCTGGTCCTCCATAGCCTTTGGTGCTCTCTGAGACTCGCCTGGGAAATACCTTCTACTGTTGAAAAGGGTCAGGGACACACGAGCTATCACTACAGGAGTCACCACACTGGAGAGGTTCCGAGTGCTGCACCACCTTGTCCCACGAGGCCGAATTTCAGAGACACCTTAGGTATCACCTCGGCTGCACTGGTCTCATCACTAGGGCTGTAATCCCTTCTACAGCATCCTGACTGTCTGGTCTCTGCTTGAACACTTACCCCAGCCCATGTAGTCTCAGGAGTTGGGGAACATCATTCACAGTTGGGAAGTCCTTCCTTCATTGTGTCTCCCCGGGACTCCGACATGCTGACTCAAATCAGCCCAACCCGTGGAGTCACCAAAACGTACACGGTGTGCATCCCTTGACCCAGGAACCCCACTTCTAGGAATCTGCCCTGCAGGGAGAGAAGCACAAGGGTATAAAGTTAAAGTGTAGAGCATCATGGAGAATTGTATCAGTGCTCTCCCTGACCCTGGGACTGTTCAAGTAAAGTGGAGTGGCCGTTTGACAGGGGTGCAGTAGATGGGGTCTTGCATCCAATGGGAGCTTAGACTGGGTGATGTCAAAAGGTTATTCTAAGTATAAGGCCTTGAGTTGCTCAGCTCCAGGATGAGAGAGGAGCGGACAGTTCTGAGCTCACTTTCTGTCATCTCTCTCCTACCTGTCTCTCCTCCCCTTGGCTCAGACCACAGAGCTCCACAGAGAAAGGGATCAGGATGAGGTTGGGCTTCACAAGCGTCGTGACGTGACTGGAGCCACGTCTTGTGCTTATGTGGGGGGAGAGGGAATCCATCATGCCCCCCGTGGATCAACTGCAGCCCTGAAAGGCGCCGAAGGATCGGCGGCAGGGATGACCGTGGGCCTGGCGGGAGCCACCATCGAGGATCCAGGAGAAAGCGGATCCGGCCAGGCCACCGCAGGTGCTGCCCGCCTATCCCCGCAGGGCACGAACCTGGTCTCGGCGGATGTTGCCAGCACATCCTCGACGGGGGCAGATGGTCCAGAGAGCAGCACGAGCGTGGTGTTGCCAGGTGCAGTCACAACCAGCAAGCCTGCTGCTGGAAGAGCTGAAGGGAAGGTCGCAGCCCCCGTGGTCTCCACCTTGCAGAGTGAAGGCTCCACGTCTGAACGGGATGGAAGCCAGAAGGTCTCCCACCCCAGGGATGAAGCCTGGAAGGAAAAAAAGGAAAGGAGGACACGTCTTCAGCGAGGAAACGTTCCCATCACCGCAGGACAGGTGAAGGTCACCACAGGACAGGAGGGGACAAGACCCAGAAAGCATCCTCCCACTGGTCCTCATGCGGCCATGAAAACTCCAAAGGTGACAAAGGAGGGGAGGACAGCTCGCAGACGGAGGAAGAGCCAGCCCGCCACCAGTTCGGGGACTCGAAGTAAGACATCCAGTGAGATCCTCTCCTTCTTTAGGCGCTTCAGTCATTCCTGATTCAGCACCAAGGCTCACACATGGCCACTGGGAGGTAGACAAAGCCCCGGTTGGCTTGCATCCTTCCCTAGAGAGGCAATTCCTACTTTCTCTAATAAAGGAAACCATACAACTCCAAAAGAAATGCTATCTTGTGTTTTCTATGTCCCCTCGCCTGGTAGCGACTTGACAGCGACTTCTGTGGTGCGAATTGTGCTTTGGCCTGAGACCCCAGAATCAAAATTTTGTTGTAGAAGATATGTAGTAAGTATCATTAAGCCATTCACTAGGGCTGGAAATAGATGCACTATACAGAAATTTTCGCTGCGAGGTTGCGAATCTTTTGAAATAAGATTTAATATGTAAATAGTTTGGGGAGAAGATAAGCTGGGGGAAGTGACTGTGTGGTGTGTATACTTGCGTTGCTGAATTAATTACTTAACTCACCAGGTATTTATTGGGTGTCTGTGCTGTGCCTAGCACGAGGCTATGTTATTGAAAAACGACCCTTTTCTCAGCAAAGCACTCTGGTTTGGTTATGGGCACTCTGCAGAAGGCAAGGAAATAAGCACAGAAAAAGGGTTTCGTCGCTTGCTCGAAGGTCACACGTGCATAGCCACTGCCAGAAAGAGAAGCCTGTTTTTCCCCGCAAGGCTTCTCCAGGGCACGTAGGGTGGAGGGAGGACAAGTCTGCAGCCGGGGCTGAGCTTCAGGCCATAGCTGGGGTCAGAGGTTCACCTTATGAAAACAGAAACTCTCTCTGGCTTGTAAGGAAATCAAACCATTGGGAGTTATTTTACTTTGTGTAGGATAAAACAGAACACGGGGGGATCAGGGTTGTCACTGGCTCAACAAAGGGACACAATCTTTATGGTAGAAGCAGCACCAACGAGGAGTCCGGAAATCTGAGTTCCTATCCTGTCTGGGCCACTGACTCTCCTGGGTCACTCTGCCTCTCTGTAATGGTACCTCTGTGGGCAGCCACGGGGTCCCCAACTGTAAAACCAATGGATTGGACCGCTGCAGTGATTCTTACCCTTGGTTGTATGTTGCGAGTTCCCTGGGGAGCTGAAAAACAAACAAAAAAAACATTGATAGCCTGACCCCAATCCCAGAGATTCTGATGACATTTAGGTGGGGTAAGCCCTCCAGCACTGGGAGTTTTAAAAATCTCACCCAATAATTCTACTGTGCAGCAGCCAAGTTGGAAAACCACTGGGCTAGGAGGTCTGGGGCGGGGGGGGGGCCTCTTTCCGCCCCAGTATGCCATAACTTTACAGTGGAAGACAGTAGTTCTCCAACAGTCACATGCATAAGGATCACCTGGGAAGCCTATTTAAAAAATAACATTTCTCACCATACGATATCCCTTATACATGGACTCTACAGTACGATGCCAATGAACGTACCTGCGAAACAGAAACAGACTCCCAGACATAGAAAAGAGACTTGGGGTTTTCAGTGGGGTTGGGGGCAGGGAAGGGTTGGGAGTTTGGGATTAGCAGATGCAAACTACAGGGTGGATAAACAGCAGGGTCCTACTGTAGAGCACAGAGAACTAGAGTCAGTATCCTGTGATAAACCATAATGGAAAAGAATAGGAAAAGACTATACGCGAAATACACAAAGAACACACATGAAACTGAATCAGAAATTAACGGAAGAAATTAACACAACGGAAATTCACACAACCTTGTAAATCGACTAGACGTCAATAAAAAAGAAGGGGGAAAAGAAAAAAAATAGAAGCCAAGGTTGGGTTCCCTTTGCGGGGAGGGAGCATGCAGAAGAGGGGCTGGCAGGCTTCTATTTCTTGCTCTGGGTGGCAGCTACAAGGGTGCTCACTTTCTTGTTACTCATTAAGCTATATATTTACGGTTTGTGCACTTTCATGAAGGTGTGTTATATTTCACAATAAAAACAGTTTCTAAAACTGTAAAAAAATATATATAAATATAAAAAGTTAGCCTCCCTGAAAAGAGAAAATGGGTGAGAAAATTCTCCATATCCTGGAAATGACAGTACCAATGGGACTCTGACAGGTAGCACTCTTTCTAAGCTCCTGCCAGCACTGTGCTATATACGCTGGGGGCACAGAGAACAGCAATCCCCATAGGATGCCTGCCCTTAGCAAGTACACGGTCCACTTCCAGGATTTTATCCCCAGGACATCGTTCCGCAGAAGCGCCAAGATGACGGAGATTTGTAACAACAACAAGACTGGAAACCACCCAGATATTTACAAGAGCAGGAGGGTTTTCTCAACCGTTTGAGTAGAAAGACTATCCGGCCTACCCACACCTATACCCTGGCAGGGTCAGCCTGTTCCCTATGGACGTGGTGGTTGGTTTAGGGGGAGGCTGGTGAGCCTGCCCCAAGGGGGTGGGGGCTTGGAGGCTCAACAAAGGGGTGTGTGATGCGATGGTGACGGGTCACAAAGGGCTTGCGGTATAAATAGGGTCGGGTCAAGAGACTCTGGCAGAGTCCTGCAGGGAGGTGACGAGGTGCTTTCGTTCCCTCTCTCTCTCTCTCTCTCTCTCCGAGACTCAACTTGTGGCTGGTGGCTCTGTCTTGAACGAAGAGAGCCATGAGCAGTGAGAGTTTACCTCATTACACGGCCAATAGCTACTGTTCAGTGGGGGCGTCGAGGACCTCCATGGGGGTCCTGCAACGACAACTGTACGAGGGAGGAGAGTATGACATTTTCAAGTACGCTCCCATGTTGGAGAGCGACTTTATCCAGGTCAGCAAGGAAGGAGAACTGATCGACCTAGACAACCGCGTCCGAACGGTGACTGTGGGCGTCGCATCCACCAGCCCCCTCTTCCCACTACCTGACGTCATGCTGCTGGCCCGACCAAGGAAAGTCTGTGCCGGGATCACCACGGGGAGAGGTTGCAAGCCCGTGAAGACCCTAGAGCTCACCAGGCTGCTCCCCTTGAAGTTTGTCAAGATCTCCATCCACAACCGGGAGAAACAGCAGCTGTGCCTGAGTCTTGCTACCGGCCGGACTTTCTACCTGCAGCTGTGCCCCTCTTCCGACGCACAAGAAGACCTCTTTTCCTATTGGGAAAAGCTTGTCTATATCCTGAGACCACCGGTAGACAGTTACAGCGGTACCCCGATGCTCCAAACTGGAGATGCAGCGACTACAGACGATGCCGACATCCTAGTGGTAAGCACCTACAGGGACTCAAGAACACGGGGCAGGGTGCTTTGGGAGAGCAAGGCAAAGCTGGTCCTCCATAGCCTTTGGTGCTCTCTGAGACTCGCCTGGGAAATACCTTCTACTGTTGAAAAGGGTCAGGGACACACGAGCTATCACTACAGGAGTCACCACACTGGAGAGGTTCCGAGTGCTGCACCACCTTGTCCCACGAGGCCGAATTTCAGAGACACCTTAGGTATCACCTCGGCTGCACTGGTCTCATCACTAGGGCTGTAATCCCTTCTACAGCATCCTGACTGTCTGGTCTCTGCTTGAACACTTACCCCAGCCCATGTAGTCTCAGGAGTTGGGGAACATCATTCACAGTTGGGAAGTCCTTCCTTCATTGTGTCTCCCCGGGACTCCGACATGCTGACTCAAATCAGCCCAACCCGTGGAGTCACCAAAACGTACACGGTGTGCATCCCTTGACCCAGGAACCCCACTTCTAGGAATCTGCCCTGCAGGGAGAGAAGCACAAGGGTATAAAGTTAAAGTGTAGAGCATCATGGAGAATTGTATCAGTGCTCTCCCTGACCCTGGGACTGTTCAAGTAAAGTGGAGTGGCCGTTTGACAGGGGTGCAGTAGATGGGGTCTTGCATCCAATGGGAGCTTAGACTGGGTGATGTCAAAAGGTTATTCTAAGTATAAGGCCTTGAGTTGCTCAGCTCCAGGATGAGAGAGGAGCGGACAGTTCTGAGCTCACTTTCTGTCATCTCTCTCCTACCTGTCTCTCCTCCCCTTGGCTCAGACCACAGAGCTCCACAGAGAAAGGGATCAGGATGAGGTTGGGCTTCACAAGCGTCGTGACGTGACTGGAGCCACGTCTTGTGCTTATGTGGGGGGAGAGGGAATCCATCATGCCCCCCGTGGATCAACTGCAGCCCTGAAAGGCGCCGAAGGATCGGCGGCAGGGATGACCGTGGGCCTGGCGGGAGCCACCATCGAGGATCCAGGAGAAAGCGGATCCGGCCAGGCCACCGCAGGTGCTGCCCGCCTATCCCCGCAGGGCACGAACCTGGTCTCGGCGGATGTTGCCAGCACATCCTCGACGGGGGCAGATGGTCCAGAGAGCAGCACGAGCGTGGTGTTGCCAGGTGCAGTCACAACCAGCAAGCCTGCTGCTGGAAGAGCTGAAGGGAAGGTCGCAGCCCCCGTGGTCTCCACCTTGCAGAGTGAAGGCTCCACGTCTGAACGGGATGGAAGCCAGAAGGTCTCCCACCCCAGGGATGAAGCCTGGAAGGAAAAAAAGGAAAGGAGGACACGTCTTCAGCGAGGAAACGTTCCCATCACCGCAGGACAGGTGAAGGTCACCACAGGACAGGAGGGGACAAGACCCAGAAAGCATCCTCCCACTGGTCCTCATGCGGCCATGAAAACTCCAAAGGTGACAAAGGAGGGGAGGACAGCTCGCAGACGGAGGAAGAGCCAGCCCGCCACCAGTTCGGGGACTCGAAGTAAGACATCCAGTGAGATCCTCTCCTTCTTTAGGCGCTTCAGTCATTCCTGATTCAGCACCAAGGCTCACACATGGCCACTGGGAGGTAGACAAAGCCCCGGTTGGCTTGCATCCTTCCCTAGAGAGGCAATTCCTACTTTCTCTAATAAAGGAAACCATACAACTCCAAAAGAAATGCTATCTTGTGTTTTCTATGTCCCCTCGCCTGGTAGCGACTTGACAGTGACTTCTGTGGTGCGAATTGTGCTTTGGCCTGAGACCCCAGAATCAAAATTTTGTTGTAGAAGATATGTAGTAAGTATCATTAAGCCATTCACTAGGGCTGGAAATAGATGCACTATACAGAAATTTTCGCTGCGAGGTTGCGAATCTTTTGAAATAAGATTTAATATGTAAATAGTTTGGGGAGAAGATAAGCTGGGGGAAGTGACTGTGTGGTGTGTATACTTGCGTTGCTGAATTAATTACTTAACTCACCAGGTATTTATTGGGTGTCTGTGCTGTGCCTAGCACGAGGCTATGTTATTGAAAAACGACCCTTTTCTCAGCAAAGCACTCTGGTTTGGTTATGGGCACTCTGCAGAAGGCAAGGAAATAAGCACAGAAAAAGGTTTTTGTCGCTTGCTCGAAGGTCACACGTGCATAGCCACTGCCAGAAAGAGAAGCCTGTTTTTCCCCGCAAGGCTTCTCCAGGGCACGTAGGGTGGAGGGAGGACAAGTCTGCAGCCGGGGCTGAGCTTCAGGCCATAGCTGGGGTCAGAGGTTCACCTTATGAAAACAGAAACTCTCTCTGGCTTGTAAGGAAATCAAACCATTGGGAGTTATTTTACTTTGTGTAGGATAAAACAGAACACGGGGGGATCAGGGTTGTCACTGGCTCAACAAAGGGACACAATCTTTATGGTAGAAGCAGCACCAACGAGGAGTCCGGAAATCTGAGTTCCTATCCTGTCTGGGCCACTGACTCTCCTGGGTCACTCTGCCTCTCTGTAATGGTACCTCTGTGGGCAGCCACGGGGTCCCCAACTGTAAAACCAATGGATTGGACCGCTGCAGTGATTCTTACCCTTGGTTGTATGTTGCGAGTTCCCTGGGGAGCTGAAAAACAAACAAAAAAAACATTGATAGCCTGACCCCAATCCCAGAGATTCTGATGACATTTAGGTGGGGTAAGCCCTCCAGCACTGGGAGTTTTAAAAATCTCACCCAATAATTCTACTGTGCAGCAGCCAAGTTGGAAAACCACTGGGCTAGGAGGTCTGGGGCGTGGGGGGGGGCCTCTTTCCGCCCCAGTATGCCATAACTTTACAGTGGAAGACAGTAGTTCTCCAACAGTCACATGCATAAGGATCACCTGGGAAGCCTATTTAAAAAATAACATTTCTCACCATACGATATCCCTTATACATGGACTCTACAGTACGATGCCAATGAACGTACCTGCGAAACAGAAACAGACTCCCAGACATAGAAAAGAGACTTGGGGTTTTCAGTGGGGTTGGGGGCAGGGAAGGGTTGGGAGTTTGGGATTAGCAGATGCAAACTACAGGGTGGATAAACAGCAGGGTCCTACTGTAGAGCACAGAGAACTAGAGTCAGTATCCTGTGATAAACCATAATGGAAAAGAATAGGAAAAGACTATACGCGAAATACACAAAGAACACACATGAAACTGAATCAGAAATTAACGGAAGAAATTAACACAACGGAAATTCACACAACCTTGTAAATCGACTAGACGTCAATAAAAAAGAAGGGGGAAAAGAAAAAAAATAGAAGCCAAGGTTGGGTTCCCTTTGCGGGGAGGGAGCATGCAGAAGAGGGGCTGGCAGGCTTCTATTTCTTGCTCTGGGTGGCAGCTACAAGGGTGCTCACTTTCTTGTTACTCATTAAGCTATATATTTACGGTTTGTGCACTTTCATGAAGGTGTGTTATATTTCACAATAAAAACAGTTTCTAAAACTGTAAAAAAATATATATAAATATAAAAAGTTAGCCTCCCTGAAAAGAGAAAATGGGTGAGAAAATTCTCCATATCCTGGAAATGACAGTACCAATGGGACTCTGACAGGTAGCACTCTTTCTAAGCTCCTGCCAGCACTGTGCTATATACGCTGGGGGCACAGAGAACAGCAATCCCCATAGGATGCCTGCCCTTAGCAAGTACACGGTCCACTTCCAGGATTTTATCCCCAGGACATCGTTCCGCAGAAGCGCCAAGATGACGGAGATTTGTAACAACAACAAGACTGGAAACCACCCAGATATTTACAAGAGCAGGAGGGTTTTCTCAACCGTTTGAGTAGAAAGACTATCCGGCCTACCCACACCTATACCCTGGCAGGGTCAGCCTGTTCCCTATGGACGTGGTGGTTGGTTTAGGGGGAGGCTGGTGAGCCTGCCCCAAGGGGGTGGGGGCTTGGAGGCTCAACAAAGGGGTGTGTGATGCGATGGTGACGGGTCACAAAGGGCTTGCGGTATAAATAGGGTCGGGTCAAGAGACTCTGGCAGAGTCCTGCAGGGAGGTGACGAGGTGCTTTCGTTCCCTCTCTCTCTCTCTCTCTCTCTCCGAGACTCAACTTGTGGCTGGTGGCTCTGTCTTGAACGAAGAGAGCCATGAGCAGTGAGAGTTTACCTCATTACACGGCCAATAGCTACTGTTCAGTGGGGGCGTCGAGGACCTCCATGGGGGTCCTGCAACGACAACTGTACGAGGGAGGAGAGTATGACATTTTCAAGTACGCTCCCATGTTGGAGAGCGACTTTATCCAGGTCAGCAAGGAAGGAGAACTGATCGACCTAGACAACCTCGTCCGAACGGTGACTGTGGGCGTCGCATCCACCAGCCCCCTCTTCCCACTACCTGACGTCATGCTGCTGGCCCGACCAAGGAAAGTCTGTGCCGGGATCACCACGGGGAGAGGTTGCAAGCCCGTGAAGACCCTAGAGCTCACCAGGCTGCTCCCCTTGAAGTTTGTCAAGATCTCCATCCACAACCGGGAGAAACAGCAGCTGTGCCTGAGTCTTGCTACCGGCCGGACTTTCTACCTGCAGCTGTGCCCCTCTTCCGACGCACAAGAAGACCTCTTTTCCTATTGGGAAAAGCTTGTCTATATCCTGAGACCACCGGTAGACAGTTACAGCGGTACCCCGATGCTCCAAACTGGAGATGCAGCGACTACAGAGGATGCCGACATCCTAGTGGTAAGCACCTACAGGGACTCAAGAACACGGGGCAGGGTGCTTTGGGAGAGCAAGGCAAAGCTGGTCCTCCATAGCCTTTGGTGCTCTCTGAGACTCGCCTGGGAAATACCTTCTACTGTTGAAAAGGGTCAGGGACACACGAGCTATCACTACAGGAGTCACCACACTGGAGAGGTTCCGAGTGCTGCACCACCTTGTCCCACGAGGCCGAATTTCAGAGACACCTTAGGTATCACCTCGGCTGCACTGGTCTCATCACTAGGGCTGTAATCCCTTCTACAGCATCCTGACTGTCTGGTCTCTGCTTGAACACTTACCCCAGCCCATGTAGTCTCAGGAGTTGGGGAACATCATTCACAGTTGGGAAGTCCTTCCTTCATTGTGTCTCCCCGGGACTCCGACATGCTGACTCAAATCAGCCCAACCCGTGGAGTCACCAAAACGTACACGGTGTGCATCCCTTGACCCAGGAACCCCACTTCTAGGAATCTGCCCTGCAGGGAGAGAAGCACAAGGGTATAAAGTTAAAGTGTAGAGCATCATGGAGAATTGTATCAGTGCTCTCCCTGACCCTGGGACTGTTCAAGTAAAGTGGAGTGGCCGTTTGACAGGGGTGCAGTAGATGGGGTCTTGCATCCAATGGGAGCTTAGACTGGGTGATGTCAAAAGGTTATTCTAAGTATAAGGCCTTGAGTTGCTCAGCTCCAGGATGAGAGAGGAGCGGACAGTTCTGAGCTCACTTTCTGTCATCTCTCTCCTACCTGTCTCTCCTCCCCTTGGCTCAGACCACAGAGCTCCACAGAGAAAGGGATCAGGATGAGGTTGGGCTTCACAAGCGTCGTGACGTGACTGGAGCCACGTCTTGTGCTTATGTGGGGGGAGAGGGAATCCATCATGCCCCCCGTGGATCAACTGCAGCCCTGAAAGGCGCCGAAGGATCGGCGGCAGGGATGACCGTGGGCCTGGCGGGAGCCACCATCGAGGATCCAGGAGAAAGCGGATCCGGCCAGGCCACCGCAGGTGCTGCCCGCCTATCCCCGCAGGGCACGAACCTGGTCTCGGCGGATGTTGCCAGCACATCCTCGACGGGGGCAGATGGTCCAGAGAGCAGCACGAGCGTGGTGTTGCCAGGTGCAGTCACAACCAGCAAGCCTGCTGCTGGAAGAGCTGAAGGGAAGGTCGCAGCCCCCGTGGTCTCCACCTTGCAGAGTGAAGGCTCCACGTCTGAACGGGATGGAAGCCAGAAGGTCTCCCACCCCAGGGATGAAGCCTGGAAGGAAAAAAAGGAAAGGAGGACACGTCTTCAGCGAGGAAACGTTCCCATCACCGCAGGACAGGTGAAGGTCACCACAGGACAGGAGGGGACAAGACCCAGAAAGCATCCTCCCACTGGTCCTCATGCGGCCATGAAAACTCCAAAGGTGACAAAGGAGGGGAGGACAGCTCGCAGACGGAGGAAGAGCCAGCCCGCCACCAGTTCGGGGACTCGAAGTAAGACATCCAGTGAGATCCTCTCCTTCTTTAGGCGCTTCAGTCATTCCTGATTCAGCACCAAGGCTCACACATGGCCACTGGGAGGTAGACAAAGCCCCGGTTGGCTTGCATCCTTCCCTAGAGAGGCAATTCCTACTTTCTCTAATAAAGGAAACCATACAACTCCAAAAGAAATGCTATCTTGTGTTTTCTATGTCCCCTCGCCTGGTAGCGACTTGACAGTGACTTCTGTGGTGCGAATTGTGCTTTGGCCTGAGACCCCAGAATCAAAATTTTGTTGTAGAAGATATGTAGTAAGTATCATTAAGCCATTCACTAGGGCTGGAAATAGATGCACTATACAGAAATTTTCGCTGCGAGGTTGCGAATCTTTTGAAATAAGATTTAATATGTAAATAGTTTGGGGAGAAGATAAGCTGGGGGAAGTGACTGTGTGGTGTGTATACTTGCGTTGCTGAATTAATTACTTAACTCACCAGGTATTTATTGGGTGTCTGTGCTGTGCCTAGCACGAGGCTATGTTATTGAAAAACGACCCTTTTCTCAGCAAAGCACTCTGGTTTGGTTATGGGCACTCTGCAGAAGGCAAGGAAATAAGCACAGAAAAAGGTTTTCGTCGCTTGCTCGAAGGTCACACGTGCATAGCCACTGCCAGAAAGAGAAGCCTGTTTTTCCCCGCAAGGCTTCTCCAGGGCACGTAGGGTGGAGGGAGGACAAGTCTGCAGCCGGGGCTGAGCTTCAGGCCATAGCTGGGGTCAGAGGTTCACCTTATGAAAACAGAAACTCTCTCTGGCTTGTAAGGAAATCAAACCATTGGGAGTTATTTTACTTTGTGTAGGATAAAACAGAACACGGGGGGATCAGGGTTGTCACTGGCTCAACAAAGGGACACAATCTTTATGGTAGAAGCAGCACCAACGAGGAGTCCGGAAATCTGAGTTCCTATCCTGTCTGGGCCACTGACTCTCCTGGGTCACTCTGCCTCTCTGTAATGGTACCTCTGTGGGCAGCCACGGGGTCCCCAACTGTAAAACCAATGGATTGGACCGCTGCAGTGATTCTTACCCTTGGTTGTATGTTGCGAGTTCCCTGGGGAGCTGAAAAACAAACAAAAAAAACATTGATAGCCTGACCCCAATCCCAGAGATTCTGATGACATTTAGGTGGGGTAAGCCCTCCAGCACTGGGAGTTTTAAAAATCTCACCCAATAATTCTACTGTGCAGCAGCCAAGTTGGAAAACCACTGGGCTAGGAGGTCTGGGGCGTGGGGGGGGGCCTCTTTCCGCCCCAGTATGCCATAACTTTACAGTGGAAGACAGTAGTTCTCCAACAGTCACATGCATAAGGATCACCTGGGAAGCCTATTTAAAAAATAACATTTCTCACCATACGATATCCCTTATACATGGACTCTACAGTACGATGCCAATGAACGTACCTGCGAAACAGAAACAGACTCCCAGACATAGAAAAGAGACTTGGGGTTTTCAGTGGGGTTGGGGGCAGGGAAGGGTTGGGAGTTTGGGATTAGCAGATGCAAACTACAGGGTGGATAAACAGCAGGGTCCTACTGTAGAGCACAGAGAACTAGAGTCAGTATCCTGTGATAAACCATAATGGAAAAGAATAGGAAAAGACTATACGCGAAATACACAAAGAACACACATGAAACTGAATCAGAAATTAACGGAAGAAATTAACACAACGGAAATTCACACAACCTTGTAAATCGACTAGACGTCAATAAAAAAGAAGGGGGAAAAGAAAAAAAATAGAAGCCAAGGTTGGGTTCCCTTTGCGGGGAGGGAGCATGCAGAAGAGGGGCTGGCAGGCTTCTATTTCTTGCTCTGGGTGGCAGCTACAAGGGTGCTCACTTTCTTGTTACTCATTAAGCTATATATTTACGGTTTGTGCACTTTCATGAAGGTGTGTTATATTTCACAATAAAAACAGTTTCTAAAACTGTAAAAAAATATATATAAATATAAAAAGTTAGCCTCCCTGAAAAGAGAAAATGGGTGAGAAAATTCTCCATATCCTGGAAATGACAGTACCAATGGGACTCTGACAGGTAGCACTCTTTCTAAGCTCCTGCCAGCACTGTGCTATATACGCTGGGGGCACAGAGAACAGCAATCCCCATAGGATGCCTGCCCTTAGCAAGTACACGGTCCACTTCCAGGATTTTATCCCCAGGACATCGTTCCGCAGAAGCGCCAAGATGACGGAGATTTGTAACAACAACAAGACTGGAAACCACCCAGATATTTACAAGAGCAGGAGGGTTTTCTCAACCGTTTGAGTAGAAAGACTATCCGGCCTACCCACACCTATACCCTGGCAGGGTCAGCCTGTTCCCTATGGACGTGGTGGTTGGTTTAGGGGGAGGCTGGTGAGCCTGCCCCAAGGGGGTGGGGGCTTGGAGGCTCAACAAAGGGGTGTGTGATGCGATGGTGACGGGTCACAAAGGGCTTGCGGTATAAATAGGGTCGGGTCAAGAGACTCTGGCAGAGTCCTGCAGGGAGGTGACGAGGTGCTTTCGTTCCCTCTCTCTCTCTCTCTCTCTCTCCGAGACTCAACTTGTGGCTGGTGGCTCTGTCTTGAACGAAGAGAGCCATGAGCAGTGAGAGTTTACCTCATTACACGGCCAATAGCTACTGTTCAGTGGGGGCGTCGAGGACCTCCATGGGGGTCCTGCAACGACAACTGTACGAGGGAGGAGAGTATGACATTTTCAAGTACGCTCCCATGTTGGAGAGCGACTTTATCCAGGTCAGCAAGGAAGGAGAACTGATCGACCTAGACAACCTCGTCCGAACGGTGACTGTGGGCGTCGCATCCACCAGCCCCCTCTTCCCACTACCTGACGTCATGCTGCTGGCCCGACCAAGGAAAGTCTGTGCCGGGATCACCACGGGGAGAGGTTGCAAGCCCGTGAAGACCCTAGAGCTCACCAGGCTGCTCCCCTTGAAGTTTGTCAAGATCTCCATCCACAACCGGGAGAAACAGCAGCTGTGCCTGAGTCTTGCTACCGGCCGGACTTTCTACCTGCAGCTGTGCCCCTCTTCCGACGCACAAGAAGACCTCTTTTCCTATTGGGAAAAGCTTGTCTATATCCTGAGACCACCGGTAGACAGTTACAGCGGTACCCCGATGCTCCAAACTGGAGATGCAGCGACTACAGAGGATGCCGACATCCTAGTGGTAAGCACCTACAGGGACTCAAGAACACGGGGCAGGGTGCTTTGGGAGAGCAAGGCAAAGCTGGTCCTCCATAGCCTTTGGTGCTCTCTGAGACTCGCCTGGGAAATACCTTCTACTGTTGAAAAGGGTCAGGGACACACGAGCTATCACTACAGGAGTCACCACACTGGAGAGGTTCCGAGTGCTGCACCACCTTGTCCCACGAGGCCGAATTTCAGAGACACCTTAGGTATCACCTCGGCTGCACTGGTCTCATCACTAGGGCTGTAATCCCTTCTACAGCATCCTGACTGTCTGGTCTCTGCTTGAACACTTACCCCAGCCCATGTAGTCTCAGGAGTTGGGGAACATCATTCACAGTTGGGAAGTCCTTCCTTCATTGTGTCTCCCCGGGACTCCGACATGCTGACTCAAATCAGCCCAACCCGTGGAGTCACCAAAACGTACACGGTGTGCATCCCTTGACCCAGGAACCCCACTTCTAGGAATCTGCCCTGCAGGGAGAGAAGCACAAGGGTATAAAGTTAAAGTGTAGAGCATCATGGAGAATTGTATCAGTGCTCTCCCTGACCCTGGGACTGTTCAAGTAAAGTGGAGTGGCCGTTTGACAGGGGTGCAGTAGATGGGGTCTTGCATCCAATGGGAGCTTAGACTGGGTGATGTCAAAAGGTTATTCTAAGTATAAGGCCTTGAGTTGCTCAGCTCCAGGATGAGAGAGGAGCGGACAGTTCTGAGCTCACTTTCTGTCATCTCTCTCCTACCTGTCTCTCCTCCCCTTGGCTCAGACCACAGAGCTCCACAGAGAAAGGGATCAGGATGAGGTTGGGCTTCACAAGCGTCGTGACGTGACTGGAGCCACGTCTTGTGCTTATGTGGGGGGAGAGGGAATCCATCATGCCCCCCGTGGATCAACTGCAGCCCTGAAAGGCGCCGAAGGATCGGCGGCAGGGATGACCGTGGGCCTGGCGGGAGCCACCATCGAGGATCCAGGAGAAAGCGGATCCGGCCAGGCCACCGCAGGTGCTGCCCGCCTATCCCCGCAGGGCACGAACCTGGTCTCGGCGGATGTTGCCAGCACATCCTCGACGGGGGCAGATGGTCCAGAGAGCAGCACGAGCGTGGTGTTGCCAGGTGCAGTCACAACCAGCAAGCCTGCTGCTGGAAGAGCTGAAGGGAAGGTCGCAGCCCCCGTGGTCTCCACCTTGCAGAGTGAAGGCTCCACGTCTGAACGGGATGGAAGCCAGAAGGTCTCCCACCCCAGGGATGAAGCCTGGAAGGAAAAAAAGGAAAGGAGGACACGTCTTCAGCGAGGAAACGTTCCCATCACCGCAGGACAGGTGAAGGTCACCACAGGACAGGAGGGGACAAGACCCAGAAAGCATCCTCCCACTGGTCCTCATGCGGCCATGAAAACTCCAAAGGTGACAAAGGAGGGGAGGACAGCTCGCAGACGGAGGAAGAGCCAGCCCGCCACCAGTTCGGGGACTCGAAGTAAGACATCCAGTGAGATCCTCTCCTTCTTTAGGCGCTTCAGTCATTCCTGATTCAGCACCAAGGCTCACACATGGCCACTGGGAGGTAGACAAAGCCCCGGTTGGCTTGCATCCTTCCCTAGAGAGGCAATTCCTACTTTCTCTAATAAAGGAAACCATACAACTCCAAAAGAAATGCTATCTTGTGTTTTCTATGTCCCCTCGCCTGGTAGCGACTTGACAGCGACTTCTGTGGTGCGAATTGTGCTTTGGCCTGAGACCCCAGAATCAAAATTTTGTTGTAGAAGATATGTAGTAAGTATCATTAAGCCATTCACTAGGGCTGGAAATAGATGCACTATACAGAAATTTTCGCTGCGAGGTTGCGAATCTTTTGAAATAAGATTTAATATGTAAATAGTTTGGGGAGAAGATAAGCTGGGGGAAGTGACTGTGTGGTGTGTATACTTGCGTTGCTGAATTAATTACTTAACTCACCAGGTATTTATTGGGTGTCTGTGCTGTGCCTAGCACGAGGCTATGTTATTGAAAAACGACCCTTTTCTCAGCAAAGCACTCTGGTTTGGTTATGGGCACTCTGCAGAAGGCAAGGAAATAAGCACAGAAAAAGGTTTTCGTCGCTTGCTCGAAGGTCACACGTGCATAGCCACTGCCAGAAAGAGAAGCCTGTTTTTCCCCGCAAGGCTTCTCCAGGGCACGTAGGGTGGAGGGAGGACAAGTCTGCAGCCGGGGCTGAGCTTCAGGCCATAGCTGGGGTCAGAGGTTCACCTTATGAAAACAGAAACTCTCTCTGGCTTGTAAGGAAATCAAACCATTGGGAGTTATTTTACTTTGTGTAGGATAAAACAGAACACGGGGGGATCAGGGTTGTCACTGGCTCAACAAAGGGACACAATCTTTATGGTAGAAGCAGCACCAACGAGGAGTCCGGAAATCTGAGTTCCTATCCTGTCTGGGCCACTGACTCTCCTGGGTCACTCTGCCTCTCTGTAATGGTACCTCTGTGGGCAGCCACGGGGTCCCCAACTGTAAAACCAATGGATTGGACCGCTGCAGTGATTCTTACCCTTGGTTGTATGTTGCGAGTTCCCTGGGGAGCTGAAAAACAAACAAAAAAAACATTGATAGCCTGACCCCAATCCCAGAGATTCTGATGACATTTAGGTGGGGTAAGCCCTCCAGCACTGGGAGTTTTAAAAATCTCACCCAATAATTCTACTGTGCAGCAGCCAAGTTGGAAAACCACTGGGCTAGGAGGTCTGGGGCGGGGGGGGGGCCTCTTTCCGCCCCAGTATGCCATAACTTTACAGTGGAAGACAGTAGTTCTCCAACAGTCACATGCATAAGGATCACCTGGGAAGCCTATTTAAAAAATAACATTTCTCACCATACGATATCCCTTATACATGGACTCTACAGTACGATGCCAATGAACGTACCTGCGAAACAGAAACAGACTCCCAGACATAGAAAAGAGACTTGGGGTTTTCAGTGGGGTTGGGGGCAGGGAAGGGTTGGGAGTTTGGGATTAGCAGATGCAAACTACAGGGTGGATAAACAGCAGGGTCCTACTGTAGAGCACAGAGAACTAGAGTCAGTATCCTGTGATAAACCATAATGGAAAAGAATAGGAAAAGACTATAACATGAAATACACAAAGAACACACATGAAACTGAATCAGAAATTAACGGAAGAAATTAACACAACAGAAATTCACACAACCTTGTAAATCGACTAGACGTCAATAAAAAAGAAGGGGGAAAAGAAAAAAAATAGAAGCCAAGGTTGGGTTCCCTTTGCGGGGAGGGAGCATGCAGAAGAGGGGCTGGCAGGCTTCTATTTCTTGCTCTGGGTGGCAGCTACAAGGGTGCTCACTTTCTTGTTACTCATTAAGCTATATATTTACGGTTTGTGCACTTTCATGAAGGTGTGTTATATTTCACAATAAAAACAGTTTCTAAAACTGTAAAAAAATATATATAAATATAAAAAGTTAGCCTCCCTGAAAAGAGAAAATGGGTGAGAAAATTCTCCATATCCTGGAAATGACAGTACCAATGGGACTCTGACAGGTAGCACTCTTTCTAAGCTCCTGCCAGCACTGTGCTATATACGCTGGGGGCACAGAGAACAGCAATCCCCATAGGATGCCTGCCCTTAGCAAGTACACGGTCCACTTCCAGGATTTTATCCCCAGGACATCGTTCCGCAGAAGCGCCAAGATGACGGAGATTTGTAACAACAACAAGACTGGAAACCACCCAGATATTTACAAGAGCAGGAGGGTTTTCTCAACCGTTTGAGTAGAAAGACTATCCGGCCTACCCACACCTATACCCTGGCAGGGTCAGCCTGTTCCCTATGGACGTGGTGGTTGGTTTAGGGGGAGGCTGGTGAGCCTGCCCCAAGGGGGTGGGGGCTTGGAGGCTCAACAAAGGGGTGTGTGATGCGATGGTGACGGGTCACAAAGGGCTTGCGGTATAAATAGGGTCGGGTCAAGAGACTCTGGCAGAGTCCTGCAGGGAGGTGACGAGGTGCTTTCGTTCCCTCTCTCTCTCTCTCTCTCTCCGAGACTCAACTTGTGGCTGGTGGCTCTGTCTTGAACGAAGAGAGCCATGAGCAGTGAGAGTTTACCTCATTACACGGCCAATAGCTACTGTTCAGTGGGGGCGTCGAGGACCTCCATGGGGGTCCTGCAACGACAACTGTACGAGGGAGGAGAGTATGACATTTTCAAGTACGCTCCCATGTTGGAGAGCGACTTTATCCAGGTCAGCAAGGAAGGAGAACTGATCGACCTAGACAACCGCGTCCGAACGGTGACTGTGGGCGTCGCATCCACCAGCCCCCTCTTCCCACTACCTGACGTCATGCTGCTGGCCCGACCAAGGAAAGTCTGTGCCGGGATCACCAAGGGGAGAGGTTGCAAGCCCGTGAAGACCCTAGAGCTCACCAGGCTGCTCCCCTTGAAGTTTGTCAAGATCTCCATCCACAACCGGGAGAAACAGCAGCTGTGCCTGAGTCTTGCTACCGGCCGGACTTTCTACCTGCAGCTGTGCCCCTCTTCCGACGCACAAGAAGACCTCTTTTCCTATTGGGAAAAGCTTGTCTATATCCTGAGACCACCGGTAGACAGTTACAGCGGTACCCCGATGCTCCAAACTGGAGATGCAGCGACTACAGAGGATGCCGACATCCTAGTGGTAAGCACCTACAGGGACTCAAGAACACGGGGCAGGGTGCTTTGGGAGAGCAAGGCAAAGCTGGTCCTCCATAGCCTTTGGTGCTCTCTGAGACTCGCCTGGGAAATACCTTCTACTGTTGAAAAGGGTCAGGGACACACGAGCTATCACTACAGGAGTCACCACACTGGAGAGGTTCCGAGTGCTGCACCACCTTGTCCCACGAGGCCGAATTTCAGAGACACCTTAGGTATCACCTCGGCTGCACTGGTCTCATCACTAGGGCTGTAATCCCTTCTACAGCATCCTGACTGTCTGGTCTCTGCTTGAACACTTACCCCAGCCCATGTAGTCTCAGGAGTTGGGGAACATCATTCACAGTTGGGAAGTCCTTCCTTCATTGTGTCTCCCCGGGACTCCGACATGCTGACTCAAATCAGCCCAACCCGTGGAGTCACCAAAACGTACACGGTGTGCATCCCTTGACCCAGGAACCCCACTTCTAGGAATCTGCCCTGCAGGGAGAGAAGCACAAGGGTATAAAGTTAAAGTGTAGAGCATCATGGAGAATTGTATCAGTGCTCTCCCTGACCCTGGGACTGTTCAAGTAAAGTGGAGTGGCCGTTTGACAGGGGTGCAGTAGATGGGGTCTTGCATCCAATGGGAGCTTAGACTGGGTGATGTCAAAAGGTTATTCTAAGTATAAGGCCTTGAGTTGCTCAGCTCCAGGATGAGAGAGGAGCGGACAGTTCTGAGCTCACTTTCTGTCATCTCTCTCCTACCTGTCTCTCCTCCCCTTGGCTCAGACCACAGAGCTCCACAGAGAAAGGGATCAGGATGAGGTTGGGCTTCACAAGCGTCGTGACGTGACTGGAGCCACGTCTTGTGCTTATGTGGGGGGAGAGGGAATCCATCATGCCCCCCGTGGATCAACTGCAGCCCTGAAAGGCACCGAAGGATCGGCGGCAGGGATGACCGTGGGCCTGGCGGGAGCCACCATCGAGGATCCAGGAGAAAGCGGATCCGGCCAGGCCACCGCAGGTGCTGCCCGCCTATCCCCGCAGGGCACGAACCTGGTCTCGGCGGATGTTGCCAGCACATCCTCGACGGGGGCAGATGGTCCAGAGAGCAGCACGAGCGTGGTGTTGCCAGGTGCAGTCACAACCAGCAAGCCTGCTGCTGGAAGAGCTGAAGGGAAGGTCGCAGCCCCCGTGGTCTCCACCTTGCAGAGTGAAGGCTCCACGTCTGAACGGGATGGAAGCCAGAAGGTCTCCCACCCCAGGGATGAAGCCTGGAAGGAAAAAAAGGAAAGGAGGACACGTCTTCAGCGAGGAAACGTTCCCATCACCGCAGGACAGGTGAAGGTCACCACAGGACAGGAGGGGACAAGACCCAGAAAGCATCCTCCCACTGGTCCTCATGCGGCCATGAAAACTCCAAAGGTGACAAAGGAGGGGAGGACAGCTCGCAGACGGAGGAAGAGCCAGCCCGCCACCAGTTCGGGGACTCGAAGTAAGACATCCAGTGAGATCCTCTCCTTCTTTAGGCGCTTCAGTCATTCCTGATTCAGCACCAAGGCTCACACATGGCCACTGGGAGGTAGACAAAGCCCCGGTTGGCTTGCATCCTTCCCTAGAGAGGCAATTCCTACTTTCTCTAATAAAGGAAACCATACAACTCCAAAAGAAATGCTATCTTGTGTTTTCTATGTCCCCTCGCCTGGTAGCGACTTGACAGCGACTTCTGTGGTGCGAATTGTGCTTTGGCCTGAGACCCCAGAATCAAAATTTTGTTGTAGAAGATATGTAGTAAGTATCATTAAGCCATTCACTAGGGCTGGAAATAGATGCACTATACAGAAATTTTCGCTGCGAGGTTGCGAATCTTTTGAAATAAGATTTAATATGTAAATAGTTTGGGGAGAAGATAAGCTGGGGGAAGTGACTGTGTGGTGTGTATACTTGCGTTGCTGAATTAATTACTTAACTCACCAGGTATTTATTGGGTGTCTGTGCTGTGCCTAGCACGAGGCTATGTTATTGAAAAACGACCCTTTTCTCAGCAAAGCACTCTGGTTTGGTTATGGGCACTCTGCAGAAGGCAAGGAAATAAGCACAGAAAAAGGTTTTCGTCGCTTGCTCGAAGGTCACACGTGCATAGCCACTGCCAGAAAGAGAAGCCTGTTTTTCCCCGCAAGGCTTCTCCAGGGCACGTAGGGTGGAGGGAGGACAAGTCTGCAGCTGGGGCTGAGCTTCAGGCCATAGCTGGGGTCAGAGGTTCACCTTATGAAAACAGAAACTCTCTCTGGCTTGTAAGGAAATCAAACCATTGGGAGTTATTTTACTTTGTGTAGGATAAAACAGAACACGGGGGGATCAGGGTTGTCACTGGCTCAACAAAGGGACACAATCTTTATGGTAGAAGCAGCACCAACGAGGAGTCCGGAAATCTGAGTTCCTATCCTGTCTGGGCCACTGACTCTCCTGGGTCACTCTGCCTCTCTGTAATGGTACCTCTGTGGGCAGCCACGGGGTCCCCAACTGTAAAACCAATGGATTGGACCGCTGCAGTGATTCTTACCCTTGGTTGTATGTTGCGAGTTCCCTGGGGAGCTGAAAAACAAACAAAAAAAACATTGATAGCCTGACCCCAATCCCAGAGATTCTGATGACATTTAGGTGGGGTAAGCCCTCCAGCACTGGGAGTTTTAAAAATCTCACCCAATAATTCTACTGTGCAGCAGCCAAGTTGGAAAACCACTGGGCTAGGAGGTCTGGGGCGGGGGGGGGGGCCTCTTTCCGCCCCAGTATGCCATAACTTTACAGTGGAAGACAGTAGTTCTCCAACAGTCACATGCATAAGGATCACCTGGGAAGCCTATTTAAAAAATAACATTTCTCACCATACGATATCCCTTATACATGGACTCTACAGTACGATGCCAATGAACGTACCTGCGAAACAGAAACAGACTCCCAGACATAGAAAAGAGACTTGGGGTTTTCAGTGGGGTTGGGGGCAGGGAAGGGTTGGGAGTTTGGGATTAGCAGATGCAAACTACAGGGTGGATAAACAGCAGGGTCCTACTGTAGAGCACAGAGAACTAGAGTCAGTATCCTGTGATAAACCATAATGGAAAAGAATAGGAAAAGACTATACGCGAAATACACAAAGAACACACATGAAACTGAATCAGAAATTAACGGAAGAAATTAACACAACGGAAATTCACACAACCTTGTAAATCGACTAGACGTCAATAAAAAAGAAGGGGGAAAAGAAAAAAAATAGAAGCCAAGGTTGGGTTCCCTTTGCGGGGAGGGAGCATGCAGAAGAGGGGCTGGCAGGCTTCTATTTCTTGCTCTGGGTGGCAGCTACAAGGGTGCTCACTTTCTTGTTACTCATTAAGCTATATATTTACGGTTTGTGCACTTTCATGAAGGTGTGTTATATTTCACAATAAAAACAGTTTCTAAAACTGTAAAAAAATATATATAAATATAAAAAGTTAGCCTCCCTGAAAAGAGAAAATGGGTGAGAAAATTCTCCATATCCTGGAAATGACAGTACCAATGGGACTCTGACAGGTAGCACTCTTTCTAAGCTCCTGCCAGCACTGTGCTATATACGCTGGGGGCACAGAGAACAGCAATCCCCATAGGATGCCTGCCCTTAGCAAGTACACGGTCCACTTCCAGGATTTTATCCCCAGGACATCGTTCCGCAGAAGCGCCAAGATGACGGAGATTTGTAACAACAACAAGACTGGAAACCACCCAGATATTTACAAGAGCAGGAGGGTTTTCTCAACCGTTTGAGTAGAAAGACTATCCGGCCTACCCACACCTATACCCTGGCAGGGTCAGCCTGTTCCCTATGGACGTGGTGGTTGGTTTAGGGGGAGGCTGGTGAGCCTGCCCCAAGGGGGTGGGGGCTTGGAGGCTCAACAAAGGGGTGTGTGATGCGATGGTGACGGGTCACAAAGGGCTTGCGGTATAAATAGGGTCGGGTCAAGAGACTCTGGCAGAGTCCTGCAGGGAGGTGACGAGGTGCTTTCGTTCCCTCTCTCTCTCTCTCTCTCTCCGAGACTCAACTTGTGGCTGGTGGCTCTGTCTTGAACGAAGAGAGCCATGAGCAGTGAGAGTTTACCTCATTACACGGCCAATAGCTACTGTTCAGTGGGGGCGTCGAGGACCTCCATGGGGGTCCTGCAACGACAACTGTACGAGGGAGGAGAGTATGACATTTTCAAGTACGCTCCCATGTTGGAGAGCGACTTTATCCAGGTCAGCAAGGAAGGAGAACTGATCGACCTAGACAACCGCGTCCGAACGGTGACTGTGGGCGTCGCATCCACCAGCCCCCTCTTCCCACTACCTGACGTCATGCTGCTGGCCCGACCAAGGAAAGTCTGTGCCGGGATCACCAAGGGGAGAGGTTGCAAGCCCGTGAAGACCCTAGAGCTCACCAGGCTGCTCCCCTTGAAGTTTGTCAAGATCTCCATCCACAACCGGGAGAAACAGCAGCTGTGCCTGAGTCTTGCTACCGGCCGGACTTTCTACCTGCAGCTGTGCCCCTCTTCCGACGCACAAGAAGACCTCTTTTCCTATTGGGAAAAGCTTGTCTATATCCTGAGACCACCGGTAGACAGTTACAGCGGTACCCCGATGCTCCAAACTGGAGATGCAGCGACTACAGAGGATGCCGACATCCTAGTGGTAAGCACCTACAGGGACTCAAGAACACGGGGCAGGGTGCTTTGGGAGAGCAAGGCAAAGCTGGTCCTCCATAGCCTTTGGTGCTCTCTGAGACTCGCCTGGGAAATACCTTCTACTGTTGAAAAGGGTCAGGGACACACGAGCTATCACTACAGGAGTCACCACACTGGAGAGGTTCCGAGTGCTGCACCACCTTGTCCCACGAGGCCGAATTTCAGAGACACCTTAGGTATCACCTCGGCTGCACTGGTCTCATCACTAGGGCTGTAATCCCTTCTACAGCATCCTGACTGTCTGGTCTCTGCTTGAACACTTACCCCAGCCCATGTAGTCTCAGGAGTTGGGGAACATCATTCACAGTTGGGAAGTCCTTCCTTCATTGTGTCTCCCCGGGACTCCGACATGCTGACTCAAATCAGCCCAACCCGTGGAGTCACCAAAACGTACACGGTGTGCATCCCTTGACCCAGGAACCCCACTTCTAGGAATCTGCCCTGCAGGGAGAGAAGCACAAGGGTATAAAGTTAAAGTGTAGAGCATCATGGAGAATTGTATCAGTGCTCTCCCTGACCCTGGGACTGTTCAAGTAAAGTGGAGTGGCCGTTTGACAGGGGTGCAGTAGATGGGGTCTTGCATCCAATGGGAGCTTAGACTGGGTGATGTCAAAAGGTTATTCTAAGTATAAGGCCTTGAGTTGCTCAGCTCCAGGATGAGAGAGGAGCGGACAGTTCTGAGCTCACTTTCTGTCATCTCTCTCCTACCTGTCTCTCCTCCCCTTGGCTCAGACCACAGAGCTCCACAGAGAAAGGGATCAGGATGAGGTTGGGCTTCACAAGCGTCGTGACGTGACTGGAGCCACGTCTTGTGCTTATGTGGGGGGAGAGGGAATCCATCATGCCCCCCGTGGATCAACTGCAGCCCTGAAAGGCGCCGAAGGATCGGCGGCAGGGATGACCGTGGGCCTGGCGGGAGCCACCATCGAGGATCCAGGAGAAAGCGGATCCGGCCAGGCCACCGCAGGTGCTGCCCGCCTATCCCCGCAGGGCACGAACCTGGTCTCGGCGGATGTTGCCAGCACATCCTCGACGGGGGCAGATGGTCCAGAGAGCAGCACGAGCGTGGTGTTGCCAGGTGCAGTCACAACCAGCAAGCCTGCTGCTGGAAGAGCTGAAGGGAAGGTCGCAGCCCCCGTGGTCTCCACCTTGCAGAGTGAAGGCTCCACGTCTGAACGGGATGGAAGCCAGAAGGTCTCCCACCCCAGGGATGAAGCCTGGAAGGAAAAAAAGGAAAGGAGGACACGTCTTCAGCGAGGAAACGTTCCCATCACCGCAGGACAGGTGAAGGTCACCACAGGACAGGAGGGGACAAGACCCAGAAAGCATCCTCCCACTGGTCCTCATGCGGCCATGAAAACTCCAAAGGTGACAAAGGAGGGGAGGACAGCTCGCAGACGGAGGAAGAGCCAGCCCGCCACCAGTTCGGGGACTCGAAGTAAGACATCCAGTGAGATCCTCTCCTTCTTTAGGCGCTTCAGTCATTCCTGATTCAGCACCAAGGCTCACACATGGCCACTGGGAGGTAGACAAAGCCCCGGTTGGCTTGCATCCTTCCCTAGAGAGGCAATTCCTACTTTCTCTAATAAAGGAAACCATACAACTCCAAAAGAAATGCTATCTTGTGTTTTCTATGTCCCCTCGCCTGGTAGCGACTTGACAGCGACTTCTGTGGTGCGAATTGTGCTTTGGCCTGAGACCCCAGAATCAAAATTTTGTTGTAGAAGATATGTAGTAAGTATCATTAAGCCATTCACTAGGGCTGGAAATAGATGCACTATACAGAAATTTTCGCTGCGAGGTTGCGAATCTTTTGAAATAAGATTTAATATGTAAATAGTTTGGGGAGAAGATAAGCTGGGGGAAGTGACTGTGTGGTGTGTATACTTGCGTTGCTGAATTAATTACTTAACTCACCAGGTATTTATTGGGTGTCTGTGCTGTGCCTAGCACGAGGCTATGTTATTGAAAAACGACCCTTTTCTCAGCAAAGCACTCTGGTTTGGTTATGGGCACTCTGCAGAAGGCAAGGAAATAAGCACAGAAAAAGGGTTTCGTCGCTTGCTCGAAGGTCACACGTGCATAGCCACTGCCAGAAAGAGAAGCCTGTTTTTCCCCGCAAGGCTTCTCCAGGGCACGTAGGGTGGAGGGAGGACAAGTCTGCAGCCGGGGCTGAGCTTCAGGCCATAGCTGGGGTCAGAGGTTCACCTTATGAAAACAGAAACTCTCTCTGGCTTGTAAGGAAATCAAACCATTGGGAGTTATTTTACTTTGTGTAGGATAAAACAGAACACGGGGGGATCAGGGTTGTCACTGGCTCAACAAAGGGACACAATCTTTATGGTAGAAGCAGCACCAACGAGGAGTCCGGAAATCTGAGTTCCTATCCTGTCTGGGCCACTGACTCTCCTGGGTCACTCTGCCTCTCTGTAATGGTACCTCTGTGGGCAGCCACGGGGTCCCCAACTGTAAAACCAATGGATTGGACCGCTGCAGTGATTCTTACCCTTGGTTGTATGTTGCGAGTTCCCTGGGGAGCTGAAAAACAAACAAAAAAAACATTGATAGCCTGACCCCAATCCCAGAGATTCTGATGACATTTAGGTGGGGTAAGCCCTCCAGCACTGGGAGTTTTAAAAATCTCACCCAATAATTCTACTGTGCAGCAGCCAAGTTGGAAAACCACTGGGCTAGGAGGTCTGGGGCGGGGGGGGGGGCCTCTTTCCGCCCCAGTATGCCATAACTTTACAGTGGAAGACAGTAGTTCTCCAACAG
This sequence comes from Mesoplodon mirus, assembly GCF_964341445.2. Taxonomy (NCBI): domain Eukaryota; kingdom Metazoa; phylum Chordata; class Mammalia; order Artiodactyla; family Ziphiidae; genus Mesoplodon; species Mesoplodon mirus. Next base: position 55,496,058 of record NC_138980.1, read on the forward strand.
TCACATGCATAAGGATCACCTGGGAAGCCTATTTAAAAAATAACATTTCTCACCATACGATATCCCTTATACATGGACTCTACAGTACGATGCCAATGAACGTACCTGCGAAACAGAAACAGACTCCCAGACATAGAAAAGAGACTTGGGGTTTTCAGTGGGGTTGGGGGCAGGGAAGGGTTGGGAGTTTGGGATTAGCAGATGCAAACTACAGGGTGGATAAACAGCAGGGTCCTACTGTAGAGCACAGAGAACTAGAGTCAGTATCCTGTGATAAACCATAATGGAAAAGAATAGGAAAAGACTATAACATGAAATACACAAAGAACACACATGAAACTGAATCAGAAATTAACGGAAGAAATTAACACAACGGAAATTCACACAACCTTGTAAATCGACTAGACGTCAATAAAAAAGAAGGGGGAAAAGAAAAAAAATAGAAGCCAAGGTTGGGTTCCCTTTGCGGGGAGGGAGCATGCAGAAGAGGGGCTGGCAGGCTTCTATTTCTTGCTCTGGGTGGCAGCTACAAGGGTGCTCACTTTCTTGTTACTCATTAAGCTATATATTTACGGTTTGTGCACTTTCATGAAGGTGTGTTATATTTCACAATAAAAACAGTTTCTAAAACTGTAAAAAAATATATATAAATATAAAAAGTTAGCCTCCCTGAAAAGAGAAAATGGGTGAGAAAATTCTCCATATCCTGGAAATGACAGTACCAATGGGACTCTGACAGGTAGCACTCTTTCTAAGCTCCTGCCAGCACTGTGCTATATACGCTGGGGGCACAGAGAACAGCAATCCCCATAGGATGCCTGCCCTTAGCAAGTACACGGTCCACTTCCAGGATTTTATCCCCAGGACATCGTTCCGCAGAAGCGCCAAGATGACGGAGATTTGTAACAACAACAAGACTGGAAACCACCCAGATATTTACAAGAGCAGGAGGGTTTTCTCAACCGTTTGAGTAGAAAGACTATCCGGCCTACCCACACCTATACCCTGGCAGGGTCAGCCTGTTCCCTATGGACGTGGTGGTTGGTTTAGGGGGAGGCTGGTGAGCCTGCCCCAAGGGGGTGGGGGCTTGGAGGCTCAACAAAGGGGTGTGTGATGCGATGGTGACGGGTCACAAAGGGCTTGCGGTATAAATAGGGTCGGGTCAAGAGACTCTGGCAGAGTCCTGCAGGGAGGTGACGAGGTGCTTTCGTTCCCTCTCTCTCTCTCTCTCTCTCCGAGACTCAACTTGTGGCTGGTGGCTCTGTCTTGAACGAAGAGAGCCATGAGCAGTGAGAGTTTACCTCATTACACGGCCAATAGCTACTGTTCAGTGGGGGCGTCGAGGACCTCCATGGGGGTCCTGCAACGACAACTGTACGAGGGAGGAGAGTATGACATTTTCAAGTACGCTCCCATGTTGGAGAGCGACTTTATCCAGGTCAGCAAGGAAGGAGAACTGATCGACCTAGACAACCGCGTCCGAACGGTGACTGTGGGCGTCGCATCCACCAGCCCCCTCTTCCCACTACCTGACGTCATGCTGCTGGCCCGACCAAGGAAAGTCTGTGCCGGGATCACCAAGGGGAGAGGTTGCAAGCCCGTGAAGACCCTAGAGCTCACCAGGCTGCTCCCCTTGAAGTTTGTCAAGATCTCCATCCACAACCGGGAGAAACAGCAGCTGTGCCTGAGTCTTGCTACCGGCCGGACTTTCTACCTGCAGCTGTGCCCCTCTTCCGACGCACAAGAAGACCTCTTTTCCTATTGGGAAAAGCTTGTCTATATCCTGAGACCACCGGTAGACAGTTACAGCGGTACCCCGATGCTCCAAACTGGAGATGCAGCGACTACAGAGGATGCCGACATCCTAGTGGTAAGCACCTACAGGGACTCAAGAACACGGGGCAGGGTGCTTTGGGAGAGCAAGGCAAAGCTGGTCCTTCATAGCCTTTGGTGCTCTCTGAGACTCGCCTGGGAAATACCTTCTACTGTTGAAAAGGGTCAGGGACACACGAGCTATCACTACAGGAGTCACCACACTGGAGAGGTTCCGAGTGCTGCACCACCTTGTCCCACGAGGCCGAATTTCAGAGACACCTTAGGTATCACCTCGGCTGCACTGGTCTCATCACTAGGGCTGTAATCCCTTCTACAGCATCCTGACTGTCTGGTCTCTGCTTGAACACTTACCCCAGCCCATGTAGTCTCAGGAGTTGGGGAACATCATTCACAGTTGGGAAGTCCTTCCTTCATTGTGTCTCCCCGGGACTCCGACATGCTGACTCAAATCAGCCCAACCCGTGGAGTCACCAAAACGTACACGGTGTGCATCCCTTGACCCAGGAACCCCACTTCTAGGAATCTGCCCTGCAGGGAGAGAAGCACAAGGGTATAAAGTTAAAGTGTAGAGCATCATGGAGAATTGTATCAGTGCTCTCCCTGACCCTGGGACTGTTCAAGTAAAGTGGAGTGGCCGTTTGACAGGGGTGCAGTAGATGGGGTCTTGCATCCAATGGGAGCTTAGACTGGGTGATGTCAAAAGGTTATTCTAAGTATAAGGCCTTGAGTTGCTCAGCTCCAGGATGAGAGAGGAGCGGACAGTTCTGAGCTCACTTTCTGTCATCTCTCTCCTACCTGTCTCTCCTCCCCTTGGCTCAGACCACAGAGCTCCACAGAGAAAGGGATCAGGATGAGGTTGGGCTTCACAAGCGTCGTGACGTGACTGGAGCCACGTCTTGTGCTTATGTGGGGGGAGAGGGAATCCATCATGCCCCCCGTGGATCAACTGCAGCCCTGAAAGGCGCCGAAGGATCGGCGGCAGGGATGACCGTGGGCCTGGCGGGAGCCACCATCGAGGATCCAGGAGAAAGCGGATCCGGCCAGGCCACCGCAGGTGCTGCCCGCCTATCCCCGCAGGGCACGAACCTGGTCTCGGCGGATGTTGCCAGCACATCCTCGACGGGGGCAGATGGTCCAGAGAGCAGCACGAGCGTGGTGTTGCCAGGTGCAGTCACAACCAGCAAGCCTGCTGCTGGAAGAGCTGAAGGGAAGGTCGCAGCCCCCGTGGTCTCCACCTTGCAGAGTGAAGGCTCCACGTCTGAACGGGATGGAAGCCAGAAGGTCTCCCACCCCAGGGATGAAGCCTGGAAGGAAAAAAAGGAAAGGAGGACACGTCTTCAGCGAGGAAACGTTCCCATCACCGCAGGACAGGTGAAGGTCACCACAGGACAGGAGGGGACAAGACCCAGAAAGCATCCTCCCACTGGTCCTCATGCGGCCATGAAAACTCCAAAGGTGACAAAGGAGGGGAGGACAGCTCGCAGACGGAGGAAGAGCCAGCCCGCCACCAGTTCGGGGACTCGAAGTAAGACATCCAGTGAGATCCTCTCCTTCTTTAGGCGCTTCAGTCATTCCTGATTCAGCACCAAGGCTCACACATGGCCACTGGGAGGTAGACAAAGCCCCGGTTGGCTTGCATCCTTCCCTAGAGAGGCAATTCCTACTTTCTCTAATAAAGGAAACCATACAACTCCAAAAGAAATGCTATCTTGTGTTTTCTATGTCCCCTCGCCTGGTAGCGACTTGACAGCGACTTCTGTGGTGCGAATTGTGCTTTGGCCTGAGACCCCAGAATCAAAATTTTGTTGTAGAAGATATGTAGTAAGTATCATTAAGCCATTCACTAGGGCTGGAAATAGATGCACTATACAGAAATTTTCGCTGCGAGGTTGCGAATCTTTTGAAATAAGATTTAATATGTAAATAGTTTGGGGAGAAGATAAGCTGGGGGAAGTGACTGTGTGGTGTGTATACTTGCGTTGCTGAATTAATTACTTAACTCACCAGGTATTTATTGGGTGTCTGTGCTGTGCCTAGCACGAGGCTATGTTATTGAAAAACGACCCTTTTCTCAGCAAAGCACTCTGGTTTGGTTATGGGCACTCTGCAGAAGGCAAGGAAATAAGCACAGAAAAAGGTTTTCGTCGCTTGCTCGAAGGTCACACGTGCATAGCCACTGCCAGAAAGAGAAGCCTGTTTTTCCCCGCAAGGCTTCTCCAGGGCACGTAGGGTGGAGGGAGGACAAGTCTGCAGCCGGGGCTGAGCTTCAGGCCATAGCTGGGGTCAGAGGTTCACCTTATGAAAACAGAAACTCTCTCTGGCTTGTAAGGAAATCAAACCATTGGGAGTTATTTTACTTTGTGTAGGATAAAACAGAACACGGGGGGATCAGGGTTGTCACTGGCTCAACAAAGGGACACAATCTTTATGGTAGAAGCAGCACCAACGAGGAGTCCGGAAATCTGAGTTCCTATCCTGTCTGGGCCACTGACTCTCCTGGGTCACTCTGCCTCTCTGTAATGGTACCTCTGTGGGCAGCCACGGGGTCCCCAACTGTAAAACCAATGGATTGGACCGCTGCAGTGATTCTTACCCTTGGTTGTATGTTGCGAGTTCCCTGGGGAGCTGAAAAACAAACAAAAAAAACATTGATAGCCTGACCCCAATCCCAGAGATTCTGATGACATTTAGGTGGGGTAAGCCCTCCAGCACTGGGAGTTTTAAAAATCTCACCCAATAATTCTACTGTGCAGCAGCCAAGTTGGAAAACCACTGGGCTAGGAGGTCTGGGGCGGGGGGGGGGGCCTCTTTCCGCCCCAGTATGCCATAACTTTACAGTGGAAGACAGTAGTTCTCCAACAGTCACATGCATAAGGATCACCTGGGAAGCCTATTTAAAAAATAACATTTCTCACCATACGATATCCCTTATACATGGACTCTACAGTACGATGCCAATGAACGTACCTGCGAAACAGAAACAGACTCCCAGACATAGAAAAGAGACTTGGGGTTTTCAGTGGGGTTGGGGGCAGGGAAGGGTTGGGAGTTTGGGATTAGCAGATGCAAACTACAGGGTGGATAAACAGCAGGGTCCTACTGTAGAGCACAGAGAACTAGAGTCAGTATCCTGTGATAAACCATAATGGAAAAGAATAGGAAAAGACTATAACATGAAATACACAAAGAACACACATGAAACTGAATCAGAAATTAACGGAAGAAATTAACACAACGGAAATTCACACAACCTTGTAAATCGACTAGACGTCAATAAAAAAGAAGGGGGAAAAGAAAAAAAATAGAAGCCAAGGTTGGGTTCCCTTTGCGGGGAGGGAGCATGCAGAAGAGGGGCTGGCAGGCTTCTATTTCTTGCTCTGGGTGGCAGCTACAAGGGTGCTCACTTTCTTGTTACTCATTAAGCTATATATTTACGGTTTGTGCACTTTCATGAAGGTGTGTTATATTTCACAATAAAAACAGTTTCTAAAACTGTAAAAAAATATATATAAATATAAAAAGTTAGCCTCCCTGAAAAGAGAAAATGGGTGAGAAAATTCTCCATATCCTGGAAATGACAGTACCAATGGGACTCTGACAGGTAGCACTCTTTCTAAGCTCCTGCCAGCACTGTGCTATATACGCTGGGGGCACAGAGAACAGCAATCCCCATAGGATGCCTGCCCTTAGCAAGTACACGGTCCACTTCCAGGATTTTATCCCCAGGACATCGTTCCGCAGAAGCGCCAAGATGACGGAGATTTGTAACAACAACAAGACTGGAAACCACCCAGATATTTACAAGAGCAGGAGGGTTTTCTCAACCGTTTGAGTAGAAAGACTATCCGGCCTACCCACACCTATACCCTGGCAGGGTCAGCCTGTTCCCTATGGACGTGGTGGTTGGTTTAGGGGGAGGCTGGTGAGCCTGCCCCAAGGGGGTGGGGGCTTGGAGGCTCAACAAAGGGGTGTGTGATGCGATGGTGACGGGTCACAAAGGGCTTGCGGTATAAATAGGGTCGGGTCAAGAGACTCTGGCAGAGTCCTGCAGGGAGGTGACGAGGTGCTTTCGTTCCCTCTCTCTCTCTCTCTCTCTCCGAGACTCAACTTGTGGCTGGTGGCTCTGTCTTGAACGAAGAGAGCCATGAGCAGTGAGAGTTTACCTCATTACACGGCCAATAGCTACTGTTCAGTGGGGGCGTCGAGGACCTCCATGGGGGTCCTGCAACGACAACTGTACGAGGGAGGAGAGTATGACATTTTCAAGTACGCTCCCATGTTGGAGAGCGACTTTATCCAGGTCAGCAAGGAAGGAGAACTGATCGACCTAGACAACCGCGTCCGAACGGTGACTGTGGGCGTCGCATCCACCAGCCCCCTCTTCCCACTACCTGACGTCATGCTGCTGGCCCGACCAAGGAAAGTCTGTGCCGGGATCACCAAGGGGAGAGGTTGCAAGCCCGTGAAGACCCTAGAGCTCACCAGGCTGCTCCCCTTGAAGTTTGTCAAGATCTCCATCCACAACCGGGAGAAACAGCAGCTGTGCCTGAGTCTTGCTACCGGCCGGACTTTCTACCTGCAGCTGTGCCCCTCTTCCGACGCACAAGAAGACCTCTTTTCCTATTGGGAAAAGCTTGTCTATATCCTGAGACCACCGGTAGACAGTTACAGCGGTACCCCGATGCTCCAAACTGGAGATGCAGCGACTACAGAGGATGCCGACATCCTAGTGGTAAGCACCTACAGGGACTCAAGAACACGGGGCAGGGTGCTTTGGGAGAGCAAGGCAAAGCTGGTCCTCCATAGCCTTTGGTGCTCTCTGAGACTCGCCTGGGAAATACCTTCTACTGTTGAAAAGGGTCAGGGACACACGAGCTATCACTACAGGAGTCACCACACTGGAGAGGTTCCGAGTGCTGCACCACCTTGTCCCACGAGGCCGAATTTCAGAGACACCTTAGGTATCACCTCGGCTGCACTGGTCTCATCACTAGGGCTGTAATCCCTTCTACAGCATCCTGACTGTCTGGTCTCTGCTTGAACACTTACCCCAGCCCATGTAGTCTCAGGAGTTGGGGAACATCATTCACAGTTGGGAAGTCCTTCCTTCATTGTGTCTCCCCGGGACTCCGACATGCTGACTCAAATCAGCCCAACCCGTGGAGTCACCAAAACGTACACGGTGTGCATCCCTTGACCCAGGAACCCCACTTCTAGGAATCTGCCCTGCAGGGAGAGAAGCACAAGGGTATAAAGTTAAAGTGTAGAGCATCATGGAGAATTGTATCAGTGCTCTCCCTGACCCTGGGACTGTTCAAGTAAAGTGGAGTGGCCGTTTGACAGGGGTGCAGTAGATGGGGTCTTGCATCCAATGGGAGCTTAGACTGGGTGATGTCAAAAGGTTATTCTAAGTATAAGGCCTTGAGTTGCTCAGCTCCAGGATGAGAGAGGAGCGGACAGTTCTGAGCTCACTTTCTGTCATCTCTCTCCTACCTGTCTCTCCTCCCCTTGGCTCAGACCACAGAGCTCCACAGAGAAAGGGATCAGGATGAGGTTGGGCTTCACAAGCGTCGTGACGTGACTGGAGCCACGTCTTGTGCTTATGTGGGGGGAGAGGGAATCCATCATGCCCCCCGTGGATCAACTGCAGCCCTGAAAGGCGCCGAAGGATCGGCGGCAGGGATGACCGTGGGCCTGGCGGGAGCCACCATCGAGGATCCAGGAGAAAGCGGATCCGGCCAGGCCACCGCAGGTGCTGCCCGCCTGTCCCCGCAGGGCACGAACCTGGTCTCGGCGGATGTTGCCAGCACATCCTCGACGGGGGCAGATGGTCCAGAGAGCAGCACGAGCGTGGTGTTGCCAGGTGCAGTCACAACCAGCAAGCCTGCTGCTGGAAGAGCTGAAGGGAAGGTCGCAGCCCCCGTGGTCTCCACCTTGCAGAGTGAAGGCTCCACGTCTGAACGGGATGGAAGCCAGAAGGTCTCCCACCCCAGGGATGAAGCCTGGAAGGAAAAAAAGGAAAGGAGGACACGTCTTCAGCGAGGAAACGTTCCCATCACCGCAGGACAGGTGAAGGTCACCACAGGACAGGAGGGGACAAGACCCAGAAAGCATCCTCCCACTGGTCCTCATGCGGCCATGAAAACTCCAAAGGTGACAAAGGAGGGGAGGACAGCTCGCAGACGGAGGAAGAGCCAGCCCGCCACCAGTTCGGGGACTCGAAGTAAGACATCCAGTGAGATCCTCTCCTTCTTTAGGCGCTTCAGTCATTCCTGATTCAGCACCAAGGCTCACACATGGCCACTGGGAGGTAGACAAAGCCCCGGTTGGCTTGCATCCTTCCCTAGAGAGGCAATTCCTACTTTCTCTAATAAAGGAAACCATACAACTCCAAAAGAAATGCTATCTTGTGTTTTCTATGTCCCCTCGCCTGGTAGCGACTTGACAGTGACTTCTGTGGTGCGAATTGTGCTTTGGCCTGAGACCCCAGAATCAAAATTTTGTTGTAGAAGATATGTAGTAAGTATCATTAAGCCATTCACTAGGGCTGGAAATAGATGCACTATACAGAAATTTTCGCTGCGAGGTTGCGAATCTTTTGAAATAAGATTTAATATGTAAATAGTTTGGGGAGAAGATAAGCTGGGGGAAGTGACTGTGTGGTGTGTATACTTGCGTTGCTGAATTAATTACTTAACTCACCAGGTATTTATTGGGTGTCTGTGCTGTGCCTAGCACGAGGCTATGTTATTGAAAAATGACCCTTTTCTCAGCAAAGCACTCTGGTTTGGTTATGGGCACTCTGCAGAAGGCAAGGAAATAAGCACAGAAAAAGGTTTTCGTCGCTTGCTCGAAGGTCACACGTGCATAGCCACTGCCAGAAAGAGAAGCCTGTTTTTCCCCGCAAGGCTTCTCCAGGGCACGTAGGGTGGAGGGAGGACAAGTCTGCAGCCGGGGCTGAGCTTCAGGCCATAGCTGGGGTCAGAGGTTCACCTTATGAAAACAGAAACTCTCTCTGGCTTGTAAGGAAATCAAACCATTGGGAGTTATTTTACTTTGTGTAGGATAAAACAGAACACGGGGGGATCAGGGTTGTCACTGGCTCAACAAAGGGACACAATCTTTATGGTAGAAGCAGCACCAACGAGGAGTCCGGAAATCTGAGTTCCTATCCTGTCTGGGCCACTGACTCTCCTGGGTCACTCTGCCTCTCTGTAATGGTACCTCTGTGGGCAGCCACGGGGTCCCCAACTGTAAAACCAATGGATTGGACCGCTGCAGTGATTCTTACCCTTGGTTGTATGTTGCGAGTTCCCTGGGGAGCTGAAAAACAAACAAAAAAAACATTGATAGCCTGACCCCAATCCCAGAGATTCTGATGACATTTAGGTGGGGTAAGCCCTCCAGCACTGGGAGTTTTAAAAATCTCACCCAATAATTCTACTGTGCAGCAGCCAAGTTGGAAAACCACTGGGCTAGGAGGTCTGGGGCGGGGGGGGGGGCCTCTTTCCGCCCCAGTATGCCATAACTTTACAGTGGAAGACAGTAGTTCTCCAACAGTCACATGCATAAGGATCACCTGGGAAGCCTATTTAAAAAATAACATTTCTCACCATACGATATCCCTTATACATGGACTCTACAGTACGATGCCAATGAACGTACCTGCGAAACAGAAACAGACTCCCAGACATAGAAAAGAGACTTGGGGTTTTCAGTGGGGTTGGGGGCAGGGAAGGGTTGGGAGTTTGGGATTAGCAGATGCAAACTACAGGGTGGATAAACAGCAGGGTCCTACTGTAGAGCACAGAGAACTAGAGTCAGTATCCTGTGATAAACCATAATGGAAAAGAATAGGAAAAGACTATAACATGAAATACACAAAGAACACACATGAAACTGAATCAGAAATTAACGGAAGAAATTAACACAACGGAAATTCACACAACCTTGTAAATCGACTAGACGTCAATAAAAAAGAAGGGGGAAAAGAAAAAAAATAGAAGCCAAGGTTGGGTTCCCTTTGCGGGGAGGGAGCATGCAGAAGAGGGGCTGGCAGGCTTCTATTTCTTGCTCTGGGTGGCAGCTACAAGGGTGCTCACTTTCTTGTTACTCATTAAGCTATATATTTACGGTTTGTGCACTTTCATGAAGGTGTGTTATATTTCACAATAAAAACAGTTTCTAAAACTGTAAAAAAATATATATAAATATAAAAAGTTAGCCTCCCTGAAAAGAGAAAATGGGTGAGAAAATTCTCCATATCCTGGAAATGACAGTACCAATGGGACTCTGACAGGTAGCACTCTTTCTAAGCTCCTGCCAGCACTGTGCTATATACGCTGGGGGCACAGAGAACAGCAATCCCCATAGGATGCCTGCCCTTAGCAAGTACACGGTCCACTTCCAGGATTTTATCCCCAGGACATCGTTCCGCAGAAGCGCCAAGATGACGGAGATTTGTAACAACAACAAGACTGGAAACCACCCAGATATTTACAAGAGCAGGAGGGTTTTCTCAACCGTTTGAGTAGAAAGACTATCCGGCCTACCCACACCTATACCCTGGCAGGGTCAGCCTGTTCCCTATGGACGTGGTGGTTGGTTTAGGGGGAGGCTGGTGAGCCTGCCCCAAGGGGGTGGGGGCTTGGAGGCTCAACAAAGGGGTGTGTGATGCGATGGTGACGGGTCACAAAGGGCTTGCGGTATAAATAGGGTCGGGTCAAGAGACTCTGGCAGAGTCCTGCAGGGAGGTGACGAGGTGCTTTCGTTCCCTCTCTCTCTCTCTCTCTCTCTCCGAGACTCAACTTGTGGCTGGTGGCTCTGTCTTGAACGAAGAGAGCCATGAGCAGTGAGAGTTTACCTCATTACACGGCCAATAGCTACTGTTCAGTGGGGGCGTCGAGGACCTCCATGGGGGTCCTGCAACGACAACTGTACGAGGGAGGAGAGTATGACATTTTCAAGTACGCTCCCATGTTGGAGAGCGACTTTATCCAGGTCAGCAAGGAAGGAGAACTGATCGACCTAGACAACCGCGTCCGAACGGTGACTGTGGGCGTCGCATCCACCAGCCCCCTCTTCCCACTACCTGACGTCATGCTGCTGGCCCGACCAAGGAAAGTCTGTGCCGGGATCACCAAGGGGAGAGGTTGCAAGCCCGTGAAGACCCTAGAGCTCACCAGGCTGCTCCCCTTGAAGTTTGTCAAGATCTCCATCCACAACCGGGAGAAACAGCAGCTGTGCCTGAGTCTTGCTACCGGCCGGACTTTCTACCTGCAGCTGTGCCCCTCTTCCGACGCACAAGAAGACCTCTTTTCCTATTGGGAAAAGCTTGTCTATATCCTGAGACCACCGGTAGACAGTTACAGCGGTACCCCGATGCTCCAAACTGGAGATGCAGCGACTACAGAGGATGCCGACATCCTAGTGGTAAGCACCTACAGGGACTCAAGAACACGGGGCAGGGTGCTTTGGGAGAGCAAGGCAAAGCTGGTCCTCCATAGCCTTTGGTGCTCTCTGAGACTCGCCTGGGAAATACCTTCTACTGTTGAAAAGGGTCAGGGACACACGAGCTATCACTACAGGAGTCACCACACTGGAGAGGTTCCGAGTGCTGCACCACCTTGTCCCACGAGGCCGAATTTCAGAGACACCTTAGGTATCACCTCGGCTGCACTGGTCTCATCACTAGGGCTGTAATCCCTTCTACAGCATCCTGACTGTCTGGTCTCTGCTTGAACACTTACCCCAGCCCATGTAGTCTCAGGAGTTGGGGAACATCATTCACAGTTGGGAAGTCCTTCCTTCATTGTGTCTCCCCGGGACTCCGACATGCTGACTCAAATCAGCCCAACCCGTGGAGTCACCAAAACGTACACGGTGTGCATCCCTTGACCCAGGAACCCCACTTCTAGGAATCTGCCCTGCAGGGAGAGAAGCACAAGGGTATAAAGTTAAAGTGTAGAGCATCATGGAGAATTGTATCAGTGCTCTCCCTGACCCTGGGACTGTTCAAGTAAAGTGGAGTGGCCGTTTGACAGGGGTGCAGTAGATGGGGTCTTGCATCCAATGGGAGCTTAGACTGGGTGATGTCAAAAGGTTATTCTAAGTATAAGGCCTTGAGTTGCTCAGCTCCAGGATGAGAGAGGAGCGGACAGTTCTGAGCTCACTTTCTGTCATCTCTCTCCTACCTGTCTCTCCTCCCCTTGGCTCAGACCACAGAGCTCCACAGAGAAAGGGATCAGGATGAGGTTGGGCTTCACAAGCGTCGTGACGTGACTGGAGCCACGTCTTGTGCTTATGTGGGGGGAGAGGGAATCCATCATGCCCCCCGTGGATCAACTGCAGCCCTGAAAGGCGCCGAAGGATCGGCGGCAGGGATGACCGTGGGCCTGGCGGGAGCCACCATCGAGGATCCAGGAGAAAGCGGATCCGGCCAGGCCACCGCAGGTGCTGCCCGCCTATCCCCGCAGGGCACGAACCTGGTCTCGGCGGATGTTGCCAGCACATCCTCGACGGGGGCAGATGGTCCAGAGAGCAGCACGAGCGTGGTGTTGCCAGGTGCAGTCACAACCAGCAAGCCTGCTGCTGGAAGAGCTGAAGGGAAGGTCGCAGCCCCCGTGGTCTCCACCTTGCAGAGTGAAGGCTCCACGTCTGAACGGGATGGAAGCCAGAAGGTCTCCCACCCCAGGGATGAAGCCTGGAAGGAAAAAAAGGAAAGGAGGACACGTCTTCAGCGAGGAAACGTTCCCATCACCGCAGGACAGGTGAAGGTCACCACAGGACAGGAGGGGACAAGACCCAGAAAGCATCCTCCCACTGGTCCTCATGCGGCCATGAAAACTCCAAAGGTGACAAAGGAGGGGAGGACAGCTCGCAGACGGAGGAAGAGCCAGCCCGCCACCAGTTCGGGGACTCGAAGTAAGACATCCAGTGAGATCCTCTCCTTCTTTAGGCGCTTCAGTCATTCCTGATTCAGCACCAAGGCTCACACATGGCCACTGGGAGGTAGACAAAGCCCCGGTTGGCTTGCATCCTTCCCTAGAGAGGCAATTCCTACTTTCTCTAATAAAGGAAACCATACAACTCCAAAAGAAATGCTATCTTGTGTTTTCTATGTCCCCTCGCCTGGTAGCGACTTGACAGCGACTTCTGTGGTGCGAATTGTGCTTTGGCCTGAGACCCCAGAATCAAAATTTTGTTGTAGAAGATATGTAGTAAGTATCATTAAGCCATTCACTAGGGCTGGAAATAGATGCACTATACAGAAATTTTCGCTGCGAGGTTGCGAATCTTTTGAAATAAGATTTAATATGTAAATAGTTTGGGGAGAAGATAAGCTGGGGGAAGTGACTGTGTGGTGTGTATACTTGCGTTGCTGAATTAATTACTTAACTCACCAGGTATTTATTGGGTGTCTGTGCTGTGCCTAGCACGAGGCTATGTTATTGAAAAACGACCCTTTTCTCAGCAAAGCACTCTGGTTTGGTTATGGGCACTCTGCAGAAGGCAAGGAAATAAGCACAGAAAAAGGTTTTCGTCGCTTGCTCGAAGGTCACACGTGCATAGCCACTGCCAGAAAGAGAAGCCTGTTTTTCCCCGCAAGGCTTCTCCAGGGCACGTAGGGTGGAGGGAGGACAAGTCTGCAGCCGGGGCTGAGCTTCAGGCCATAGCTGGGGTCAGAGGTTCACCTTATGAAAACAGAAACTCTCTCTGGCTTGTAAGGAAATCAAACCATTGGGAGTTATTTTACTTTGTGTAGGATAAAACAGAACACGGGGGGATCAGGGTTGTCACTGGCTCAACAAAGGGACACAATCTTTATGGTAGAAGCAGCACCAACGAGGAGTCCGGAAATCTGAGTTCCTATCCTGTCTGGGCCACTGACTCTCCTGGGTCACTCTGCCTCTCTGTAATGGTACCTCTGTGGGCAGCCACGGGGTCCCCAACTGTAAAACCAATGGATTGGACCGCTGCAGTGATTCTTACCCTTGGTTGTATGTTGCGAGTTCCCTGGGGAGCTGAAAAACAAACAAAAAAAACATTGATAGCCTGACCCCAATCCCAGAGATTCTGATGACATTTAGGTGGGGTAAGCCCTCCAGCACTGGGAGTTTTAAAAATCTCACCCAATAATTCTACTGTGCAGCAGCCAAGTTGGAAAACCACTGGGCTAGGAGGTCTGGGGCGGGGGGGGGGGGCCTCTTTCCGCCCCAGTATGCCATAACTTTACAGTGGAAGACAGTAGTTCTCCAACAGTCACATGCATAAGGATCACCTGGGAAGCCTATTTAAAAAATAACATTTCTCACCATACGATATCCCTTATACATGGACTCTACAGTACGATGCCAATGAACGTACCTGCGAAACAGAAACAGACTCCCAGACATAGAAAAGAGACTTGGGGTTTTCAGTGGGGTTGGGGGCAGGGAAGGGTTGGGAGTTTGGGATTAGCAGATGCAAACTACAGGGTGGATAAACAGCAGGGTCCTACTGTAGAGCACAGAGAACTAGAGTCAGTATCCTGTGATAAACCATAATGGAAAAGAATAGGAAAAGACTATAACATGAAATACACAAAGAACACACATGAAACTGAATCAGAAATTAACGGAAGAAATTAACACAACGGAAATTCACACAACCTTGTAAATCGACTAGACGTCAATAAAAAAGAAGGGGGAAAAGAAAAAAAATAGAAGCCAAGGTTGGGTTCCCTTTGCGGGGAGGGAGCATGCAGAAGAGGGGCTGGCAGGCTTCTATTTCTTGCTCTGGGTGGCAGCTACAAGGGTGCTCACTTTCTTGTTACTCATTAAGCTATATATTTACGGTTTGTGCACTTTCATGAAGGTGTGTTATATTTCACAATAAAAACAGTTTCTAAAACTGTAAAAAAATATATATAAATATAAAAAGTTAGCCTCCCTGAAAAGAGAAAATGGGTGAGAAAATTCTCCATATCCTGGAAATGACAGTACCAATGGGACTCTGACAGGTAGCACTCTTTCTAAGCTCCTGCCAGCACTGTGCTATATACGCTGGGGGCACAGAGAACAGCAATCCCCATAGGATGCCTGCCCTTAGCAAGTACACGGTCCACTTCCAGGATTTTATCCCCAGGACATCGTTCCGCAGAAGCGCCAAGATGACGGAGATTTGTAACAACAACAAGACTGGAAACCACCCAGATATTTACAAGAGCAGGAGGGTTTTCTCAACCGTTTGAGTAGAAAGACTATCCGGCCTACCCACACCTATACCCTGGCAGGGTCAGCCTGTTCCCTATGGACGTGGTGGTTGGTTTAGGGGGAGGCTGGTGAGCCTGCCCCAAGGGGGTGGGGGCTTGGAGGCTCAACAAAGGGGTGTGTGATGCGATGGTGACGGGTCACAAAGGGCTTGCGGTATAAATAGGGTCGGGTCAAGAGACTCTGGCAGAGTCCTGCAGGGAGGTGACGAGGTGCTTTCGTTCCCTCTCTCTCTCTCTCTCTCTCCGAGACTCAACTTGTGGCTGGTGGCTCTGTCTTGAACGAAGAGAGCCATGAGCAGTGAGAGTTTACCTCATTACACGGCCAATAGCTACTGTTCAGTGGGGGCGTCGAGGACCTCCATGGGGGTCCTGCAACGACAACTGTACGAGGGAGGAGAGTATGACATTTTCAAGTACGCTCCCATGTTGGAGAGCGACTTTATCCAGGTCAGCAAGGAAGGAGAACTGATCGACCTAGACAACCGCGTCCGAACGGTGACTGTGGGCGTCGCATCCACCAGCCCCCTCTTCCCACTACCTGACGTCATGCTGCTGGCCCGACCAAGGAAAGTCTGTGCCGGGATCACCAAGGGGAGAGGTTGCAAGCCCGTGAAGACCCTAGAGCTCACCAGGCTGCTCCCCTTGAAGTTTGTCAAGATCTCCATCCACAACCGGGAGAAACAGCAGCTGTGCCTGAGTCTTGCTACCGGCCGGACTTTCTACCTGCAGCTGTGCCCCTCTTCCGACGCACAAGAAGACCTCTTTTCCTATTGGGAAAAGCTTGTCTATATCCTGAGACCACCGGTAGACAGTTACAGCGGTACCCCGATGCTCCAAACTGGAGATGCAGCGACTACAGAGGATGCCGACATCCTAGTGGTAAGCACCTACAGGGACTCAAGAACACGGGGCAGGGTGCTTTGGGAGAGCAAGGCAAAGCTGGTCCTCCATAGCCTTTGGTGCTCTCTGAGACTCGCCTGGGAAATACCTTCTACTGTTGAAAAGGGTCAGGGACACACGAGCTATCACTACAGGAGTCACCACACTGGAGAGGTTCCGAGTGCTGCACCACCTTGTCCCACGAGGCCGAATTTCAGAGACACCTTAGGTATCACCTCGGCTGCACTGGTCTCATCACTAGGGCTGTAATCCCTTCTACAGCATCCTGACTGTCTGGTCTCTGCTTGAACACTTACCCCAGCCCATGTAGTCTCAGGAGTTGGGGAACATCATTCACAGTTGGGAAGTCCTTCCTTCATTGTGTCTCCCCGGGACTCCGACATGCTGACTCAAATCAGCCCAACCCGTGGAGTCACCAAAATGTACACGGTGTGCATCCCTTGACCCAGGAACCCCACTTCTAGGAATCTGCCCTGCAGGGAGAGAAGCACAAGGGTATAAAGTTAAAGTGTAGAGCATCATGGAGAATTGTATCAGTGCTCTCCCTGACCCTGGGACTGTTCAAGTAAAGTGGAGTGGCCGTTTGACAGGGGTGCAGTAGATGGGGTCTTGCATCCAATGGGAGCTTAGACTGGGTGATGTCAAAAGGTTATTCTAAGTATAAGGCCTTGAGTTGCTCAGCTCCAGGATGAGAGAGGAGCGGACAGTTCTGAGCTCACTTTCTGTCATCTCTCTCCTACCTGTCTCTCCTCCCCTTGGCTCAGACCACAGAGCTCCACAGAGAAAGGGATCAGGATGAGGTTGGGCTTCACAAGCGTCGTGACGTGACTGGAGCCACGTCTTGTGCTTATGTGGGGGGAGAGGGAATCCATCATGCCCCCCGTGGATCAACTGCAGCCCTGAAAGGCGCCGAAGGATCGGCGGCAGGGATGACCGTGGGCCTGGCGGGAGCCACCATCGAGGATCCAGGAGAAAGCGGATCCGGCCAGGCCACCGCAGGTGCTGCCCGCCTGTCCCCGCAGGGCACGAACCTGGTCTCGGCGGATGTTGCCAGCACATCCTCGACGGGGGCAGATGGTCCAGAGAGCAGCACGAGCGTGGTGTTGCCAGGTGCAGTCACAACCAGCAAGCCTGCTGCTGGAAGAGCTGAAGGGAAGGTCGCAGCCCCCGTGGTCTCCACCTTGCAGAGTGAAGGCTCCACGTCTGAACGGGATGGAAGCCAGAAGGTCTCCCACCCCAGGGATGAAGCCTGGAAGGAAAAAAAGGAAAGGAGGACACGTCTTCAGCGAGGAAACGTTCCCATCACCGCAGGACAGGTGAAGGTCACCACAGGACAGGAGGGGACAAGACCCAGAAAGCATCCTCCCACTGGTCCTCATGCGGCCATGAAAACTCCAAAGGTGACAAAGGAGGGGAGGACAGCTCGCAGACGGAGGAAGAGCCAGCCCGCCACCAGTTCGGGGACTCGAAGTAAGACATCCAGTGAGATCCTCTCCTTCTTTAGGCGCTTCAGTCATTCCTGATTCAGCACCAAGGCTCACACATGGCCACTGGGAGGTAGACAAAGCCCCGGTTGGCTTGCATCCTTCCCTAGAGAGGCAATTCCTACTTTCTCTAATAAAGGAAACCATACAACTCCAAAAGAAATGCTATCTTGTGTTTTCTATGTCCCCTCGCCTGGTAGCGACTTGACAGCGACTTCTGTGGTGCGAATTGTGCTTTGGCCTGAGACCCCAGAATCAAAATTTTGTTGTAGAAGATATGTAGTAAGTATCATTAAGCCATTCACTAGGGCTGGAAATAGATGCACTATACAGAAATTTTCGCTGCGAGGTTGCGAATCTTTTGAAATAAGATTTAATATGTAAATAGTTTGGGGAGAAGATAAGCTGGGGGAAGTGACTGTGTGGTGTGTATACTTGCGTTGCTGAATTAATTACTTAACTCACCAGGTATTTATTGGGTGTCTGTGCTGTGCCTAGCACGAGGCTATGTTATTGAAAAACGACCCTTTTCTCAGCAAAGCACTCTGGTTTGGTTATGGGCACTCTGCAGAAGGCAAGGAAATAAGCACAGAAAAAGGTTTTCGTCGCTTGCTCGAAGGTCACACGTGCATAGCCACTGCCAGAAAGAGAAGCCTGTTTTTCCCCGCAAGGCTTCTCCAGGGCACGTAGGGTGGAGGGAGGACAAGTCTGCAGCCGGGGCTGAGCTTCAGGCCATAGCTGGGGTCAGAGGTTCACCTTATGAAAACAGAAACTCTCTCTGGCTTGTAAGGAAATCAAACCATTGGGAGTTATTTTACTTTGTGTAGGATAAAACAGAACACGGGGGGATCAGGGTTGTCACTGGCTCAACAAAGGGACACAATCTTTATGGTAGAAGCAGCACCAACGAGGAGTCCGGAAATCTGAGTTCCTATCCTGTCTGGGCCACTGACTCTCCTGGGTCACTCTGCCTCTCTGTAATGGTACCTCTGTGGGCAGCCACGGGGTCCCCAACTGTAAAACCAATGGATTGGACCGCTGCAGTGATTCTTACCCTTGGTTGTATGTTGCGAGTTCCCTGGGGAGCTGAAAAACAAACAAAAAAAACATTGATAGCCTGACCCCAATCCCAGAGATTCTGATGACATTTAGGTGGGGTAAGCCCTCCAGCACTGGGAGTTTTAAAAATCTCACCCAATAATTCTACTGTGCAGCAGCCAAGTTGGAAAACCACTGGGCTAGGAGGTCTGGGGCGGGGGGGGGGGCCTCTTTCCGCCCCAGTATGCCATAACTTTACAGTGGAAGACAGTAGTTCTCCAACAGTCACATGCATAAGGATCACCTGGGAAGCCTATTTAAAAAATAACATTTCTCACCATACGATATCCCTTATACATGGACTCTACAGTACGATGCCAATGAACGTACCTGCGAAACAGAAACAGACTCCCAGACATAGAAAAGAGACTTGGGGTTTTCAGTGGGGTTGGGGGCAGGGAAGGGTTGGGAGTTTGGGATTAGCAGATGCAAACTACAGGGTGGATAAACAGCAGGGTCCTACTGTAGAGCACAGAGAACTAGAGTCAGTATCCTGTGATAAACCATAATGGAAAAGAATAGGAAAAGACTATACGCGAAATACACAAAGAACACACATGAAACTGAATCAGAAATTAACGGAAGAAATTAACACAACGGAAATTCACACAACCTTGTAAATCGACTAGACGTCAATAAAAAAGAAGGGGGAAAAGGAAAAAAATAGAAGCCAAGGTTGGGTTCCCTTTGCGGGGAGGGAGCATGCAGAAGAGGGGCTGGCAGGCTTCTATTTCTTGCTCTGGGTGGCAGCTACAAGGGTGCTCACTTTCTTGTTACTCATTAAGCTATATATTTACGGTTTGTGCACTTTCATGAAGGTGTGTTATATTTCACAATAAAAACAGTTTCTAAAACTGTAAAAAAATATATATAAATATAAAAAGTTAGCCTCCCTGAAAAGAGAAAATGGGTGAGAAAATTCTCCATATCCTGGAAATGACAGTACCAATGGGACTCTGACAGGTAGCACTCTTTCTAAGCTCCTGCCAGCACTGTGCTATATACGCTGGGGGCACAGAGAACAGCAATCCCCATAGGATGCCTGCCCTTAGCAAGTACACGGTCCACTTCCAGGATTTTATCCCCAGGACATCGTTCCACAGAAGCGCCAAGATGACGGAGATTTGTAACAACAACAAGACTGGAAACCACCCAGATATTTACAAGAGCAGGAGGGTTTTCTCAACCGTTTGAGTAGAAAGACTATCCGGCCTACCCACACCTATACCCTGGCAGGGTCAGCCTGTTCCCTATGGACGTGGTGGTTGGTTTAGGGGGAGGCTGGTGAGCCTGCCCCAAGGGGGTGGGGGCTTGGAGGCTCAACAAAGGGGTGTGTGATGCGATGGTGACGGGTCACAAAGGGCTTGCGGTATAAATAGGGTCGGGTCAAGAGACTCTGGCAGAGTCCTGCAGGGAGGTGACGAGGTGCTTTCGTTCCCTCTCTCTCTCTCTCTCTCTCTCTCCGAGACTCAACTTGTGGCTGGTGGCTCTGTCTTGAACGAAGAGAGCCATGAGCAGTGAGAGTTTACCTCATTACACGGCCAATAGCTACTGTTCAGTGGGGGCGTCGAGGACCTCCATGGGGGTCCTGCAACGACAACTGTACGAGGGAGGAGAGTATGACATTTTCAAGTACGCTCCCATGTTGGAGAGCGACTTTATCCAGGTCAGCAAGGAAGGAGAACTGATCGACCTAGACAACCGCGTCCGAACGGTGACTGTGGGCGTCGCATCCACCAGCCCCCTCTTCCCACTACCTGACGTCATGCTGCTGGCCCGACCAAGGAAAGTCTGTGCCGGGATCACCAAGGGGAGAGGTTGCAAGCCCGTGAAGACCCTAGAGCTCACCAGGCTGCTCCCCTTGAAGTTTGTCAAGATCTCCATCCACAACCGGGAGAAACAGCAGCTGTGCCTGAGTCTTGCTACCGGCCGGACTTTCTACCTGCAGCTGTGCCCCTCTTCCGACGCACAAGAAGACCTCTTTTCCTATTGGGAAAAGCTTGTCTATATCCTGAGACCACCGGTAGACAGTTACAGCGGTACCCCGATGCTCCAAACTGGAGATGCAGCGACTACAGAGGATGCCGACATCCTAGTGGTAAGCACCTACAGGGACTCAAGAACACGGGGCAGGGTGCTTTGGGAGAGCAAGGCAAAGCTGGTCCTCCATAGCCTTTGGTGCTCTCTGAGACTCGCCTGGGAAATACCTTCTACTGTTGAAAAGGGTCAGGGACACACGAGCTATCACTACAGGAGTCACCACACTGGAGAGGTTCCGAGTGCTGCACCACCTTGTCCCACGAGGCCGAATTTCAGAGACACCTTAGGTATCACCTCGGCTGCACTGGTCTCATCACTAGGGCTGTAATCCCTTCTACAGCATCCTGACTGTCTGGTCTCTGCTTGAACACTTACCCCAGCCCATGTAGTCTCAGGAGTTGGGGAACATCATTCACAGTTGGGAAGTCCTTCCTTCATTGTGTCTCCCCGGGACTCCGACATGCTGACTCAAATCAGCCCAACCCGTGGAGTCACCAAAACGTACACGGTGTGCATCCCTTGACCCAGGAACCCCACTTCTAGGAATCTGCCCTGCAGGGAGAGAAGCACAAGGGTATAAAGTTAAAGTGTAGAGCATCATGGAGAATTGTATCAGTGCTCTCCCTGACCCTGGGACTGTTCAAGTAAAGTGGAGTGGCCGTTTGACAGGGGTGCAGTAGATGGGGTCTTGCATCCAATGGGAGCTTAGACTGGGTGATGTCAAAAGGTTATTCTAAGTATAAGGCCTTGAGTTGCTCAGCTCCAGGATGAGAGAGGAGCGGACAGTTCTGAGCTCACTTTCTGTCATCTCTCTCCTACCTGTCTCTCCTCCCCTTGGCTCAGACCACAGAGCTCCACAGAGAAAGGGATCAGGATGAGGTTGGGCTTCACAAGCGTCGTGACGTGACTGGAGCCACGTCTTGTGCTTATGTGGGGGGAGAGGGAATCCATCATGCCCCCCGTGGATCAACTGCAGCCCTGAAAGGCGCCGAAGGATCGGCGGCAGGGATGACCGTGGGCCTGGCGGGAGCCACCATCGAGGATCCAGGAGAAAGCGGATCCGGCCAGGCCACCGCAGGTGCTGCCCGCCTGTCCCCGCAGGGCACGAACCTGGTCTCGGCGGATGTTGCCAGCACATCCTCGACGGGGGCAGATGGTCCAGAGAGCAGCACGAGCGTGGTGTTGCCAGGTGCAGTCACAACCAGCAAGCCTGCTGCTGGAAGAGCTGAAGGGAAGGTCGCAGCCCCCGTGGTCTCCACCTTGCAGAGTGAAGGCTCCACGTCTGAACGGGATGGAAGCCAGAAGGTCTCCCACCCCAGGGATGAAGCCTGGAAGGAAAAAAAGGAAAGGAGGACACGTCTTCAGCGAGGAAACGTTCCCATCACCGCAGGACAGGTGAAGGTCACCACAGGACAGGAGGGGACAAGACCCAGAAAGCATCCTCCCACTGGTCCTCATGCGGCCATGAAAACTCCAAAGGTGACAAAGGAGGGGAGGACAGCTCGCAGACGGAGGAAGAGCCAGCCCGCCACCAGTTCGGGGACTCGAAGTAAGACATCCAGTGAGATCCTCTCCTTCTTTAGGCGCTTCAGTCATTCCTGATTCAGCACCAAGGCTCACACATGGCCACTGGGAGGTAGACAAAGCCCCGGTTGGCTTGCATCCTTCCCTAGAGAGGCAATTCCTACTTTCTCTAATAAAGGAAACCATACAACTCCAAAAGAAATGCTATCTTGTGTTTTCTATGTCCCCTCGCCTGGTAGCGACTTGACAGCGACTTCTGTGGTGCGAATTGTGCTTTGGCCTGAGACCCCAGAATCAAAATTTTGTTGTAGAAGATATGTAGTAAGTATCATTAAGCCATTCACTAGGGCTGGAAATAGATGCACTATACAGAAATTTTCGCTGCGAGGTTGCGAATCTTTTGAAATAAGATTTAATATGTAAATAGTTTGGGGAGAAGATAAGCTGGGGGAAGTGACTGTGTGGTGTGTATACTTGCGTTGCTGAATTAATTACTTAACTCACCAGGTATTTATTGGGTGTCTGTGCTGTGCCTAGCACGAGGCTATGTTATTGAAAACCGACCCTTTTCTCAGCAAAGCACTCTGGTTTGGTTATGGGCACTCTGCAGAAGGCAAGGAAATAAGCACAGAAAAAGGTTTTCGTCGCTTGCTCGAAGGTCACACGTGCATAGCCACTGCCAGAAAGAGAAGCCTGTTTTTCCCCGCAAGGCTTCTCCAGGGCACGTAGGGTGGAGGGAGGACAAGTCTGCAGCCGGGGCTGAGCTTCAGGCCATAGCTGGGGTCAGAGGTTCACCTTATGAAAACAGAAACTCTCTCTGGCTTGTAAGGAAATCAAACCATTGGGAGTTATTTTACTTTGTGTAGGATAAAACAGAACACGGGGGGATCAGGGTTGTCACTGGCTCAACAAAGGGACACAATCTTTATGGTAGAAGCAGCACCAACGAGGAGTCCGGAAATCTGAGTTCCTATCCTGTCTGGGCCACTGACTCTCCTGGGTCACTCTGCCTCTCTGTAATGGTACCTCTGTGGGCAGCCACGGGGTCCCCAACTGTAAAACCAATGGATTGGACCGCTGCAGTGATTCTTACCCTTGGTTGTATGTTGCGAGTTCCCTGGGGAGCTGAAAAACAAACAAAAAAAACATTGATAGCCTGACCCCAATCCCAGAGATTCTGATGACATTTAGGTGGGGTAAGCCCTCCAGCACTGGGAGTTTTAAAAATCTCACCCAATAATTCTACTGTGCAGCAGCCAAGTTGGAAAACCACTGGGCTAGGAGGTCTGGGGCGGGGGGGGGGCCTCTTTCCGCCCCAGTATGCCATAACTTTACAGTGGAAGACAGTAGTTCTCCAACAGTCACATGCATAAGGATCACCTGGGAAGCCTATTTAAAAAATAACATTTCTCACCATACGATATCCCTTATACATGGACTCTACAGTACGATGCCAATGAACGTACCTGCGAAACAGAAACAGACTCCCAGACATAGAAAAGAGACTTGGGGTTTTCAGTGGGGTTGGGGGCAGGGAAGGGTTGGGAGTTTGGGATTAGCAGATGCAAACTACAGGGTGGATAAACAGCAGGGTCCTACTGTAGAGCACAGAGAACTAGAGTCAGTATCCTGTGATAAACCATAATGGAAAAGAATAGGAAAAGACTATACGCGAAATACACAAAGAACACACATGAAACTGAATCAGAAATTAACGGAAGAATTTAACACAACAGAAATTCACACAACCTTGTAAATCGACTAGACGTCAATAAAAAAGAAGGGGGAAAAGAAAAAAAATAGAAGCCAAGGTTGGGTTCCCTTTGCGGGGAGGGAGCATGCAGAAGAGGGGCTGGCAGGCTTCTATTTCTTGCTCTGGGTGGCAGCTACAAGGGTGCTCACTTTCTTGTTACTCATTAAGCTATATATTTACGGTTTGTGCACTTTCATGAAGGTGTGTTATATTTCACAATAAAAACAGTTTCTAAAACTGTAAAAAAATATATATAAATATAAAAAGTTAGCCTCCCTGAAAAGAGAAAATGGGTGAGAAAATTCTCCATATCCTGGAAATGACAGTACCAATGGGACTCTGACAGGTAGCACTCTTTCTAAGCTCCTGCCAGCACTGTGCTATATACGCTGGGGGCACAGAGAACAGCAATCCCCATAGGATGCCTGCCCTTAGCAAGTACACGGTCCACTTCCAGGATTTTATCCCCAGGACATCGTTCCGCAGAAGCGCCAAGATGACGGAGATTTGTAACAACAACAAGACTGGAAACCACCCAGATATTTACAAGAGCAGGAGGGTTTTCTCAACCGTTTGAGTAGAAAGACTATCCGGCCTACCCACACCTATACCCTGGCAGGGTCAGCCTGTTCCCTATGGACGTGGTGGTTGGTTTAGGGGGAGGCTGGTGAGCCTGCCCCAAGGGGGTGGGGGCTTGGAGGCTCAACAAAGGGGTGTGTGATGCGATGGTGACGGGTCACAAAGGGCTTGCGGTATAAATAGGGTCGGGTCAAGAGACTCTGGCAGAGTCCTGCAGGGAGGTGACGAGGTGCTTTCGTTCCCTCTCTCTCTCTCTCTCTCTCTCCGAGACTCAACTTGTGGCTGGTGGCTCTGTCTTGAACGAAGAGAGCCATGAGCAGTGAGAGTTTACCTCATTACACGGCCAATAGCTACTGTTCAGTGGGGGCGTCGAGGACCTCCATGGGGGTCCTGCAACGACAACTGTACGAGGGAGGAGAGTATGACATTTTCAAGTACGCTCCCATGTTGGAGAGCGACTTTATCCAGGTCAGCAAGGAAGGAGAACTGATCGACCTAGACAACCGCGTCCGAACGGTGACTGTGGGCGTCGCATCCACCAGCCCCCTCTTCCCACTACCTGACGTCATGCTGCTGGCCCGACCAAGGAAAGTCTGTGCCGGGATCACCAAGGGGAGAGGTTGCAAGCCCGTGAAGACCCTAGAGCTCACCAGGCTGCTCCCCTTGAAGTTTGTCAAGATCTCCATCCACAACCGGGAGAAACAGCAGCTGTGCCTGAGTCTTGCTACCGGCCGGACTTTCTACCTGCAGCTGTGCCCCTCTTCCGACGCACAAGAAGACCTCTTTTCCTATTGGGAAAAGCTTGTCTATATCCTGAGACCACCGGTAGACAGTTACAGCGGTACCCCGATGCTCCAAACTGGAGATGCAGCGACTACAGAGGATGCCGACATCCTAGTGGTAAGCACCTACAGGGACTCAAGAACACGGGGCAGGGTGCTTTGGGAGAGCAAGGCAAAGCTGGTCCTCCATAGCCTTTGGTGCTCTCTGAGACTCGCCTGGGAAATACCTTCTACTGTTGAAAAGGGTCAGGGACACACGAGCTATCACTACAGGAGTCACCACACTGGAGAGGTTCCGAGTGCTGCACCACCTTGTCCCACGAGGCCGAATTTCAGAGACACCTTAGGTATCACCTCGGCTGCACTGGTCTCATCACTAGGGCTGTAATCCCTTCTACAGCATCCTGACTGTCTGGTCTCTGCTTGAACACTTACCCCAGCCAATGTAGTCTCAGGAGTTGGGGAACATCATTCACAGTTGGGAAGTCCTTCCTTCATTGTGTCTCCCCGGGACTCCGACATGCTGACTCAAATCAGCCCAACCCGTGGAGTCACCAAAACGTACACGGTGTGCATCCCTTGACCCAGGAACCCCACTTCTAGGAATCTGCCCTGCAGGGAGAGAAGCACAAGGGTATAAAGTTAAAGTGTAGAGCATCATGGAGAATTGTATCAGTGCTCTCCCTGACCCTGGGACTGTTCAAGTAAAGTGGAGTGGCCGTTTGACAGGGGTGCAGTAGATGGGGTCTTGCATCCAATGGGAGCTTAGACTGGGTGATGTCAAAAGGTTATTCTAAGTATAAGGCCTTGAGTTGCTCAGCTCCAGGATGAGAGAGGAGCGGACAGTTCTGAGCTCACTTTCTGTCATCTCTCTCCTACCTGTCTCTCCTCCCCTTGGCTCAGACCACAGAGCTCC
This sequence comes from Mesoplodon mirus, assembly GCF_964341445.2. Lineage (NCBI taxonomy): Eukaryota > Metazoa > Chordata > Mammalia > Artiodactyla > Ziphiidae > Mesoplodon > Mesoplodon mirus. The sequence continues at coordinate 55,522,222 of NC_138980.1, forward strand.
ACAGAGAAAGGGATCAGGATGAGGTTGGGCTTCACAAGCGTCGTGACGTGACTGGAGCCACGTCTTGTGCTTATGTGGGGGGAGAGGGAATCCATCATGCCCCCCGTGGATCAACTGCAGCCCTGAAAGGCGCCGAAGGATCGGCGGCAGGGATGACCGTGGGCCTGGCGGGAGCCACCATCGAGGATCCAGGAGAAAGCGGATCCGGCCAGGCCACCGCAGGTGCTGCCCGCCTGTCCCCGCAGGGCACGAACCTGGTCTCGGCGGATGTTGCCAGCACATCCTCGACGGGGGCAGATGGTCCAGAGAGCAGCACGAGCGTGGTGTTGCCAGGTGCAGTCACAACCAGCAAGCCTGCTGCTGGAAGAGCTGAAGGGAAGGTCGCAGCCCCCGTGGTCTCCACCTTGCAGAGTGAAGGCTCCACGTCTGAACGGGATGGAAGCCAGAAGGTCTCCCACCCCAGGGATGAAGCCTGGAAGGAAAAAAAGGAAAGGAGGACACGTCTTCAGCGAGGAAACGTTCCCATCACCGCAGGACAGGTGAAGGTCACCACAGGACAGGAGGGGACAAGACCCAGAAAGCATCCTCCCACTGGTCCTCATGCGGCCATGAAAACTCCAAAGGTGACAAAGGAGGGGAGGACAGCTCGCAGACGGAGGAAGAGCCAGCCCGCCACCAGTTCGGGGACTCGAAGTAAGACATCCAGTGAGATCCTCTCCTTCTTTAGGCGCTTCAGTCATTCCTGATTCAGCACCAAGGCTCACACATGGCCACTGGGAGGTAGACAAAGCCCCGGTTGGCTTGCATCCTTCCCTAGAGAGGCAATTCCTACTTTCTCTAATAAAGGAAACCATACAACTCCAAAAGAAATGCTATCTTGTGTTTTCTATGTCCCCTCGCCTGGTAGCGACTTGACAGCGACTTCTGTGGTGCGAATTGTGCTTTGGCCTGAGACCCCAGAATCAAAATTTTGTTGTAGAAGATATGTAGTAAGTATCATTAAGCCATTCACTAGGGCTGGAAATAGATGCACTATACAGAAATTTTCGCTGCGAGGTTGCGAATCTTTTGAAATAAGATTTAATATGTAAATAGTTTGGGGAGAAGATAAGCTGGGGGAAGTGACTGTGTGGTGTGTATACTTGCGTTGCTGAATTAATTACTTAACTCACCAGGTATTTATTGGGTGTCTGTGCTGTGCCTAGCACGAGGCTATGTTATTGAAAAACGACCCTTTTCTCAGCAAAGCACTCTGGTTTGGTTATGGGCACTCTGCAGAAGGCAAGGAAATAAGCACAGAAAAAGGTTTTCGTCGCTTGCTCGAAGGTCACACGTGCATAGCCACTGCCAGAAAGAGAAGCCTGTTTTTCCCCGCAAGGCTTCTCCAGGGCACGTAGGGTGGAGGGAGGACAAGTCTGCAGCCGGGGCTGAGCTTCAGGCCATAGCTGGGGTCAGAGGTTCACCTTATGAAAACAGAAACTCTCTCTGGCTTGTAAGGAAATCAAACCATTGGGAGTTATTTTACTTTGTGTAGGATAAAACAGAACACGGGGGGATCAGGGTTGTCACTGGCTCAACAAAGGGACACAATCTTTATGGTAGAAGCAGCACCAACGAGGAGTCCGGAAATCTGAGTTCCTATCCTGTCTGGGCCACTGACTCTCCTGGGTCACTCTGCCTCTCTGTAATGGTACCTCTGTGGGCAGCCACGGGGTCCCCAACTGTAAAACCAATGGATTGGACCGCTGCAGTGATTCTTACCCTTGGTTGTATGTTGCGAGTTCCCTGGGGAGCTGAAAAACAAACAAAAAAAACATTGATAGCCTGACCCCAATCCCAGAGATTCTGATGACATTTAGGTGGGGTAAGCCCTCCAGCACTGGGAGTTTTAAAAATCTCACCCAATAATTCTACTGTGCAGCAGCCAAGTTGGAAAACCACTGGGCTAGGAGGTCTGGGGCGGGGGGGGGGGCCTCTTTCCGCCCCAGTATGCCATAACTTTACAGTGGAAGACAGTAGTTCTCCAACAGTCACATGCATAAGGATCACCTGGGAAGCCTATTTAAAAAATAACATTTCTCACCATACGATATCCCTTATACATGGACTCTACAGTACGATGCCAATGAACGTACCTGCGAAACAGAAACAGACTCCCAGACATAGAAAAGAGACTTGGGGTTTTCAGTGGGGTTGGGGGCAGGGAAGGGTTGGGAGTTTGGGATTAGCAGATGCAAACTACAGGGTGGATAAACAGCAGGGTCCTACTGTAGAGCACAGAGAACTAGAGTCAGTATCCTGTGATAAACCATAATGGAAAAGAATAGGAAAAGACTATACGCGAAATACACAAAGAACACACATGAAACTGAATCAGAAATTAACGGAAGAAATTAACACAACGGAAATTCACACAACCTTGTAAATCGACTAGACGTCAATAAAAAAGAAGGGGGAAAAGAAAAAAAATAGAAGCCAAGGTTGGGTTCCCTTTGCGGGGAGGGAGCATGCAGAAGAGGGGCTGGCAGGCTTCTATTTCTTGCTCTGGGTGGCAGCTACAAGGGTGCTCACTTTCTTGTTACTCATTAAGCTATATATTTACGGTTTGTGCACTTTCATGAAGGTGTGTTATATTTCACAATAAAAACAGTTTCTAAAACTGTAAAAAAATATATATAAATATAAAAAGTTAGCCTCCCTGAAAAGAGAAAATGGGTGAGAAAATTCTCCATATCCTGGAAATGACAGTACCAATGGGACTCTGACAGGTAGCACTCTTTCTAAGCTCCTGCCAGCACTGTGCTATATACGCTGGGGGCACAGAGAACAGCAATCCCCATAGGATGCCTGCCCTTAGCAAGTACACGGTCCACTTCCAGGATTTTATCCCCAGGACATCGTTCCGCAGAAGCGCCAAGATGACGGAGATTTGTAACAACAACAAGACTGGAAACCACCCAGATATTTACAAGAGCAGGAGGGTTTTCTCAACCGTTTGAGTAGAAAGACTATCCGGCCTACCCACACCTATACCCTGGCAGGGTCAGCCTGTTCCCTATGGACGTGGTGGTTGGTTTAGGGGGAGGCTGGTGAGCCTGCCCCAAGGGGGTGGGGGCTTGGAGGCTCAACAAAGGGGTGTGTGATGCGATGGTGACGGGTCACAAAGGGCTTGCGGTATAAATAGGGTCGGGTCAAGAGACTCTGGCAGAGTCCTGCAGGGAGGTGACGAGGTGCTTTCGTTCCCTCTCTCTCTCTCTCTCTCTCCGAGACTCAACTTGTGGCTGGTGGCTCTGTCTTGAACGAAGAGAGCCATGAGCAGTGAGAGTTTACCTCATTACACGGCCAATAGCTACTGTTCAGTGGGGGCGTCGAGGACCTCCATGGGGGTCCTGCAACGACAACTGTACGAGGGAGGAGAGTATGACATTTTCAAGTACGCTCCCATGTTGGAGAGCGACTTTATCCAGGTCAGCAAGGAAGGAGAACTGATCGACCTAGACAACCGCGTCCGAACGGTGACTGTGGGCGTCGCATCCACCAGCCCCCTCTTCCCACTACCTGACGTCATGCTGCTGGCCCGACCAAGGAAAGTCTGTGCCGGGATCACCAAGGGGAGAGGTTGCAAGCCCGTGAAGACCCTAGAGCTCACCAGGCTGCTCCCCTTGAAGTTTGTCAAGATCTCCATCCACAACCGGGAGAAACAGCAGCTGTGCCTGAGTCTTGCTACCGGCCGGACTTTCTACCTGCAGCTGTGCCCCTCTTCCGACGCACAAGAAGACCTCTTTTCCTATTGGGAAAAGCTTGTCTATATCCTGAGACCACCGGTAGACAGTTACAGCGGTACCCCGATGCTCCAAACTGGAGATGCAGCGACTACAGAGGATGCCGACATCCTAGTGGTAAGCACCTACAGGGACTCAAGAACACGGGGCAGGGTGCTTTGGGAGAGCAAGGCAAAGCTGGTCCTCCATAGCCTTTGGTGCTCTCTGAGACTCGCCTGGGAAATACCTTCTACTGTTGAAAAGGGTCAGGGACACACGAGCTATCACTACAGGAGTCACCACACTGGAGAGGTTCCGAGTGCTGCACCACCTTGTCCCACGAGGCCGAATTTCAGAGACACCTTAGGTATCACCTCGGCTGCACTGGTCTCATCACTAGGGCTGTAATCCCTTCTACAGCATCCTGACTGTCTGGTCTCTGCTTGAACACTTACCCCAGCCCATGTAGTCTCAGGAGTTGGGGAACATCATTCACAGTTGGGAAGTCCTTCCTTCATTGTGTCTCCCCGGGACTCCGACATGCTGACTCAAATCAGCCCAACCCGTGGAGTCACCAAAACGTACACGGTGTGCATCCCTTGACCCAGGAACCCCACTTCTAGGAATCTGCCCTGCAGGGAGAGAAGCACAAGGGTATAAAGTTAAAGTGTAGAGCATCATGGAGAATTGTATCAGTGCTCTCCCTGACCCTGGGACTGTTCAAGTAAAGTGGAGTGGCCGTTTGACAGGGGTGCAGTAGATGGGGTCTTGCATCCAATGGGAGCTTAGACTGGGTGATGTCAAAAGGTTATTCTAAGTATAAGGCCTTGAGTTGCTCAGCTCCAGGATGAGAGAGGAGCGGACAGTTCTGAGCTCACTTTCTGTCATCTCTCTCCTACCTGTCTCTCCTCCCCTTGGCTCAGACCACAGAGCTCCACAGAGAAAGGGATCAGGATGAGGTTGGGCTTCACAAGCGTCGTGACGTGACTGGAGCCACGTCTTGTGCTTATGTGGGGGGAGAGGGAATCCATCATGCCCCCCGTGGATCAACTGCAGCCCTGAAAGGCGCCGAAGGATCGGCGGCAGGGATGACCGTGGGCCTGGCGGGAGCCACCATCGAGGATCCAGGAGAAAGCGGATCCGGCCAGGCCACCGCAGGTGCTGCCCGCCTGTCCCCGCAGGGCACGAACCTGGTCTCGGCGGATGTTGCCAGCACATCCTCGACGGGGGCAGATGGTCCAGAGAGCAGCACGAGCGTGGTGTTGCCAGGTGCAGTCACAACCAGCAAGCCTGCTGCTGGAAGAGCTGAAGGGAAGGTCGCAGCCCCCGTGGTCTCCACCTTGCAGAGTGAAGGCTCCACGTCTGAACGGGATGGAAGCCAGAAGGTCTCCCACCCCAGGGATGAAGCCTGGAAGGAAAAAAAGGAAAGGAGGACACGTCTTCAGCGAGGAAACGTTCCCATCACCGCAGGACAGGTGAAGGTCACCACAGGACAGGAGGGGACAAGACCCAGAAAGCATCCTCCCACTGGTCCTCATGCGGCCATGAAAACTCCAAAGGTGACAAAGGAGGGGAGGACAGCTCGCAGACGGAGGAAGAGCCAGCCCGCCACCAGTTCGGGGACTCGAAGTAAGACATCCAGTGAGATCCTCTCCTTCTTTAGGCGCTTCAGTCATTCCTGATTCAGCACCAAGGCTCACACATGGCCACTGGGAGGTAGACAAAGCCCCGGTTGGCTTGCATCCTTCCCTAGAGAGGCAATTCCTACTTTCTCTAATAAAGGAAACCATACAACTCCAAAAGAAATGCTATCTTGTGTTTTCTATGTCCCCTCGCCTGGTAGCGACTTGACAGCGACTTCTGTGGTGCGAATTGTGCTTTGGCCTGAGACCCCAGAATCAAAATTTTGTTGTAGAAGATATGTAGTAAGTATCATTAAGCCATTCACTAGGGCTGGAAATAGATGCACTATACAGAAATTTTCGCTGCGAGGTTGCGAATCTTTTGAAATAAGATTTAATATGTAAATAGTTTGGGGAGAAGATAAGCTGGGGGAAGTGACTGTGTGGTGTGTATACTTGCGTTGCTGAATTAATTACTTAACTCACCAGGTATTTATTGGGTGTCTGTGCTGTGCCTAGCACGAGGCTATGTTATTGAAAAACGACCCTTTTCTCAGCAAAGCACTCTGGTTTGGTTATGGGCACTCTGCAGAAGGCAAGGAAATAAGCACAGAAAAAGGTTTTCGTCGCTTGCTCGAAGGTCACACGTGCATAGCCACTGCCAGAAAGAGAAGCCTGTTTTTCCCCGCAAGGCTTCTCCAGGGCACGTAGGGTGGAGGGAGGACAAGTCTGCAGCCGGGGCTGAGCTTCAGGCCATAGCTGGGGTCAGAGGTTCACCTTATGAAAACAGAAACTCTCTCTGGCTTGTAAGGAAATCAAACCATTGGGAGTTATTTTACTTTGTGTAGGATAAAACAGAACACGGGGGGATCAGGGTTGTCACTGGCTCAACAAAGGGACACAATCTTTATGGTAGAAGCAGCACCAACGAGGAGTCCGGAAATCTGAGTTCCTATCCTGTCTGGGCCACTGACTCTCCTGGGTCACTCTGCCTCTCTGTAATGGTACCTCTGTGGGCAGCCACGGGGTCCCCAACTGTAAAACCAATGGATTGGACCGCTGCAGTGATTCTTACCCTTGGTTGTATGTTGCGAGTTCCCTGGGGAGCTGAAAAACAAACAAAAAAAACATTGATAGCCTGACCCCAATCCCAGAGATTCTGATGACATTTAGGTGGGGTAAGCCCTCCAGCACTGGGAGTTTTAAAAATCTCACCCAATAATTCTACTGTGCAGCAGCCAAGTTGGAAAACCACTGGGCTAGGAGGTCTGGGGCGGGGGGGGGGCCTCTTTCCGCCCCAGTATGCCATAACTTTACAGTGGAAGACAGTAGTTCTCCAACAGTCACATGCATAAGCATCACCTGGGAAGCCTATTTAAAAAATAACATTTCTCACCATACGATATCCCTTATACATGGACTCTACAGTACGATGCCAATGAACGTACCTGCGAAACAGAAACAGACTCCCAGACATAGAAAAGAGACTTGGGGTTTTCAGTGGGGTTGGGGGCAGGGAAGGGTTGGGAGTTTGGGATTAGCAGATGCAAACTACAGGGTGGATAAACAGCAGGGTCCTACTGTAGAGCACAGAGAACTAGAGTCAGTATCCTGTGATAAACCATAATGGAAAAGAATAGGAAAAGACTATACGCGAAATACACAAAGAACACACATGAAACTGAATCAGAAATTAACGGAAGAAATTAACACAACAGAAATTCACACAACCTTGTAAATCGACTAGACGTCAATAAAAAAGAAGGGGGAAAAGAAAAAAAATAGAAGCCAAGGTTGGGTTCCCTTTGCGGGGAGGGAGCATGCAGAAGAGGGGCTGGCAGGCTTCTATTTCTTGCTCTGGGTGGCAGCTACAAGGGTGCTCACTTTCTTGTTACTCATTAAGCTATATATTTACGGTTTGTGCACTTTCATGAAGGTGTGTTATATTTCACAATAAAAACAGTTTCTAAAACTGTAAAAAAATATATATAAATATAAAAAGTTAGCCTCCCTGAAAAGAGAAAATGGGTGAGAAAATTCTCCATATCCTGGAAATGACAGTACCAATGGGACTCTGACAGGTAGCACTCTTTCTAAGCTCCTGCCAGCACTGTGCTATATACGCTGGGGGCACAGAGAACAGCAATCCCCATAGGATGCCTGCCCTTAGCAAGTACACGGTCCACTTCCAGGATTTTATCCCCAGGACATCGTTCCGCAGAAGCGCCAAGATGACGGAGATTTGTAACAACAACAAGACTGGAAACCACCCAGATATTTACAAGAGCAGGAGGGTTTTCTCAACCGTTTGAGTAGAAAGACTATCCGGCCTACCCACACCTATACCCTGGCAGGGTCAGCCTGTTCCCTATGGACGTGGTGGTTGGTTTAGGGGGAGGCTGGTGAGCCTGCCCCAAGGGGGTGGGGGCTTGGAGGCTCAACAAAGGGGTGTGTGATGCGATGGTGACGGGTCACAAAGGGCTTGCGGTATAAATAGGGTCGGGTCAAGAGACTCTGGCAGAGTCCTGCAGGGAGGTGACGAGGTGCTTTCGTTCCCTCTCTCTCTCTCTCTCTCTCTCTCCGAGACTCAACTTGTGGCTGGTGGCTCTGTCTTGAACGAAGAGAGCCATGAGCAGTGAGAGTTTACCTCATTACACGGCCAATAGCTACTGTTCAGTGGGGGCGTCGAGGACCTCCATGGGGGTCCTGCAACGACAACTGTACGAGGGAGGAGAGTATGACATTTTCAAGTACGCTCCCATGTTGGAGAGCGACTTTATCCAGGTCAGCAAGGAAGGAGAACTGATCGACCTAGACAACCGCGTCCGAACGGTGACTGTGGGCGTCGCATCCACCAGCCCCCTCTTCCCACTACCTGACGTCATGCTGCTGGCCCGACCAAGGAAAGTCTGTGCCGGGATCACCAAGGGGAGAGGTTGCAAGCCCGTGAAGACCCTAGAGCTCACCAGGCTGCTCCCCTTGAAGTTTGTCAAGATCTCCATCCACAACCGGGAGAAACAGCAGCTGTGCCTGAGTCTTGCTACCGGCCGGACTTTCTACCTGCAGCTGTGCCCCTCTTCCGACGCACAAGAAGACCTCTTTTCCTATTGGGAAAAGCTTGTCTATATCCTGAGACCACCGGTAGACAGTTACAGCGGTACCCCGATGCTCCAAACTGGAGATGCAGCGACTACAGAGGATGCCGACATCCTAGTGGTAAGCACCTACAGGGACTCAAGAACACGGGGCAGGGTGCTTTGGGAGAGCAAGGCAAAGCTGGTCCTCCATAGCCTTTGGTGCTCTCTGAGACTCGCCTGGGAAATACCTTCTACTGTTGAAAAGGGTCAGGGACACACGAGCTATCACTACAGGAGTCACCACACTGGAGAGGTTCCGAGTGCTGCACCACCTTGTCCCACGAGGCCGAATTTCAGAGACACCTTAGGTATCACCTCGGCTGCACTGGTCTCATCACTAGGGCTGTAATCCCTTCTACAGCATCCTGACTGTCTGGTCTCTGCTTGAACACTTACCCCAGCCCATGTAGTCTCAGGAGTTGGGGAACATCATTCACAGTTGGGAAGTCCTTCCTTCATTGTGTCTCCCCGGGACTCCGACATGCTGACTCAAATCAGCCCAACCCGTGGAGTCACCAAAACGTACACGGTGTGCATCCCTTGACCCAGGAACCCCACTTCTAGGAATCTGCCCTGCAGGGAGAGAAGCACAAGGGTATAAAGTTAAAGTGTAGAGCATCATGGAGAATTGTATCAGTGCTCTCCCTGACCCTGGGACTGTTCAAGTAAAGTGGAGTGGCCGTTTGACAGGGGTGCAGTAGATGGGGTCTTGCATCCAATGGGAGCTTAGACTGGGTGATGTCAAAAGGTTATTCTAAGTATAAGGCCTTGAGTTGCTCAGCTCCAGGATGAGAGAGGAGCGGACAGTTCTGAGCTCACTTTCTGTCATCTCTCTCCTACCTGTCTCTCCTCCCCTTGGCTCAGACCACAGAGCTCCACAGAGAAAGGGATCAGGATGAGGTTGGGCTTCACAAGCGTCGTGACGTGACTGGAGCCACGTCTTGTGCTTATGTGGGGGGAGAGGGAATCCATCATGCCCCCCGTGGATCAACTGCAGCCCTGAAAGGCGCCGAAGGATCGGCGGCAGGGATGACCGTGGGCCTGGCGGGAGCCACCATCGAGGATCCAGGAGAAAGCGGATCCGGCCAGGCCACCGCAGGTGCTGCCCGCCTGTCCCCGCAGGGCACGAACCTGGTCTCGGCGGATGTTGCCAGCACATCCTCGACGGGGGCAGATGGTCCAGAGAGCAGCACGAGCGTGGTGTTGCCAGGTGCAGTCACAACCAGCAAGCCTGCTGCTGGAAGAGCTGAAGGGAAGGTCGCAGCCCCCGTGGTCTCCACCTTGCAGAGTGAAGGCTCCACGTCTGAACGGGATGGAAGCCAGAAGGTCTCCCACCCCAGGGATGAAGCCTGGAAGGAAAAAAAGGAAAGGAGGACACGTCTTCAGCGAGGAAACGTTCCCATCACCGCAGGACAGGTGAAGGTCACCACAGGACAGGAGGGGACAAGACCCAGAAAGCATCCTCCCACTGGTCCTCATGCGGCCATGAAAACTCCAAAGGTGACAAAGGAGGGGAGGACAGCTCGCAGACGGAGGAAGAGCCAGCCCGCCACCAGTTCGGGGACTCGAAGTAAGACATCCAGTGAGATCCTCTCCTTCTTTAGGCGCTTCAGTCATTCCTGATTCAGCACCAAGGCTCACACATGGCCACTGGGAGGTAGACAAAGCCCCGGTTGGCTTGCATCCTTCCCTAGAGAGGCAATTCCTACTTTCTCTAATAAAGGAAACCATACAACTCCAAAAGAAATGCTATCTTGTGTTTTCTATGTCCCCTCGCCTGGTAGCGACTTGACAGCGACTTCTGTGGTGCGAATTGTGCTTTGGCCTGAGACCCCAGAATCAAAATTTTGTTGTAGAAGATATGTAGTAAGTATCATTAAGCCATTCACTAGGGCTGGAAATAGATGCACTATACAGAAATTTTCGCTGCGAGGTTGCGAATCTTTTGAAATAAGATTTAATATGTAAATAGTTTGGGGAGAAGATAAGCTGGGGGAAGTGACTGTGTGGTGTGTATACTTGCGTTGCTGAATTAATTACTTAACTCACCAGGTATTTATTGGGTGTCTGTGCTGTGCCTAGCACGAGGCTATGTTATTGAAAAACGACCCTTTTCTCAGCAAAGCACTCTGGTTTGGTTATGGGCACTCTGCAGAAGGCAAGGAAATAAGCACAGAAAAAGGTTTTCGTCGCTTGCTCGAAGGTCACACGTGCATAGCCACTGCCAGAAAGAGAAGCCTGTTTTTCCCCGCAAGGCTTCTCCAGGGCACGTAGGGTGGAGGGAGGACAAGTCTGCAGCCGGGGCTGAGCTTCAGGCCATAGCTGGGGTCAGAGGTTCACCTTATGAAAACAGAAACTCTCTCTGGCTTGTAAGGAAATCAAACCATTGGGAGTTATTTTACTTTGTGTAGGATAAAACAGAACACGGGGGGATCAGGGTTGTCACTGGCTCAACAAAGGGACACAATCTTTATGGTAGAAGCAGCACCAACGAGGAGTCCGGAAATCTGAGTTCCTATCCTGTCTGGGCCACTGACTCTCCTGGGTCACTCTGCCTCTCTGTAATGGTACCTCTGTGGGCAGCCACGGGGTCCCCAACTGTAAAACCAATGGATTGGACCGCTGCAGTGATTCTTACCCTTGGTTGTATGTTGCGAGTTCCCTGGGGAGCTGAAAAACAAACAAAAAAAACATTGATAGCCTGACCCCAATCCCAGAGATTCTGATGACATTTAGGTGGGGTAAGCCCTCCAGCACTGGGAGTTTTAAAAATCTCACCCAATAATTCTACTGTGCAGCAGCCAAGTTGGAAAACCACTGGGCTAGGAGGTCTGGGGCGGGGGGGGGGCCTCTTTCCGCCCCAGTATGCCATAACTTTACAGTGGAAGACAGTAGTTCTCCAACAGTCACATGCATAAGGATCACCTGGGAAGCCTATTTAAAAAATAACATTTCTCACCATACGATATCCCTTATACATGGACTCTACAGTACGATGCCAATGAACGTACCTGCGAAACAGAAACAGACTCCCAGACATAGAAAAGAGACTTGGGGTTTTCAGTGGGGTTGGGGGCAGGGAAGGGTTGGGAGTTTGGGATTAGCAGATGCAAACTACAGGGTGGATAAACAGCAGGGTCCTACTGTAGAGCACAGAGAACTAGAGTCAGTATCCTGTGATAAACCATAATGGAAAAGAATAGGAAAAGACTATACGCGAAATACACAAAGAACACACATGAAACTGAATCAGAAATTAACGGAAGAAATTAACACAACAGAAATTCACACAACCTTGTAAATCGACTAGACGTCAATAAAAAAGAAGGGGGAAAAGAAAAAAAATAGAAGCCAAGGTTGGGTTCCCTTTGCGGGGAGGGAGCATGCAGAAGAGGGGCTGGCAGGCTTCTATTTCTTGCTCTGGGTGGCAGCTACAAGGGTGCTCACTTTCTTGTTACTCATTAAGCTATATATTTACGGTTTGTGCACTTTCATGAAGGTGTGTTATATTTCACAATAAAAACAGTTTCTAAAACTGTAAAAAAATATATATAAATATAAAAAGTTAGCCTCCCTGAAAAGAGAAAATGGGTGAGAAAATTCTCCATATCCTGGAAATGACAGTACCAATGGGACTCTGACAGGTAGTACTCTTTCTAAGCTCCTGCCAGCACTGTGCTATATACGCTGGGGGCACAGAGAACAGCAATCCCCATAGGGTGCCTGCCCTTAGCAAGTACACGGTCCACTTCCAGGATTTTATCCCCAGGACATCGTTCCGCAGAAGCGCCAAGATGACGGAGATTTGTAACAACAACAAGACTGGAAACCACCCAGATATTTACAAGAGCAGGAGGGTTTTCTCAACCGTTTGAGTAGAAAGACTATCCGGCCTACCCACACCTATACCCTGGCAGGGTCAGCCTGTTCCCTATGGACGTGGTGGTTGGTTTAGGGGGAGGCTGGTGAGCCTGCCCCAAGGGGGTGGGGGCTTGGAGGCTCAACAAAGGGGTGTGTGATGCGATGGTGACGGGTCACAAAGGGCTTGCGGTATAAATAGGGTCGGGTCAAGAGACTCTGGCAGAGTCCTGCAGGGAGGTGACGAGGTGCTTTCGTTCCCTCTCTCTCTCTCTCTCTCTCTCCGAGACTCAACTTGTGGCTGGTGGCTCTGTCTTGAACGAAGAGAGCCATGAGCAGTGAGAGTTTACCTCATTACACGGCCAATAGCTACTGTTCAGTGGGGGCGTCGAGGACCTCCATGGGGGTCCTGCAACGACAACTGTACGAGGGAGGAGAGTATGACATTTTCAAGTACGCTCCCATGTTGGAGAGCGACTTTATCCAGGTCAGCAAGGAAGGAGAACTGATCGACCTAGACAACCGCGTCCGAACGGTGACTGTGGGCGTCGCATCCACCAGCCCCCTCTTCCCACTACCTGACGTCATGCTGCTGGCCCGACCAAGGAAAGTCTGTGCCGGGATCACCAAGGGGAGAGGTTGCAAGCCCGTGAAGACCCTAGAGCTCACCAGGCTGCTCCCCTTGAAGTTTGTCAAGATCTCCATCCACAACCGGGAGAAACAGCAGCTGTGCCTGAGTCTTGCTACCGGCCGGACTTTCTACCTGCAGCTGTGCCCCTCTTCCGACGCACAAGAAGACCTCTTTTCCTATTGGGAAAAGCTTGTCTATATCCTGAGACCACCGGTAGACAGTTACAGCGGTACCCCGATGCTCCAAACTGGAGATGCAGCGACTACAGAGGATGCCGACATCCTAGTGGTAAGCACCTACAGGGACTCAAGAACACGGGGCAGGGTGCTTTGGGAGAGCAAGGCAAAGCTGGTCCTCCATAGCCTTTGGTGCTCTCTGAGACTCGCCTGGGAAATACCTTCTACTGTTGAAAAGGGTCAGGGACACACGAGCTATCACTACAGGAGTCACCACACTGGAGAGGTTCCGAGTGCTGCACCACCTTGTCCCACGAGGCCGAATTTCAGAGACACCTTAGGTATCACCTCGGCTGCACTGGTCTCATCACTAGGGCTGTAATCCCTTCTACAGCATCCTGACTGTCTGGTCTCTGCTTGAACACTTACCCCAGCCCATGTAGTCTCAGGAGTTGGGGAACATCATTCACAGTTGGGAAGTCCTTCCTTCATTGTGTCTCCCCGGGACTCCGACATGCTGACTCAAATCAGCCCAACCCGTGGAGTCACCAAAACGTACACGGTGTGCATCCCTTGACCCAGGAACCCCACTTCTAGGAATCTGCCCTGCAGGGAGAGAAGCACAAGGGTATAAAGTTAAAGTGTAGAGCATCATGGAGAATTGTATCAGTGCTCTCCCTGACCCTGGGACTGTTCAAGTAAAGTGGAGTGGCCGTTTGACAGGGGTGCAGTAGATGGGGTCTTGCATCCAATGGGAGCTTAGACTGGGTGATGTCAAAAGGTTATTCTAAGTATAAGGCCTTGAGTTGCTCAGCTCCAGGATGAGAGAGGAGCGGACAGTTCTGAGCTCACTTTCTGTCATCTCTCTCCTACCTGTCTCTCCTCCCCTTGGCTCAGACCACAGAGCTCCACAGAGAAAGGGATCAGGATGAGGTTGGGCTTCACAAGCGTCGTGACGTGACTGGAGCCACGTCTTGTGCTTATGTGGGGGGAGAGGGAATCCATCATGCCCCCCGTGGATCAACTGCAGCCCTGAAAGGCGCCGAAGGATCGGCGGCAGGGATGACCGTGGGCCTGGCGGGAGCCACCATCGAGGATCCAGGAGAAAGCGGATCCGGCCAGGCCACCGCAGGTGCTGCCCGCCTATCCCCGCAGGGCACGAACCTGGTCTCGGCGGATGTTGCCAGCACATCCTCGACGGGGGCAGATGGTCCAGAGAGCAGCACGAGCGTGGTGTTGCCAGGTGCAGTCACAACCAGCAAGCCTGCTGCTGGAAGAGCTGAAGGGAAGGTCGCAGCCCCCGTGGTCTCCACCTTGCAGAGTGAAGGCTCCACGTCTGAACGGGATGGAAGCCAGAAGGTCTCCCACCCCAGGGATGAAGCCTGGAAGGAAAAAAAGGAAAGGAGGACACGTCTTCAGCGAGGAAACGTTCCCATCACCGCAGGACAGGTGAAGGTCACCACAGGACAGGAGGGGACAAGACCCAGAAAGCATCCTCCCACTGGTCCTCATGCGGCCATGAAAACTCCAAAGGTGACAAAGGAGGGGAGGACAGCTCGCAGACGGAGGAAGAGCCAGCCCGCCACCAGTTCGGGGACTCGAAGTAAGACATCCAGTGAGATCCTCTCCTTCTTTAGGCGCTTCAGTCATTCCTGATTCAGCACCAAGGCTCACACATGGCCACTGGGAGGTAGACAAAGCCCCGGTTGGCTTGCATCCTTCCCTAGAGAGGCAATTCCTACTTTCTCTAATAAAGGAAACCATACAACTCCAAAAGAAATGCTATCTTGTGTTTTCTATGTCCCCTCGCCTGGTAGCGACTTGACAGCGACTTCTGTGGTGCGAATTGTGCTTTGGCCTGAGACCCCAGAATCAAAATTTTGTTGTAGAAGATATGTAGTAAGTATCATTAAGTCATTCACTAGGGCTGGAAATAGATGCACTATACAGAAATTTTCGCTGCGAGGTTGCGAATCTTTTGAAATAAGATTTAATATGTAAATAGTTTGGGGAGAAGATAAGCTGGGGGAAGTGACTGTGTGGTGTGTATACTTGCGTTGCTGAATTAATTACTTAACTCACCAGGTATTTATTGGGTGTCTGTGCTGTGCCTAGCACGAGGCTATGTTATTGAAAAACGACCCTTTTCTCAGCAAAGCACTCTGGTTTGGTTATGGGCACTCTGCAGAAGGCAAGGAAATAAGCACAGAAAAAGGTTTTCGTCGCTTGCTCGAAGGTCACACGTGCATAGCCACTGCCAGAAAGAGAAGCCTGTTTTTCCCCGCAAGGCTTCTCCAGGGCACGTAGGGTGGAGGGAGGACAAGTCTGCAGCCGGGGCTGAGCTTCAGGCCATAGCTGGGGTCAGAGGTTCACCTTATGAAAACAGAAACTCTCTCTGGCTTGTAAGGAAATCAAACCATTGGGAGTTATTTTACTTTGTGTAGGATAAAACAGAACACGGGGGGATCAGGGTTGTCACTGGCTCAACAAAGGGACACAATCTTTATGGTAGAAGCAGCACCAACGAGGAGTCCGGAAATCTGAGTTCCTATCCTGTCTGGGCCACTGACTCTCCTGGGTCACTCTGCCTCTCTGTAATGGTACCTCTGTGGGCAGCCACGGGGTCCCCAACTGTAAAACCAATGGATTGGACCGCTGCAGTGATTCTTACCCTTGGTTGTATGTTGCGAGTTCCCTGGGGAGCTGAAAAACAAACAAAAAAAACACTGATAGCCTGACCCCAATCCCAGAGATTCTGATGACATTTAGGTGGGGTAAGCCCTCCAGCACTGGGAGTTTTAAAAATCTCACCCAATAATTCTACTGTGCAGCAGCCAAGTTGGAAAACCACTGGGCTAGGAGGTCTGGGGCGGGGGGGGGGGCCTCTTTCCGCCCCAGTATGCCATAACTTTACAGTGGAAGACAGTAGTTCTCCAACAGTCACATGCATAAGGATCACCTGGGAAGCCTATTTAAAAAATAACATTTCTCACCATACGATATCCCTTATACATGGACTCTACAGTACGATGCCAATGAACGTACCTGCGAAACAGAAACAGACTCCCAGACATAGAAAAGAGACTTGGGGTTTTCAGTGGGGTTGGGGGCAGGGAAGGGTTGGGAGTTTGGGATTAGCAGATGCAAACTACAGGGTGGATAAACAGCAGGGTCCTACTGTAGAGCACAGAGAACTAGAGTCAGTATCCTGTGATAAACCATAATGGAAAAGAATAGGAAAAGACTATACGCGAAATACACAAAGAACACACATGAAACTGAATCAGAAATTAACAGAAGAAATTAACACAACAGAAATTCACACAACCTTGTAAATCGACTAGACGTCAATAAAAAAGAAGGGGGAAAAGAAAAAAAATAGAAGCCAAGGTTGGGTTCCCTTTGCGGGGAGGGAGCATGCAGAAGAGGGGCTGGCAGGCTTCTATTTCTTGCTCTGGGTGGCAGCTACAAGGGTGCTCACTTTCTTGTTACTCATTAAGCTATATATTTACGGTTTGTGCACTTTCATGAAGGTGTGTTATATTTCACAATAAAAACAGTTTCTAAAACTGTAAAAAAATATATATAAATATAAAAAGTTAGCCTCCCTGAAAAGAGAAAATGGGTGAGAAAATTCTCCATATCCTGGAAATGACAGTACCAATGGGACTCTGACAGGTAGCACTCTTTCTAAGCTCCTGCCAGCACTGTGCTATATACGCTGGGGGCACAGAGAACAGCAATCCCCATAGGATGCCTGCCCTTAGCAAGTACACGGTCCACTTCCAGGATTTTATCCCCAGGACATCGTTCCGCAGAAGCGCCAAGATGACGGAGATTTGTAACAACAACAAGACTGGAAACCACCCAGATATTTACAAGAGCAGGAGGGTTTTCTCAACCGTTTGAGTAGAAAGACTATCCGGCCTACCCACACCTATACCCTGGCAGGGTCAGCCTGTTCCCTATGGACGTGGTGGTTGGTTTAGGGGGAGGCTGGTGAGCCTGCCCCAAGGGGGTGGGGGCTTGGAGGCTCAACAAAGGGGTGTGTGATGCGATGGTGACGGGTCACAAAGGGCTTGCGGTATAAATAGGGTCGGGTCAAGAGACTCTGGCAGAGTCCTGCAGGGAGGTGACGAGGTGCTTTCGTTCCCTCTCTCTCTCTCTCTCTCTCTCCGAGACTCAACTTGTGGCTGGTGGCTCTGTCTTGAACGAAGAGAGCCATGAGCAGTGAGAGTTTACCTCATTACACGGCCAATAGCTACTGTTCAGTGGGGGCGTCGAGGACCTCCATGGGGGTCCTGCAACGACAACTGTACGAGGGAGGAGAGTATGACATTTTCAAGTACGCTCCCATGTTGGAGAGCGACTTTATCCAGGTCAGCAAGGAAGGAGAACTGATCGACCTAGACAACCGCGTCCGAACGGTGACTGTGGGCGTCGCATCCACCAGCCCCCTCTTCCCACTACCTGACGTCATGCTGCTGGCCCGACCAAGGAAAGTCTGTGCCGGGATCACCACGGGGAGAGGTTGCAAGCCCGTGAAGACCCTAGAGCTCACCAGGCTGCTCCCCTTGAAGTTTGTCAAGATCTCCATCCACAACCGGGAGAAACAGCAGCTGTGCCTGAGTCTTGCTACCGGCCGGACTTTCTACCTGCAGCTGTGCCCCTCTTCTGACGCACAAGAAGACCTCTTTTCCTATTGGGAAAAGCTTGTCTATATCCTGAGACCACCGGTAGACAGTTACAGCGGTACCCCGATGCTCCAAACTGGAGATGCAGCGACTACAGAGGATGCCGACATCCTAGTGGTAAGCACCTACAGGGACTCAAGAACACGGGGCAGGGTGCTTTGGGAGAGCAAGGCAAAGCTGGTCCTCCATAGCCTTTGGTGCTCTCTGAGACTCGCCTGGGAAATACCTTCTACTGTTGAAAAGGGTCAGGGACACACGAGCTATCACTACAGGAGTCACCACACTGGAGAGGTTCCGAGTGCTGCACCACCTTGTCCCACGAGGCCGAATTTCAGAGACACCTTAGGTATCACCTCGGCTGCACTGGTCTCATCACTAGGGCTGTAATCCCTTCTACAGCATCCTGACTGTCTGGTCTCTGCTTGAACACTTACCCCAGCCCATGTAGTCTCAGGAGTTGGGGAACATCATTCACAGTTGGGAAGTCCTTCCTTCATTGTGTCTCCCCGGGACTCCGACATGCTGACTCAAATCAGCCCAACCCGTGGAGTCACCAAAACGTACACGGTGTGCATCCCTTGACCCAGGAACCCCACTTCTAGGAATCTGCCCTGCAGGGAGAGAAGCACAAGGGTATAAAGTTAAAGTGTAGAGCATCATGGAGAATTGTATCAGTGCTCTCCCTGACCCTGGGACTGTTCAAGTAAAGTGGAGTGGCCGTTTGACAGGGGTGCAGTAGATGGGGTCTTGCATCCAATGGGAGCTTAGACTGGGTGATGTCAAAAGGTTATTCTAAGTATAAGGCCTTGAGTTGCTCAGCTCCAGGATGAGAGAGGAGCGGACAGTTCTGAGCTCACTTTCTGTCATCTCTCTCCTACCTGTCTCTCCTCCCCTTGGCTCAGACCACAGAGCTCCACAGAGAAAGGGATCAGGATGAGGTTGGGCTTCACAAGCGTCGTGACGTGACTGGAGCCACGTCTTGTGCTTATGTGGGGGGAGAGGGAATCCATCATGCCCCCCGTGGATCAACTGCAGCCCTGAAAGGCGCCGAAGGATCGGCGGCAGGGATGACCGTGGGCCTGGCGGGAGCCACCATCGAGGATCCAGGAGAAAGCGGATCCGGCCAGGCCACCGCAGGTGCTGCCCGCCTGTCCCCGCAGGGCACGAACCTGGTCTCGGCGGATGTTGCCAGCACATCCTCGACGGGGGCAGATGGTCCAGAGAGCAGCACGAGCGTGGTGTTGCCAGGTGCAGTCACAACCAGCAAGCCTGCTGCTGGAAGAGCTGAAGGGAAGGTCGCAGCCCCCGTGGTCTCCACCTTGCAGAGTGAAGGCTCCACGTCTGAACGGGATGGAAGCCAGAAGGTCTCCCACCCCAGGGATGAAGCCTGGAAGGAAAAAAAGGAAAGGAGGACACGTCTTCAGCGAGGAAACGTTCCCATCACCGCAGGACAGGTGAAGGTCACCACAGGACAGGAGGGGACAAGACCCAGAAAGCATCCTCCCACTGGTCCTCATGCGGCCATGAAAACTCCAAAGGTGACAAAGGAGGGGAGGACAGCTCGCAGACGGAGGAAGAGCCAGCCCGCCACCAGTTCGGGGACTCGAAGTAAGACATCCAGTGAGATCCTCTCCTTCTTTAGGCGCTTCAGTCATTCCTGATTCAGCACCAAGGCTCACACATGGCCACTGGGAGGTAGACAAAGCCCCGGTTGGCTTGCATCCTTCCCTAGAGAGGCAATTCCTACTTTCTCTAATAAAGGAAACCATACAACTCCAAAAGAAATGCTATCTTGTGTTTTCTATGTCCCCTCGCCTGGTAGCGACTTGACAGCGACTTCTGTGGTGCGAATTGTGCTTTGGCCTGAGACCCCAGAATCAAAATTTTGTTGTAGAAGATATGTAGTAAGTATCATTAAGTCATTCACTAGGGCTGGAAATAGATGCACTATACAGAAATTTTCGCTGCGAGGTTGCGAATCTTTTGAAATAAGATTTAATATGTAAATAGTTTGGGGAGAAGATAAGCTGGGGGAAGTGACTGTGTGGTGTGTATACTTGCGTTGCTGAATTAATTACTTAACTCACCAGGTATTTATTGGGTGTCTGTGCTGTGCCTAGCACGAGGCTATGTTATTGAAAAACGACCCTTTTCTCAGCAAAGCACTCTGGTTTGGTTATGGGCACTCTGCAGAAGGCAAGGAAATAAGCACAGAAAAAGGTTTTCGTCGCTTGCTCGAAGGTCACACGTGCATAGCCACTGCCAGAAAGAGAAGCCTGTTTTTCCCCGCAAGGCTTCTCCAGGGCACGTAGGGTGGAGGGAGGACAAGTCTGCAGCCGGGGCTGAGCTTCAGGCCATAGCTGGGGTCAGAGGTTCACCTTATGAAAACAGAAACTCTCTCTGGCTTGTAAGGAAATCAAACCATTGGGAGTTATTTTACTTTGTGTAGGATAAAACAGAACACGGGGGGATCAGGGTTGTCACTGGCTCAACAAAGGGACACAATCTTTATGGTAGAAGCAGCACCAACGAGGAGTCCGGAAATCTGAGTTCCTATCCTGTCTGGGCCACTGACTCTCCTGGGTCACTCTGCCTCTCTGTAATGGTACCTCTGTGGGCAGCCACGGGGTCCCCAACTGTAAAACCAATGGATTGGACCGCTGCAGTGATTCTTACCCTTGGTTGTATGTTGCGAGTTCCCTGGGGAGCTGAAAAACAAACAAAAAAAACATTGATAGCCTGACCCCAATCCCAGAGATTCTGATGACATTTAGGTGGGGTAAGCCCTCCAGCACTGGGAGTTTTAAAAATCTCACCCAATAATTCTACTGTGCAGCAGCCAAGTTGGAAAACCACTGGGCTAGGAGGTCTGGGGCGGGGGGGGGGGCCTCTTTCCGCCCCAGTATGCCATAACTTTACAGTGGAAGACAGTAGTTCTCCAACAGTCACATGCATAAGGATCACCTGGGAAGCCTATTTAAAAAATAACATTTCTCACCATACGATATCCCTTATACATGGACTCTACAGTACGATGCCAATGAACGTACCTGCGAAACAGAAACAGACTCCCAGACATAGAAAAGAGACTTGGGGTTTTCAGTGGGGTTGGGGGCAGGGAAGGGTTGGGAGTTTGGGATTAGCAGATGCAAACTACAGGGTGGATAAACAGCAGGGTCCTACTGTAGAGCACAGAGAACTAGAGTCAGTATCCTGTGATAAACCATAATGGAAAAGAATAGGAAAAGACTATACGCGAAATACACAAAGAACACACATGAAACTGAATCAGAAATTAACAGAAGAAATTAACACAACAGAAATTCACACAACCTTGTAAATCGACTAGACGTCAATAAAAAAGAAGGGGGAAAAGAAAAAAAATAGAAGCCAAGGTTGGGTTCCCTTTGCGGGGAGGGAGCATGCAGAAGAGGGGCTGGCAGGCTTCTATTTCTTGCTCTGGGTGGCAGCTACAAGGGTGCTCACTTTCTTGTTACTCATTAAGCTATATATTTACGGTTTGTGCACTTTCATGAAGGTGTGTTATATTTCACAATAAAAACAGTTTCTAAAACTGTAAAAAAATATATATAAATATAAAAAGTTAGCCTCCCTGAAAAGAGAAAATGGGTGAGAAAATTCTCCATATCCTGGAAATGACAGTACCAATGGGACTCTGACAGGTAGCACTCTTTCTAAGCTCCTGCCAGCACTGTGCTATATACGCTGGGGGCACAGAGAACAGCAATCCCCATAGGATGCCTGCCCTTAGCAAGTACACGGTCCACTTCCAGGATTTTATCCCCAGGACATCGTTCCGCAGAAGCGCCAAGATGACGGAGATTTGTAACAACAACAAGACTGGAAACCACCCAGATATTTACAAGAGCAGGAGGGTTTTCTCAACCGTTTGAGTAGAAAGACTATCCGGCCTACCCACACCTATACCCTGGCAGGGTCAGCCTGTTCCCTATGGACGTGGTGGTTGGTTTAGGGGGAGGCTGGTGAGCCTGCCCCAAGGGGGTGGGGGCTTGGAGGCTCAACAAAGGGGTGTGTGATGCGATGGTGACGGGTCACAAAGGGCTTGCGGTATAAATAGGGTCGGGTCAAGAGACTCTGGCAGAGTCCTGCAGGGAGGTGACGAGGTGCTTTCGTTCCCTCTCTCTCTCTCTCTCTCTCTCCGAGACTCAACTTGTGGCTGGTGGCTCTGTCTTGAACGAAGAGAGCCATGAGCAGTGAGAGTTTACCTCATTACACGGCCAATAGCTACTGTTCAGTGGGGGCGTCGAGGACCTCCATGGGGGTCCTGCAACGACAACTGTACGAGGGAGGAGAGTATGACATTTTCAAGTACGCTCCCATGTTGGAGAGCGACTTTATCCAGGTCAGCAAGGAAGGAGAACTGATCGACCTAGACAACCGCGTCCGAACGGTGACTGTGGGCGTCGCATCCACCAGCCCCCTCTTCCCACTACCTGACGTCATGCTGCTGGCCCGACCAAGGAAAGTCTGTGCCGGGATCACCACGGGGAGAGGTTGCAAGCCCGTGAAGACCCTAGAGCTCACCAGGCTGCTCCCCTTGAAGTTTGTCAAGATCTCCATCCACAACCGGGAGAAACAGCAGCTGTGCCTGAGTCTTGCTACCGGCCGGACTTTCTACCTGCAGCTGTGCCCCTCTTCTGACGCACAAGAAGACCTCTTTTCCTATTGGGAAAAGCTTGTCTATATCCTGAGACCACCGGTAGACAGTTACAGCGGTACCCCGATGCTCCAAACTGGAGATGCAGCGACTACAGAGGATGCCGACATCCTAGTGGTAAGCACCTACAGGGACTCAAGAACACGGGGCAGGGTGCTTTGGGAGAGCAAGGCAAAGCTGGTCCTCCATAGCCTTTGGTGCTCTCTGAGACTCGCCTGGGAAATACCTTCTACTGTTGAAAAGGGTCAGGGACACACGAGCTATCACTACAGGAGTCACCACACTGGAGAGGTTCCGAGTGCTGCACCACCTTGTCCCACGAGGCCGAATTTCAGAGACACCTTAGGTATCACCTCGGCTGCACTGGTCTCATCACTAGGGCTGTAATCCCTTCTACAGCATCCTGACTGTCTGGTCTCTGCTTGAACACTTACCCCAGCCCATGTAGTCTCAGGAGTTGGGGAACATCATTCACAGTTGGGAAGTCCTTCCTTCATTGTGTCTCCCCGGGACTCCGACATGCTGACTCAAATCAGCCCAACCCGTGGAGTCACCAAAACGTACACGGTGTGCATCCCTTGACCCAGGAACCCCACTTCTAGGAATCTGCCCTGCAGGGAGAGAAGCACAAGGGTATAAAGTTAAAGTGTAGAGCATCATGGAGAATTGTATCAGTGCTCTCCCTGACCCTGGGACTGTTCAAGTAAAGTGGAGTGGCCGTTTGACAGGGGTGCAGTAGATGGGGTCTTGCATCCAATGGGAGCTTAGACTGGGTGATGTCAAAAGGTTATTCTAAGTATAAGGCCTTGAGTTGCTCAGCTCCAGGATGAGAGAGGAGCGGACAGTTCTGAGCTCACTTTCTGTCATCTCTCTCCTACCTGTCTCTCCTCCCCTTGGCTCAGACCACAGAGCTCCACAGAGAAAGGGATCAGGATGAGGTTGGGCTTCACAAGCGTCGTGACGTGACTGGAGCCACGTCTTGTGCTTATGTGGGGGGAGAGGGAATCCATCATGCCCCCCGTGGATCAACTGCAGCCCTGAAAGGCGCCGAAGGATCGGCGGCAGGGATGACCGTGGGCCTGGCGGGAGCCACCATCGAGGATCCAGGAGAAAGCGGATCCGGCCAGGCCACCGCAGGTGCTGCCCGCCTGTCCCCGCAGGGCACGAACCTGGTCTCGGCGGATGTTGCCAGCACATCCTCGACGGGGGCAGATGGTCCAGAGAGCAGCACGAGCGTGGTGTTGCCAGGTGCAGTCACAACCAGCAAGCCTGCTGCTGGAAGAGCTGAAGGGAAGGTCGCAGCCCCCGTGGTCTCCACCTTGCAGAGTGAAGGCTCCACGTCTGAACGGGATGGAAGCCAGAAGGTCTCCCACCCCAGGGATGAAGCCTGGAAGGAAAAAAAGGAAAGGAGGACACGTCTTCAGCGAGGAAACGTTCCCATCACCGCAGGACAGGTGAAGGTCACCACAGGACAGGAGGGGACAAGACCCAGAAAGCATCCTCCCACTGGTCCTCATGCGGCCATGAAAACTCCAAAGGTGACAAAGGAGGGGAGGACAGCTCGCAGACGGAGGAAGAGCCAGCCCGCCACCAGTTCGGGGACTCGAAGTAAGACATCCAGTGAGATCCTCTCCTTCTTTAGGCGCTTCAGTCATTCCTGATTCAGCACCAAGGCTCACACATGGCCACTGGGAGGTAGACAAAGCCCCGGTTGGCTTGCATCCTTCCCTAGAGAGGCAATTCCTACTTTCTCTAATAAAGGAAACCATACAACTCCAAAAGAAATGCTATCTTGTGTTTTCTATGTCCCCTCGCCTGGTAGCGACTTGACAGCGACTTCTGTGGTGCGAATTGTGCTTTGGCCTGAGACCCCAGAATCAAAATTTTGTTGTAGAAGATATGTAGTAAGTATCATTAAGCCATTCACTAGGGCTGGAAATAGATGCACTATACAGAAATTTTCGCTGCGAGGTTGCGAATCTTTTGAAATAAGATTTAATATGTAAATAGTTTGGGGAGAAGATAAGCTGGGGGAAGTGACTGTGTGGTGTGTATACTTGCGTTGCTGAATTAATTACTTAACTCACCAGGTATTTATTGGGTGTCTGTGCTGTGCCTAGCACGAGGCTATGTTATTGAAAAACGACCCTTTTCTCAGCAAAGCACTCTGGTTTGGTTATGGGCACTCTGCAGAAGGCAAGGAAATAAGCACAGAAAAAGGTTTTCGTCGCTTGCTCGAAGGTCACACGTGCATAGCCACTGCCAGAAAGAGAAGCCTGTTTTTCCCCGCAAGGCTTCTCCAGGGCACGTAGGGTGGAGGGAGGACAAGTCTGCAGCCGGGGCTGAGCTTCAGGCCATAGCTGGGGTCAGAGGTTCACCTTATGAAAACAGAAACTCTCTCTGGCTTGTAAGGAAATCAAACCATTGGGAGTTATTTTACTTTGTGTAGGATAAAACAGAACACGGGGGGATCAGGGTTGTCACTGGCTCAACAAAGGGACACAATCTTTATGGTAGAAGCAGCACCAACGAGGAGTCCGGAAATCTGAGTTCCTATCCTGTCTGGGCCACTGACTCTCCTGGGTCACTCTGCCTCTCTGTAATGGTACCTCTGTGGGCAGCCACGGGGTCCCCAACTGTAAAACCAATGGATTGGACCGCTGCAGTGATTCTTACCCTTGGTTGTATGTTGCGAGTTCCCTGGGGAGCTGAAAAACAAACAAAAAAAACATTGATAGCCTGACCCCAATCCCAGAGATTCTGATGACATTTAGGTGGGGTAAGCCCTCCAGCACTGGGAGTTTTAAAAATCTCACCCAATAATTCTACTGTGCAGCAGCCAAGTTGGAAAACCACTGGGCTAGGAGGTCTGGGGCGGGGGGGGGGGCCTCTTTCCGCCCCAGTATGCCATAACTTTACAGTGGAAGACAGTAGTTCTCCAACAGTCACATGCATAAGGATCACCTGGGAAGCCTATTTAAAAAATAACATTTCTCACCATACGATATCCCTTATACATGGACTCTACAGTACGATGCCAATGAACGTACCTGCGAAACAGAAACAGACTCCCAGACATAGAAAAGAGACTTGGGGTTTTCAGTGGGGTTGGGGGCAGGGAAGGGTTGGGAGTTTGGGATTAGCAGATGCAAACTACAGGGTGGATAAACAGCAGGGTCCTACTGTAGAGCACAGAGAACTAGAGTCAGTATCCTGTGATAAACCATAATGGAAAAGAATAGGAAAAGACTATACGCGAAATACACAAAGAACACACATGAAACTGAATCAGAAATTAACGGAAGAAATTAACACAACAGAAATTCACACAACCTTGTAAATCGACTAGACGTCAATAAAAAAGAAGGGGGAAAAGAAAAAAAATAGAAGCCAAGGTTGGGTTCCCTTTGCGGGGAGGGAGCATGCAGAAGAGGGGCTGGCAGGCTTCTATTTCTTGCTCTGGGTGGCAGCTACAAGGGTGCTCACTTTCTTGTTACTCATTAAGCTATATATTTACGGTTTGTGCACTTTCATGAAGGTGTGTTATATTTCACAATAAAAACAGTTTCTAAAACTGTAAAAAAATATATATAAATATAAAAAGTTAGCCTCCCTGAAAAGAGAAAATGGGTGAGAAAATTCTCCATATCCTGGAAATGACAGTACCAATGGGACTCTGACAGGTAGCACTCTTTCTAAGCTCCTGCCAGCACTGTGCTATATACGCTGGGGGCACAGAGAACAGCAATCCCCATAGGATGCCTGCCCTTAGCAAGTACACGGTCCACTTCCAGGATTTTATCCCCAGGACATCGTTCCGCAGAAGCGCCAAGATGACGGAGATTTGTAACAACAACAAGACTGGAAACCACCCAGATATTTACAAGAGCAGGAGGGTTTTCTCAACCGTTTGAGTAGAAAGACTATCCGGCCTACCCACACCTATACCCTGGCAGGGTCAGCCTGTTCCCTATGGACGTGGTGGTTGGTTTAGGGGGAGGCTGGTGAGCCTGCCCCAAGGGGGTGGGGGCTTGGAGGCTCAACAAAGGGGTGTGTGATGCGATGGTGACGGGTCACAAAGGGCTTGCGGTATAAATAGGGTCGGGTCAAGAGACTCTGGCAGAGTCCTGCAGGGAGGTGACGAGGTGCTTTCGTTCCCTCTCTCTCTCTCTCTCTCTCTCCGAGACTCAACTTGTGGCTGGTGGCTCTGTCTTGAACGAAGAGAGCCATGAGCAGTGAGAGTTTACCTCATTACACGGCCAATAGCTACTGTTCAGTGGGGGCGTCGAGGACCTCCATGGGGGTCCTGCAACGACAACTGTACGAGGGAGGAGAGTATGACATTTTCAAGTACGCTCCCATGTTGGAGAGCGACTTTATCCAGGTCAGCAAGGAAGGAGAACTGATCGACCTAGACAACCGCGTCCGAACGGTGACTGTGGGCGTCGCATCCACCAGCCCCCTCTTCCCACTACCTGACGTCATGCTGCTGGCCCGACCAAGGAAAGTCTGTGCCGGGATCACCAAGGGGAGAGGTTGCAAGCCCGTGAAGACCCTAGAGCTCACCAGGCTGCTCCCCTTGAAGTTTGTCAAGATCTCCATCCACAACCGGGAGAAACAGCAGCTGTGCCTGAGTCTTGCTACCGGCCGGACTTTCTACCTGCAGCTGTGCCCCTCTTCCGACGCACAAGAAGACCTCTTTTCCTATTGGGAAAAGCTTGTCTATATCCTGAGACCACCGGTAGACAGTTACAGCGGTACCCCGATGCTCCAAACTGGAGATGCAGCGACTACAGAGGATGCCGACATCCTAGTGGTAAGCACCTACAGGGACTCAAGAACATGGGGCAGGGTGCTTTGGGAGAGCAAGGCAAAGCTGGTCCTCCATAGCCTTTGGTGCTCTCTGAGACTCGCCTGGGAAATACCTTCTACTGTTGAAAAGGGTCAGGGACACACGAGCTATCACTACAGGAGTCACCACACTGGAGAGGTTCCGAGTGCTGCACCACCTTGTCCCACGAGGCCGAATTTCAGAGACACCTTAGGTATCACCTCGGCTGCACTGGTCTCATCACTAGGGCTGTAATCCCTTCTACAGCATCCTGACTGTCTGGTCTCTGCTTGAACACTTACCCCAGCCCATGTAGTCTCAGGAGTTGGGGAACATCATTCACAGTTGGGAAGTCCTTCCTTCATTGTGTCTCCCCGGGACTCCGACATGCTGACTCAAATCAGCCCAACCCGTGGAGTCACCAAAACGTACACGGTGTGCATCCCTTGACCCAGGAACCCCACTTCTAGGAATCTGCCCTGCAGGGAGAGAAGCACAAGGGTATAAAGTTAAAGTGTAGAGCATCATGGAGAATTGTATCAGTGCTCTCCCTGACCCTGGGACTGTTCAAGTAAAGTGGAGTGGCCGTTTGACAGGGGTGCAGTAGATGGGGTCTTGCATCCAATGGGAGCTTAGACTGGGTGATGTCAAAAGGTTATTCTAAGTATAAGGCCTTGAGTTGCTCAGCTCCAGGATGAGAGAGGAGCGGACAGTTCTGAGCTCACTTTCTGTCATCTCTCTCCTACCTGTCTCTCCTCCCCTTGGCTCAGACCACAGAGCTCCACAGAGAAAGGGATCAGGATGAGGTTGGGCTTCACAAGCGTCGTGACGTGACTGGAGCCACGTCTTGTGCTTATGTGGGGGGAGAGGGAATCCATCATGCCCCCCGTGGATCAACTGCAGCCCTGAAAGGCGCCGAAGGATCGGCGGCAGGGATGACCGTGGGCCTGGCGGGAGCCACCATCGAGGATCCAGGAGAAAGCGGATCCGGCCAGGCCACCGCAGGTGCTGCCCGCCTGTCCCCGCAGGGCACGAACCTGGTCTCGGCGGATGTTGCCAGCACATCCTCGACGGGGGCAGATGGTCCAGAGAGCAGCACGAGCGTGGTGTTGCCAGGTGCAGTCACAACCAGCAAGCCTGCTGCTGGAAGAGCTGAAGGGAAGGTCGCAGCCCCCGTGGTCTCCACCTTGCAGAGTGAAGGCTCCACGTCTGAACGGGATGGAAGCCAGAAGGTCTCCCACCCCAGGGATGAAGCCTGGAAGGAAAAAAAGGAAAGGAGGACACGTCTTCAGCGAGGAAACGTTCCCATCACCGCAGGACAGGTGAAGGTCACCACAGGACAGGAGGGGACAAGACCCAGAAAGCATCCTCCCACTGGTCCTCATGCGGCCATGAAAACTCCAAAGGTGACAAAGGAGGGGAGGACAGCTCGCAGACGGAGGAAGAGCCAGCCCGCCACCAGTTCGGGGACTCGAAGTAAGACATCCAGTGAGATCCTCTCCTTCTTTAGGCGCTTCAGTCATTCCTGATTCAGCACCAAGGCTCACACATGGCCACTGGGAGGTAGACAAAGCCCCGGTTGGCTTGCATCCTTCCCTAGAGAGGCAATTCCTACTTTCTCTAATAAAGGAAACCATACAACTCCAAAAGAAATGCTATCTTGTGTTTTCTATGTCCCCTCGCCTGGTAGCGACTTGACAGCGACTTCTGTGGTGCGAATTGTGCTTTGGCCTGAGACCCCAGAATCAAAATTTTGTTGTAGAAGATATGTAGTAAGTATCCTTAAGCCATTCACTAGGGCTGGAAATAGATGCACTATACAGAAATTTTCGCTGCGAGGTTGCGAATCTTTTGAAATAAGATTTAATATGTAAATAGTTTGGGGAGAAGATAAGCTGGGGGAAGTGACTGTGTGGTGTGTATACTTGCGTTGCTGAATTAATTACTTAACTCACCAGGTATTTATTGGGTGTCTGTGCTGTGCCTAGCACGAGGCTATGTTATTGAAAAACGACCCTTTTCTCAGCAAAGCACTCTGGTTTGGTTATGGGCACTCTGCAGAAGGCAAGGAAATAAGCACAGAAAAAGGTTTTCGTCGCTTGCTCGAAGGTCACACGTGCATAGCCACTGCCAGAAAGAGAAGCCTGTTTTTCCCCGCAAGGCTTCTCCAGGGCACGTAGGGTGGAGGGAGGACAAGTCTGCAGCCGGGGCTGAGCTTCAGGCCATAGCTGGGGTCAGAGGTTCACCTTATGAAAACAGAAACTCTCTCTGGCTTGTAAGGAAATCAAACCATTGGGAGTTATTTTACTTTGTGTAGGATAAAACAGAACACGGGGGGATCAGGGTTGTCACTGGCTCAACAAAGGGACACAATCTTTATGGTAGAAGCAGCACCAACGAGGAGTCCGGAAATCTGAGTTCCTATCCTGTCTGGGCCACTGACTCTCCTGGGTCACTCTGCCTCTCTGTAATGGTACCTCTGTGGGCAGCCACGGGGTCCCCAACTGTAAAACCAATGGATTGGACCGCTGCAGTGATTCTTACCCTTGGTTGTATGTTGCGAGTTCCCTGGGGAGCTGAAAAACAAACAAAAAAAACATTGATAGCCTGACCCCAATCCCAGAGATTCTGATGACATTTAGGTGGGGTAAGCCCTCCAGCACTGGGAGTTTTAAAAATCTCACCCAATAATTCTACTGTGCAGCAGCCAAGTTGGAAAACCACTGGGCTAGGAGGTCTGGGGCGGGGGGGGGGGCCTCTTTCCGCCCCAGTATGCCATAACTTTACAGTGGAAGACAGTAGTTCTCCAACAGTCACATGCATAAGGATCACCTGGGAAGCCTATTTAAAAAATAACATTTCTCACCATACGATATCCCTTATACATGGACTCTACAGTACGATGCCAATGAACGTACCTGCGAAACAGAAACAGACTCCCAGACATAGAAAAGAGACTTGGGGTTTTCAGTGGGGTTGGGGGCAGGGAAGGGTTGGGAGTTTGGGATTAGCAGATGCAAACTACAGGGTGGATAAACAGCAGGGTCCTACTGTAGAGCACAGAGAACTAGAGTCAGTATCCTGTGATAAACCATAATGGAAAAGAATAGGAAAAGACTATACGCGAAATACACAAAGAACACACATGAAACTGAATCAGAAATTAACGGAAGAAATTAACACAACAGAAATTCACACAACCTTGTAAATCGACTAGACGTCAATAAAAAAGAAGGGGGAAAAGAAAAAAAATAGAAGCCAAGGTTGGGTTCCCTTTGCGGGGAGGGAGCATGCAGAAGAGGGGCTGGCAGGCTTCTATTTCTTGCTCTGGGTGGCAGCTACAAGGGTGCTCACTTTCTTGTTACTCATTAAGCTATATATTTACGGTTTGTGCACTTTCATGAAGGTGTGTTATATTTCACAATAAAAACAGTTTCTAAAACTGTAAAAAAATATATATAAATATAAAAAGTTAGCCTCCCTGAAAAGAGAAAATGGGTGAGAAAATTCTCCATATCCTGGAAATGACAGTACCAATGGGACTCTGACAGGTAGCACTCTTTCTAAGCTCCTGCCAGCACTGTGCTATATACGCTGGGGGCACAGAGAACAGCAATCCCCATAGGATGCCTGCCCTTAGCAAGTACACGGTCCACTTCCAGGATTTTATCCCCAGGACATCGTTCCGCAGAAGCGCCAAGATGACGGAGATTTGTAACAACAACAAGACTGGAAACCACCCAGATATTTACAAGAGCAGGAGGGTTTTCTCAACCGTTTGAGTAGAAAGACTATCCGGCCTACCCACACCTATACCCTGGCAGGGTCAGCCTGTTCCCTATGGACGTGGTGGTTGGTTTAGGGGGAGGCTGGTGAGCCTGCCCCAAGGGGGTGGGGGCTTGGAGGCTCAACAAAGGGGTGTGTGATGCGATGGTGACGGGTCACAAAGGGCTTGCGGTATAAATAGGGTCGGGTCAAGAGACTCTGGCAGAGTCCTGCAGGGAGGTGACGAGGTGCTTTCGTTCCCTCTCTCTCTCTCTCTCTCTCTCTCCGAGACTCAACTTGTGGCTGGTGGCTCTGTCTTGAACGAAGAGAGCCATGAGCAGTGAGAGTTTACCTCATTACACGGCCAATAGCTACTGTTCAGTGGGGGCGTCGAGGACCTCCATGGGGGTCCTGCAACGACAACTGTACGAGGGAGGAGAGTATGACATTTTCAAGTACGCTCCCATGTTGGAGAGCGACTTTATCCAGGTCAGCAAGGAAGGAGAACTGATCGACCTAGACAACCGCGTCCGAACGGTGACTGTGGGCGTCGCATCCACCAGCCCCCTCTTCCCACTACCTGACGTCATGCTGCTGGCCCGACCAAGGAAAGTCTGTGCCGGGATCACCAAGGGGAGAGGTTGCAAGCCCGTGAAGACCCTAGAGCTCACCAGGCTGCTCCCCTTGAAGTTTGTCAAGATCTCCATCCACAACCGGGAGAAACAGCAGCTGTGCCTGAGTCTTGCTACCGGCCGGACTTTCTACCTGCAGCTGTGCCCCTCTTCCGACGCACAAGAAGACCTCTTTTCCTATTGGGAAAAGCTTGTCTATATCCTGAGACCACCGGTAGACAGTTACAGCGGTACCCCGATGCTCCAAACTGGAGATGCAGCGACTACAGAGGATGCCGACATCCTAGTGGTAAGCACCTACAGGGACTCAAGAACACGGGGCAGGGTGCTTTGGGAGAGCAAGGCAAAGCTGGTCCTCCATAGCCTTTGGTGCTCTCTGAGACTCGCCTGGGAAATACCTTCTACTGTTGAAAAGGGTCAGGGACACACGAGCTATCACTACAGGAGTCACCACACTGGAGAGGTTCCGAGTGCTGCACCACCTTGTCCCACGAGGCCGAATTTCAGAGACACCTTAGGTATCACCTCGGCTGCACTGGTCTCATCACTAGGGCTGTAATCCCTTCTACAGCATCCTGACTGTCTGGTCTCTGCTTGAACACTTACCCCAGCCCATGTAGTCTCAGGAGTTGGGGAACATCATTCACAGTTGGGAAGTCCTTCCTTCATTGTGTCTCCCCGGGACTCCGACATGCTGACTCAAATCAGCCCAACCCGTGGAGTCACCAAAACGTACACGGTGTGCATCCCTTGACCCAGGAACCCCACTTCTAGGAATCTGCCCTGCAGGGAGAGAAGCACAAGGGTATAAAGTTAAAGTGTAGAGCATCATGGAGAATTGTATCAGTGCTCTCCCTGACCCTGGGACTGTTCAAGTAAAGTGGAGTGGCCGTTTGACAGGGGTGCAGTAGATGGGGTCTTGCATCCAATGGGAGCTTAGACTGGGTGATGTCAAAAGGTTATTCTAAGTATAAGGCCTTGAGTTGCTCAGCTCCAGGATGAGAGAGGAGCGGACAGTTCTGAGCTCACTTTCTGTCATCTCTCTCCTACCTGTCTCTCCTCCCCTTGGCTCAGACCACAGAGCTCCACAGAGAAAGGGATCAGGATGAGGTTGGGCTTCACAAGCGTCGTGACGTGACTGGAGCCACGTCTTGTGCTTATGTGGGGGGAGAGGGAATCCATCATGCCCCCCGTGGATCAACTGCAGCCCTGAAAGGCGCCGAAGGATCGGCGGCAGGGATGACCGTGGGCCTGGCGGGAGCCACCATCGAGGATCCAGGAGAAAGCGGATCCGGCCAGGCCACCGCAGGTGCTGCCCGCCTATCCCCGCAGGGCACGAACCTGGTCTCGGCGGATGTTGCCAGCACATCCTCGACGGGGGCAGATGGTCCAGAGAGCAGCACGAGCGTGGTGTTGCCAGGTGCAGTCACAACCAGCAAGCCTGCTGCTGGAAGAGCTGAAGGGAAGGTCGCAGCCCCCGTGGTCTCCACCTTGCAGAGTGAAGGCTCCACGTCTGAACGGGATGGAAGCCAGAAGGTCTCCCACCCCAGGGATGAAGCCTGGAAGGAAAAAAAGGAAAGGAGGACACGTCTTCAGCGAGGAAACGTTCCCATCACCGCAGGACAGGTGAAGGTCACCACAGGACAGGAGGGGACAAGACCCAGAAAGCATCCTCCCACTGGTCCTCATGCGGCCATGAAAACTCCAAAGGTGACAAAGGAGGGGAGGACAGCTCGCAGACGGAGGAAGAGCCAGCCCGCCACCAGTTCGGGGACTCGAAGTAAGACATCCAGTGAGATCCTCTCCTTCTTTAGGCGCTTCAGTCATTCCTGATTCAGCACCAAGGCTCACACATGGCCACTGGGAGGTAGACAAAGCCCCGGTTGGCTTGCATCCTTCCCTAGAGAGGCAATTCCTACTTTCTCTAATAAAGGAAACCATACAACTCCAAAAGAAATGCTATCTTGTGTTTTCTATGTCCCCTCGCCTGGTAGCGACTTGACAGCGACTTCTGTGGTGCGAATTGTGCTTTGGCCTGAGACCCCAGAATCAAAATTTTGTTGTAGAAGATATGTAGTAAGTATCATTAAGCCATTCACTAGGGCTGGAAATAGATGCACTATACAGAAATTTTCGCTGCGAGGTTGCGAATCTTTTGAAATAAGATTTAATATGTAAATAGTTTGGGGAGAAGATAAGCTGGGGGAAGTGACTGTGTGGTGTGTATACTTGCGTTGCTGAATTAATTACTTAACTCACCAGGTATTTATTGGGTGTCTGTGCTGTGCCTAGCACGAGGCTATGTTATTGAAAAACGACCCTTTTCTCAGCAAAGCACTCTGGTTTGGTTATGGGCACTCTGCAGAAGGCAAGGAAATAAGCACAGAAAAAGGTTTTCGTCGCTTGCTCGAAGGTCACACGTGCATAGCCACTGCCAGAAAGAGAAGCCTGTTTTTCCCCGCAAGGCTTCTCCAGGGCACGTAGGGTGGAGGGAGGACAAGTCTGCAGCCGGGGCTGAGCTTCAGGCCATAGCTGGGGTCAGAGGTTCACCTTATGAAAACAGAAACTCTCTCTGGCTTGTAAGGAAATCAAACCATTGGGAGTTATTTTACTTTGTGTAGGATAAAACAGAACACGGGGGGATCAGGGTTGTCACTGGCTCAACAAAGGGACACAATCTT
Organism: Mesoplodon mirus; assembly: GCF_964341445.2. Lineage (NCBI taxonomy): Eukaryota > Metazoa > Chordata > Mammalia > Artiodactyla > Ziphiidae > Mesoplodon > Mesoplodon mirus. Next base: position 55,556,709 of record NC_138980.1, read on the forward strand.
TATGGTAGAAGCAGCACCAACGAGGAGTCCGGAAATCTGAGTTCCTATCCTGTCTGGGCCACTGACTCTCCTGGGTCACTCTGCCTCTCTGTAATGGTACCTCTGTGGGCAGCCACGGGGTCCCCAACTGTAAAACCAATGGATTGGACCGCTGCAGTGATTCTTACCCTTGGTTGTATGTTGCGAGTTCCCTGGGGAGCTGAAAAACAAACAAAAAAAACATTGATAGCCTGACCCCAATCCCAGAGATTCTGATGACATTTAGGTGGGGTAAGCCCTCCAGCACTGGGAGTTTTAAAAATCTCACCCAATAATTCTACTGTGCAGCAGCCAAGTTGGAAAACCACTGGGCTAGGAGGTCTGGGGCGGGGGGGGGGGGCCTCTTTCCGCCCCAGTATGCCATAACTTTACAGTGGAAGACAGTAGTTCTCCAACAGTCACATGCATAAGGATCACCTGGGAAGCCTATTTAAAAAATAACATTTCTCACCATACGATATCCCTTATACATGGACTCTACAGTACGATGCCAATGAACGTACCTGCGAAACAGAAACAGACTCCCAGACATAGAAAAGAGACTTGGGGTTTTCAGTGGGGTTGGGGGCAGGGAAGGGTTGGGAGTTTGGGATTAGCAGATGCAAACTACAGGGTGGATAAACAGCAGGGTCCTACTGTAGAGCACAGAGAACTAGAGTCAGTATCCTGTGATAAACCATAATGGAAAAGAATAGGAAAAGACTATACGCGAAATACACAAAGAACACACATGAAACTGAATCAGAAATTAACGGAAGAAATTAACACAACGGAAATTCACACAACCTTGTAAATCGACTAGACGTCAATAAAAAAGAAGGGGGAAAAGGAAAAAAATAGAAGCCAAGGTTGGGTTCCCTTTGCGGGGAGGGAGCATGCAGAAGAGGGGCTGGCAGGCTTCTATTTCTTGCTCTGGGTGGCAGCTACAAGGGTGCTCACTTTCTTGTTACTCATTAAGCTATATATTTACGGTTTGTGCACTTTCATGAAGGTGTGTTATATTTCACAATAAAAACAGTTTCTAAAACTGTAAAAAAATATATATAAATATAAAAAGTTAGCCTCCCTGAAAAGAGAAAATGGGTGAGAAAATTCTCCATATCCTGGAAATGACAGTACCAATGGGACTCTGACAGGTAGCACTCTTTCTAAGCTCCTGCCAGCACTGTGCTATATACGCTGGGGGCACAGAGAACAGCAATCCCCATAGGATGCCTGCCCTTAGCAAGTACACGGTCCACTTCCAGGATTTTATCCCCAGGACATCGTTCCGCAGAAGCGCCAAGATGACGGAGATTTGTAACAACAACAAGACTGGAAACCACCCAGATATTTACAAGAGCAGGAGGGTTTTCTCAACCGTTTGAGTAGAAAGACTATCCGGCCTACCCACACCTATACCCTGGCAGGGTCAGCCTGTTCCCTATGGACGTGGTGGTTGGTTTAGGGGGAGGCTGGTGAGCCTGCCCCAAGGGGGTGGGGGCTTGGAGGCTCAACAAAGGGGTGTGTGATGCGATGGTGACGGGTCACAAAGGGCTTGCGGTATAAATAGGGTCGGGTCAAGAGACTCTGGCAGAGTCCTGCAGGGAGGTGACGAGGTGCTTTCGTTCCCTCTCTCTCTCTCTCTCTCTCTCTCCGAGACTCAACTTGTGGCTGGTGGCTCTGTCTTGAACGAAGAGAGCCATGAGCAGTGAGAGTTTACCTCATTACACGGCCAATAGCTACTGTTCAGTGGGGGCGTCGAGGACCTCCATGGGGGTCCTGCAACGACAACTGTACGAGGGAGGAGAGTATGACATTTTCAAGTACGCTCCCATGTTGGAGAGCGACTTTATCCAGGTCAGCAAGGAAGGAGAACTGATCGACCTAGACAACCGCGTCCGAACGGTGACTGTGGGCGTCGCATCCACCAGCCCCCTCTTCCCACTACCTGACGTCATGCTGCTGGCCCGACCAAGGAAAGTCTGTGCCGGGATCACCAAGGGGAGAGGTTGCAAGCCCGTGAAGACCCTAGAGCTCACCAGGCTGCTCCCCTTGAAGTTTGTCAAGATCTCCATCCACAACCGGGAGAAACAGCAGCTGTGCCTGAGTCTTGCTACCGGCCGGACTTTCTACCTGCAGCTGTGCCCCTCTTCCGACGCACAAGAAGACCTCTTTTCCTATTGGGAAAAGCTTGTCTATATCCTGAGACCACCGGTAGACAGTTACAGCGGTACCCCGATGCTCCAAACTGGAGATGCAGCGACTACAGAGGATGCCGACATCCTAGTGGTAAGCACCTACAGGGACTCAAGAACACGGGGCAGGGTGCTTTGGGAGAGCAAGGCAAAGCTGGTCCTCCATAGCCTTTGGTGCTCTCTGAGACTCGCCTGGGAAATACCTTCTACTGTTGAAAAGGGTCAGGGACACACGAGCTATCACTACAGGAGTCACCACACTGGAGAGGTTCCGAGTGCTGCACCACCTTGTCCCACGAGGCTGAATTTCAGAGACACCTTAGGTATCACCTCGGCTGCACTGGTCTCATCACTAGGGCTGTAATCCCTTCTACAGCATCCTGACTGTCTGGTCTCTGCTTGAACACTTACCCCAGCCCATGTAGTCTCAGGAGTTGGGGAACATCATTCACAGTTGGGAAGTCCTTCCTTCATTGTGTCTCCCCGGGACTCCGACATGCTGACTCAAATCAGCCCAACCCGTGGAGTCACCAAAACGTACACGGTGTGCATCCCTTGACCCAGGAACCCCACTTCTAGGAATCTGCCCTGCAGGGAGAGAAGCACAAGGGTATAAAGTTAAAGTGTAGAGCATCATGGAGAATTGTATCAGTGCTCTCCCTGACCCTGGGACTGTTCAAGTAAAGTGGAGTGGCCGTTTGACAGGGGTGCAGTAGATGGGGTCTTGCATCCAATGGGAGCTTAGACTGGGTGATGTCAAAAGGTTATTCTAAGTATAAGGCCTTGAGTTGCTCAGCTCCAGGATGAGAGAGGAGCGGACAGTTCTGAGCTCACTTTCTGTCATCTCTCTCCTACCTGTCTCTCCTCCCCTTGGCTCAGACCACAGAGCTCCACAGAGAAAGGGATCAGGATGAGGTTGGGCTTCACAAGCGTCGTGACGTGACTGGAGCCACGTCTTGTGCTTATGTGGGGGGAGAGGGAATCCATCATGCCCCCCGTGGATCAACTGCAGCCCTGAAAGGCGCCGAAGGATCGGCGGCAGGGATGACCGTGGGCCTGGCGGGAGCCACCATCGAGGATCCAGGAGAAAGCGGATCCGGCCAGGCCACCGCAGGTGCTGCCCGCCTATCCCCGCAGGGCACGAACCTGGTCTCGGCGGATGTTGCCAGCACATCCTCGACGGGGGCAGATGGTCCAGAGAGCAGCACGAGCGTGGTGTTGCCAGGTGCAGTCACAACCAGCAAGCCTGCTGCTGGAAGAGCTGAAGGGAAGGTCGCAGCCCCCGTGGTCTCCACCTTGCAGAGTGAAGGCTCCACGTCTGAACGGGATGGAAGCCAGAAGGTCTCCCACCCCAGGGATGAAGCCTGGAAGGAAAAAAAGGAAAGGAGGACACGTCTTCAGCGAGGAAACGTTCCCATCACCGCAGGACAGGTGAAGGTCACCACAGGACAGGAGGGGACAAGACCCAGAAAGCATCCTCCCACTGGTCCTCATGCGGCCATGAAAACTCCAAAGGTGACAAAGGAGGGGAGGACAGCTCGCAGACGGAGGAAGAGCCAGCCCGCCACCAGTTCGGGGACTCGAAGTAAGACATCCAGTGAGATCCTCTCCTTCTTTAGGCGCTTCAGTCATTCCTGATTCAGCACCAAGGCTCACACATGGCCACTGGGAGGTAGACAAAGCCCCGGTTGGCTTGCATCCTTCCCTAGAGAGGCAATTCCTACTTTCTCTAATAAAGGAAACCATACAACTCCAAAAGAAATGCTATCTTGTGTTTTCTATGTCCCCTCGCCTGGTAGCGACTTGACAGCGACTTCTGTGGTGCGAATTGTGCTTTGGCCTGAGACCCCAGAATCAAAATTTTGTTGTAGAAGATATGTAGTAAGTATCATTAAGCCATTCACTAGGGCTGGAAATAGATGCACTATACAGAAATTTTCGCTGCGAGGTTGCGAATCTTTTGAAATAAGATTTAATATGTAAATAGTTTGGGGAGAAGATAAGCTGGGGGAAGTGACTGTGTGGTGTGTATACTTGCGTTGCTGAATTAATTACTTAACTCACCAGGTATTTATTGGGTGTCTGTGCTGTGCCTAGCACGAGGCTATGTTATTGAAAAACGACCCTTTTCTCAGCAAAGCACTCTGGTTTGGTTATGGGCACTCTGCAGAAGGCAAGGAAATAAGCACAGAAAAAGGTTTTCGTCGCTTGCTCGAAGGTCACACGTGCATAGCCACTGCCAGAAAGAGAAGCCTGTTTTTCCCCGCAAGGCTTCTCCAGGGCACGTAGGGTGGAGGGAGGACAAGTCTGCAGCCGGGGCTGAGCTTCAGGCCATAGCTGGGGTCAGAGGTTCACCTTATGAAAACAGAAACTCTCTCTGGCTTGTAAGGAAATCAAACCATTGGGAGTTATTTTACTTTGTGTAGGATAAAACAGAACACGGGGGGATCAGGGTTGTCACTGGCTCAACAAAGGGACACAATCTTTATGGTAGAAGCAGCACCAACGAGGAGTCCGGAAATCTGAGTTCCTATCCTGTCTGGGCCACTGACTCTCCTGGGTCACTCTGCCTCTCTGTAATGGTACCTCTGTGGGCAGCCACGGGGTCCCCAACTGTAAAACCAATGGATTGGACCGCTGCAGTGATTCTTACCCTTGGTTGTATGTTGCGAGTTCCCTGGGGAGCTGAAAAACAAACAAAAAAAACATTGATAGCCTGACCCCAATCCCAGAGATTCTGATGACATTTAGGTGGGGTAAGCCCTCCAGCACTGGGAGTTTTAAAAATCTCACCCAATAATTCTACTGTGCAGCAGCCAAGTTGGAAAACCACTGGGCTAGGAGGTCTGGGGCGGGGGGGGGGGGCCTCTTTCCGCCCCAGTATGCCATAACTTTACAGTGGAAGACAGTAGTTCTCCAACAGTCACATGCATAAGGATCACCTGGGAAGCCTATTTAAAAAATAACATTTCTCACCATACGATATCCCTTATACATGGACTCTACAGTACGATGCCAATGAACGTACCTGCGAAACAGAAACAGACTCCCAGACATAGAAAAGAGACTTGGGGTTTTCAGTGGGGTTGGGGGCAGGGAAGGGTTGGGAGTTTGGGATTAGCAGATGCAAACTACAGGGTGGATAAACAGCAGGGTCCTACTGTAGAGCACAGAGAACTAGAGTCAGTATCCTGTGATAAACCATAATGGAAAAGAATAGGAAAAGACTATACGCGAAATACACAAAGAACACACATGAAACTGAATCAGAAATTAACGGAAGAAATTAACACAACGGAAATTCACACAACCTTGTAAATCGACTAGACGTCAATAAAAAAGAAGGGGGAAAAGGAAAAAAATAGAAGCCAAGGTTGGGTTCCCTTTGCGGGGAGGGAGCATGCAGAAGAGGGGCTGGCAGGCTTCTATTTCTTGCTCTGGGTGGCAGCTACAAGGGTGCTCACTTTCTTGTTACTCATTAAGCTATATATTTACGGTTTGTGCACTTTCATGAAGGTGTGTTATATTTCACAATAAAAACAGTTTCTAAAACTGTAAAAAAATATATATAAATATAAAAAGTTAGCCTCCCTGAAAAGAGAAAATGGGTGAGAAAATTCTCCATATCCTGGAAATGACAGTACCAATGGGACTCTGACAGGTAGCACTCTTTCTAAGCTCCTGCCAGCACTGTGCTATATACGCTGGGGGCACAGAGAACAGCAATCCCCATAGGATGCCTGCCCTTAGCAAGTACACGGTCCACTTCCAGGATTTTATCCCCAGGACATCGTTCCGCAGAAGCGCCAAGATGACGGAGATTTGTAACAACAACAAGACTGGAAACCACCCAGATATTTACAAGAGCAGGAGGGTTTTCTCAACCGTTTGAGTAGAAAGACTATCCGGCCTACCCACACCTATACCCTGGCAGGGTCAGCCTGTTCCCTATGGACGTGGTGGTTGGTTTAGGGGGAGGCTGGTGAGCCTGCCCCAAGGGGGTGGGGGCTTGGAGGCTCAACAAAGGGGTGTGTGATGCGATGGTGACGGGTCACAAAGGGCTTGCGGTATAAATAGGGTCGGGTCAAGAGACTCTGGCAGAGTCCTGCAGGGAGGTGACGAGGTGCTTTCGTTCCCTCTCTCTCTCTCTCTCTCTCTCTCCGAGACTCAACTTGTGGCTGGTGGCTCTGTCTTGAACGAAGAGAGCCATGAGCAGTGAGAGTTTACCTCATTACACGGCCAATAGCTACTGTTCAGTGGGGGCGTCGAGGACCTCCATGGGGGTCCTGCAACGACAACTGTACGAGGGAGGAGAGTATGACATTTTCAAGTACGCTCCCATGTTGGAGAGCGACTTTATCCAGGTCAGCAAGGAAGGAGAACTGATCGACCTAGACAACCGCGTCCGAACGGTGACTGTGGGCGTCGCATCCACCAGCCCCCTCTTCCCACTACCTGACGTCATGCTGCTGGCCCGACCAAGGAAAGTCTGTGCCGGGATCACCAAGGGGAGAGGTTGCAAGCCCGTGAAGACCCTAGAGCTCACCAGGCTGCTCCCCTTGAAGTTTGTCAAGATCTCCATCCACAACCGGGAGAAACAGCAGCTGTGCCTGAGTCTTGCTACCGGCCGGACTTTCTACCTGCAGCTGTGCCCCTCTTCCGACGCACAAGAAGACCTCTTTTCCTATTGGGAAAAGCTTGTCTATATCCTGAGACCACCGGTAGACAGTTACAGCGGTACCCCGATGCTCCAAACTGGAGATGCAGCGACTACAGAGGATGCCGACATCCTAGTGGTAAGCACCTACAGGGACTCAAGAACACGGGGCAGGGTGCTTTGGGAGAGCAAGGCAAAGCTGGTCCTCCATAGCCTTTGGTGCTCTCTGAGACTCGCCTGGGAAATACCTTCTACTGTTGAAAAGGGTCAGGGACACACGAGCTATCACTACAGGAGTCACCACACTGGAGAGGTTCCGAGTGCTGCACCACCTTGTCCCACGAGGCCGAATTTCAGAGACACCTTAGGTATCACCTCGGCTGCACTGGTCTCATCACTAGGGCTGTAATCCCTTCTACAGCATCCTGACTGTCTGGTCTCTGCTTGAACACTTACCCCAGCCCATGTAGTCTCAGGAGTTGGGGAACATCATTCACAGTTGGGAAGTCCTTCCTTCATTGTGTCTCCCCGGGACTCCGACATGCTGACTCAAATCAGCCCAACCCGTGGAGTCACCAAAACGTACACGGTGTGCATCCCTTGACCCAGGAACCCCACTTCTAGGAATCTGCCCTGCAGGGAGAGAAGCACAAGGGTATAAAGTTAAAGTGTAGAGCATCATGGAGAATTGTATCAGTGCTCTCCCTGACCCTGGGACTGTTCAAGTAAAGTGGAGTGGCCGTTTGACAGGGGTGCAGTAGATGGGGTCTTGCATCCAATGGGAGCTTAGACTGGGTGATGTCAAAAGGTTATTCTAAGTATAAGGCCTTGAGTTGCTCAGCTCCAGGATGAGAGAGGAGCGGACAGTTCTGAGCTCACTTTCTGTCATCTCTCTCCTACCTGTCTCTCCTCCCCTTGGCTCAGACCACAGAGCTCCACAGAGAAAGGGATCAGGATGAGGTTGGGCTTCACAAGCGTCGTGACGTGACTGGAGCCACGTCTTGTGCTTATGTGGGGGGAGAGGGAATCCATCATGCCCCCCGTGGATCAACTGCAGCCCTGAAAGGCGCCGAAGGATCGGCGGCAGGGATGACCGTGGGCCTGGCGGGAGCCACCATCGAGGATCCAGGAGAAAGCGGATCCGGCCAGGCCACCGCAGGTGCTGCCCGCCTGTCCCCGCAGGGCACGAACCTGGTCTCGGCGGATGTTGCCAGCACATCCTCGACGGGGGCAGATGGTCCAGAGAGCAGCACGAGCGTGGTGTTGCCAGGTGCAGTCACAACCAGCAAGCCTGCTGCTGGAAGAGCTGAAGGGAAGGTCGCAGCCCCCGTGGTCTCCACCTTGCAGAGTGAAGGCTCCACGTCTGAACGGGATGGAAGCCAGAAGGTCTCCCACCCCAGGGATGAAGCCTGGAAGGAAAAAAAGGAAAGGAGGACACGTCTTCAGCGAGGAAACGTTCCCATCACCGCAGGACAGGTGAAGGTCACCACAGGACAGGAGGGGACAAGACCCAGAAAGCATCCTCCCACTGGTCCTCATGCGGCCATGAAAACTCCAAAGGTGACAAAGGAGGGGAGGACAGCTCGCAGACGGAGGAAGAGCCAGCCCGCCACCAGTTCGGGGACTCGAAGTAAGACATCCAGTGAGATCCTCTCCTTCTTTAGGCGCTTCAGTCATTCCTGATTCAGCACCAAGGCTCACACATGGCCACTGGGAGGTAGACAAAGCCCCGGTTGGCTTGCATCCTTCCCTAGAGAGGCAATTCCTACTTTCTCTAATAAAGGAAACCATACAACTCCAAAAGAAATGCTATCTTGTGTTTTCTATGTCCCCTCGCCTGGTAGCGACTTGACAGCGACTTCTGTGGTGCGAATTGTGCTTTGGCCTGAGACCCCAGAATCAAAATTTTGTTGTAGAAGATATGTAGTAAGTATCATTAAGCCATTCACTAGGGCTGGAAATAGATGCACTATACAGAAATTTTCGCTGCGAGGTTGCGAATCTTTTGAAATAAGATTTAATATGTAAATAGTTTGGGGAGAAGATAAGCTGGGGGAAGTGACTGTGTGGTGTGTATACTTGCGTTGCTGAATTAATTACTTAACTCACCAGGTATTTATTGGGTGTCTGTGCTGTGCCTAGCACGAGGCTATGTTATTGAAAAACGACCCTTTTCTCAGCAAAGCACTCTGGTTTGGTTATGGGCACTCTGCAGAAGGCAAGGAAATAAGCACAGAAAAAGGTTTTCGTCGCTTGCTCGAAGGTCACACGTGCATAGCCACTGCCAGAAAGAGAAGCCTGTTTTTCCCCGCAAGGCTTCTCCAGGGCACGTAGGGTGGAGGGAGGACAAGTCTGCAGCCGGGGCTGAGCTTCAGGCCATAGCTGGGGTCAGAGGTTCACCTTATGAAAACAGAAACTCTCTCTGGCTTGTAAGGAAATCAAACCATTGGGAGTTATTTTACTTTGTGTAGGATAAAACAGAACACGGGGGGATCAGGGTTGTCACTGGCTCAACAAAGGGACACAATCTTTATGGTAGAAGCAGCACCAACGAGGAGTCCGGAAATCTGAGTTCCTATCCTGTCTGGGCCACTGACTCTCCTGGGTCACTCTGCCTCTCTGTAATGGTACCTCTGTGGGCAGCCACGGGGTCCCCAACTGTAAAACCAATGGATTGGACCGCTGCAGTGATTCTTACCCTTGGTTGTATGTTGCGAGTTCCCTGGGGAGCTGAAAAACAAACAAAAAAAACATTGATAGCCTGACCCCAATCCCAGAGATTCTGATGACATTTAGGTGGGGTAAGCCCTCCAGCACTGGGAGTTTTAAAAATCTCACCCAATAATTCTACTGTGCAGCAGCCAAGTTGGAAAACCACTGGGCTAGGAGGTCTGGGGCGGGGGGGGGGGGCCTCTTTCCGCCCCAGTATGCCATAACTTTACAGTGGAAGACAGTAGTTCTCCAACAGTCACATGCATAAGGATCACCTGGGAAGCCTATTTAAAAAATAACATTTCTCACCATACGATATCCCTTATACATGGACTCTACAGTACGATGCCAATGAACGTACCTGCGAAACAGAAACAGACTCCCAGACATAGAAAAGAGACTTGGGGTTTTCAGTGGGGTTGGGGGCAGGGAAGGGTTGGGAGTTTGGGATTAGCAGATGCAAACTACAGGGTGGATAAACAGCAGGGTCCTACTGTAGAGCACAGAGAACTAGAGTCAGTATCCTGTGATAAACCATAATGGAAAAGAATAGGAAAAGACTATACGCGAAATACACAAAGAACACACATGAAACTGAATCAGAAATTAACGGAAGAAATTAACACAACGGAAATTCACACAACCTTGTAAATCGACTAGACGTCAATAAAAAAGAAGGGGGAAAAGGAAAAAAATAGAAGCCAAGGTTGGGTTCCCTTTGCGGGGAGGGAGCATGCAGAAGAGGGGCTGGCAGGCTTCTATTTCTTGCTCTGGGTGGCAGCTACAAGGGTGCTCACTTTCTTGTTACTCATTAAGCTATATATTTACGGTTTGTGCACTTTCATGAAGGTGTGTTATATTTCACAATAAAAACAGTTTCTAAAACTGTAAAAAAATATATATAAATATAAAAAGTTAGCCTCCCTGAAAAGAGAAAATGGGTGAGAAAATTCTCCATATCCTGGAAATGACAGTACCAATGGGACTCTGACAGGTAGCACTCTTTCTAAGCTCCTGCCAGCACTGTGCTATATACGCTGGGGGCACAGAGAACAGCAATCCCCATAGGATGCCTGCCCTTAGCAAGTACACGGTCCACTTCCAGGATTTTATCCCCAGGACATCGTTCCGCAGAAGCGCCAAGATGACGGAGATTTGTAACAACAACAAGACTGGAAACCACCCAGATATTTACAAGAGCAGGAGGGTTTTCTCAACCGTTTGAGTAGAAAGACTATCCGGCCTACCCACACCTATACCCTGGCAGGGTCAGCCTGTTCCCTATGGACGTGGTGGTTGGTTTAGGGGGAGGCTGGTGAGCCTGCCCCAAGGGGGTGGGGGCTTGGAGGCTCAACAAAGGGGTGTGTGATGCGATGGTGACGGGTCACAAAGGGCTTGCGGTATAAATAGGGTCGGGTCAAGAGACTCTGGCAGAGTCCTGCAGGGAGGTGACGAGGTGCTTTCGTTCCCTCTCTCTCTCTCTCTCTCTCTCTCCGAGACTCAACTTGTGGCTGGTGGCTCTGTCTTGAACGAAGAGAGCCATGAGCAGTGAGAGTTTACCTCATTACACGGCCAATAGCTACTGTTCAGTGGGGGCGTCGAGGACCTCCATGGGGGTCCTGCAACGACAACTGTACGAGGGAGGAGAGTATGACATTTTCAAGTACGCTCCCATGTTGGAGAGCGACTTTATCCAGGTCAGCAAGGAAGGAGAACTGATCGACCTAGACAACCGCGTCCGAACGGTGACTGTGGGCGTCGCATCCACCAGCCCCCTCTTCCCACTACCTGACGTCATGCTGCTGGCCCGACCAAGGAAAGTCTGTGCCGGGATCACCAAGGGGAGAGGTTGCAAGCCCGTGAAGACCCTAGAGCTCACCAGGCTGCTCCCCTTGAAGTTTGTCAAGATCTCCATCCACAACCGGGAGAAACAGCAGCTGTGCCTGAGTCTTGCTACCGGCCGGACTTTCTACCTGCAGCTGTGCCCCTCTTCCGACGCACAAGAAGACCTCTTTTCCTATTGGGAAAAGCTTGTCTATATCCTGAGACCACCGGTAGACAGTTACAGCGGTACCCCGATGCTCCAAACTGGAGATGCAGCGACTACAGAGGATGCCGACATCCTAGTGGTAAGCACCTACAGGGACTCAAGAACACGGGGCAGGGTGCTTTGGGAGAGCAAGGCAAAGCTGGTCCTCCATAGCCTTTGGTGCTCTCTGAGACTCGCCTGGGAAATACCTTCTACTGTTGAAAAGGGTCAGGGACACACGAGCTATCACTACAGGAGTCACCACACTGGAGAGGTTCCGAGTGCTGCACCACCTTGTCCCACGAGGCCGAATTTCAGAGACACCTTAGGTATCACCTCGGCTGCACTGGTCTCATCACTAGGGCTGTAATCCCTTCTACAGCATCCTGACTGTCTGGTCTCTGCTTGAACACTTACCCCAGCCCATGTAGTCTCAGGAGTTGGGGAACATCATTCACAGTTGGGAAGTCCTTCCTTCATTGTGTCTCCCCGGGACTCCGACATGCTGACTCAAATCAGCCCAACCCGTGGAGTCACCAAAACGTACACGGTGTGCATCCCTTGACCCAGGAACCCCACTTCTAGGAATCTGCCCTGCAGGGAGAGAAGCACAAGGGTATAAAGTTAAAGTGTAGAGCATCATGGAGAATTGTATCAGTGCTCTCCCTGACCCTGGGACTGTTCAAGTAAAGTGGAGTGGCCGTTTGACAGGGGTGCAGTAGATGGGGTCTTGCATCCAATGGGAGCTTAGACTGGGTGATGTCAAAAGGTTATTCTAAGTATAAGGCCTTGAGTTGCTCAGCTCCAGGATGAGAGAGGAGCGGACAGTTCTGAGCTCACTTTCTGTCATCTCTCTCCTACCTGTCTCTCCTCCCCTTGGCTCAGACCACAGAGCTCCACAGAGAAAGGGATCAGGATGAGGTTGGGCTTCACAAGCGTCGTGACGTGACTGGAGCCACGTCTTGTGCTTATGTGGGGGGAGAGGGAATCCATCATGCCCCCCGTGGATCAACTGCAGCCCTGAAAGGCGCCGAAGGATCGGCGGCAGGGATGACCGTGGGCCTGGCGGGAGCCACCATCGAGGATCCAGGAGAAAGCGGATCCGGCCAGGCCACCGCAGGTGCTGCCCGCCTGTCCCCGCAGGGCACGAACCTGGTCTCGGCGGATGTTGCCAGCACATCCTCGACGGGGGCAGATGGTCCAGAGAGCAGCACGAGCGTGGTGTTGCCAGGTGCAGTCACAACCAGCAAGCCTGCTGCTGGAAGAGCTGAAGGGAAGGTCGCAGCCCCCGTGGTCTCCACCTTGCAGAGTGAAGGCTCCACGTCTGAACGGGATGGAAGCCAGAAGGTCTCCCACCCCAGGGATGAAGCCTGGAAGGAAAAAAAGGAAAGGAGGACACGTCTTCAGCGAGGAAACGTTCCCATCACCGCAGGACAGGTGAAGGTCACCACAGGACAGGAGGGGACAAGACCCAGAAAGCATCCTCCCACTGGTCCTCATGCGGCCATGAAAACTCCAAAGGTGACAAAGGAGGGGAGGACAGCTCGCAGACGGAGGAAGAGCCAGCCCGCCACCAGTTCGGGGACTCGAAGTAAGACATCCAGTGAGATCCTCTCCTTCTTTAGGCGCTTCAGTCATTCCTGATTCAGCACCAAGGCTCACACATGGCCACTGGGAGGTAGACAAAGCCCCGGTTGGCTTGCATCCTTCCCTAGAGAGGCAATTCCTACTTTCTCTAATAAAGGAAACCATACAACTCCAAAAGAAATGCTATCTTGTGTTTTCTATGTCCCCTCGCCTGGTAGCGACTTGACAGCGACTTCTGTGGTGCGAATTGTGCTTTGGCCTGAGACCCCAGAATCAAAATTTTGTTGTAGAAGATATGTAGTAAGTATCATTAAGCCATTCACTAGGGCTGGAAATAGATGCACTATACAGAAATTTTCGCTGCGAGGTTGCGAATCTTTTGAAATAAGATTTAATATGTAAATAGTTTGGGGAGAAGATAAGCTGGGGGAAGTGACTGTGTGGTGTGTATACTTGCGTTGCTGAATTAATTACTTAACTCACCAGGTATTTATTGGGTGTCTGTGCTGTGCCTAGCACGAGGCTATGTTATTGAAAAACGACCCTTTTCTCAGCAAAGCACTCTGGTTTGGTTATGGGCACTCTGCAGAAGGCAAGGAAATAAGCACAGAAAAAGGTTTTCGTCGCTTGCTCGAAGGTCACACGTGCATAGCCACTGCCAGAAAGAGAAGCCTGTTTTTCCCCGCAAGGCTTCTCCAGGGCACGTAGGGTGGAGGGAGGACAAGTCTGCAGCCGGGGCTGAGCTTCAGGCCATAGCTGGGGTCAGAGGTTCACCTTATGAAAACAGAAACTCTCTCTGGCTTGTAAGGAAATCAAACCATTGGGAGTTATTTTACTTTGTGTAGGATAAAACAGAACACGGGGGGATCAGGGTTGTCACTGGCTCAACAAAGGGACACAATCTTTATGGTAGAAGCAGCACCAACGAGGAGTCCGGAAATCTGAGTTCCTATCCTGTCTGGGCCACTGACTCTCCTGGGTCACTCTGCCTCTCTGTAATGGTACCTCTGTGGGCAGCCACGGGGTCCCCAACTGTAAAACCAATGGATTGGACCGCTGCAGTGATTCTTACCCTTGGTTGTATGTTGCGAGTTCCCTGGGGAGCTGAAAAACAAACAAAAAAAACATTGATAGCCTGACCCCAATCCCAGAGATTCTGATGACATTTAGGTGGGGTAAGCCCTCCAGCACTGGGAGTTTTAAAAATCTCACCCAATAATTCTACTGTGCAGCAGCCAAGTTGGAAAACCACTGGGCTAGGAGGTCTGGGGCGGGGGGGGGGGCCTCTTTCCGCCCCAGTATGCCATAACTTTACAGTGGAAGACAGTAGTTCTCCAACAGTCACATGCATAAGGATCACCTGGGAAGCCTATTTAAAAAATAACATTTCTCACCATACGATATCCCTTATACATGGACTCTACAGTACGATGCCAATGAACGTACCTGCGAAACAGAAACAGACTCCCAGACATAGAAAAGAGACTTGGGGTTTTCAGTGGGGTTGGGGGCAGGGAAGGGTTGGGAGTTTGGGATTAGCAGATGCAAACTACAGGGTGGATAAACAGCAGGGTCCTACTGTAGAGCACAGAGAACTAGAGTCAGTATCCTGTGATAAACCATAATGGAAAAGAATAGGAAAAGACTATACGCGAAATACACAAAGAACACACATGAAACTGAATCAGAAATTAACGGAAGAAATTAACACAACGGAAATTCACACAACCTTGTAAATCGACTAGACGTCAATAAAAAAGAAGGGGGAAAAGAAAAAAAATAGAAGCCAAGGTTGGGTTCCCTTTGCGGGGAGGGAGCATGCAGAAGAGGGGCTGGCAGGCTTCTATTTCTTGCTCTGGGTGGCAGCTACAAGGGTGCTCACTTTCTTGTTACTCATTAAGCTATATATTTACGGTTTGTGCACTTTCATGAAGGTGTGTTATATTTCACAATAAAAACAGTTTCTAAAACTGTAAAAAAATATATATAAATATAAAAAGTTAGCCTCCCTGAAAAGAGAAAATGGGTGAGAAAATTCTCCATATCCTGGAAATGACAGTACCAATGGGACTCTGACAGGTAGCACTCTTTCTAAGCTCCTGCCAGCACTGTGCTATATACGCTGGGGGCACAGAGAACAGCAATCCCCATAGGATGCCTGCCCTTAGCAAGTACACGGTCCACTTCCAGGATTTTATCCCCAGGACATCGTTCCGCAGAAGCGCCAAGATGACGGAGATTTGTAACAACAACAAGACTGGAAACCACCCAGATATTTACAAGAGCAGGAGGGTTTTCTCAACCGTTTGAGTAGAAAGACTATCCGGCCTACCCACACCTATACCCTGGCAGGGTCAGCCTGTTCCCTATGGACGTGGTGGTTGGTTTAGGGGGAGGCTGGTGAGCCTGCCCCAAGGGGGTGGGGGCTTGGAGGCTCAACAAAGGGGTGTGTGATGCGATGGTGACGGGTCACAAAGGGCTTGCGGTATAAATAGGGTCGGGTCAAGAGACTCTGGCAGAGTCCTGCAGGGAGGTGACGAGGTGCTTTCGTTCCCTCTCTCTCTCTCTCTCTCTCTCTCCGAGACTCAACTTGTGGCTGGTGGCTCTGTCTTGAACGAAGAGAGCCATGAGCAGTGAGAGTTTACCTCATTACACGGCCAATAGCTACTGTTCAGTGGGGGCGTCGAGGACCTCCATGGGGGTCCTGCAACGACAACTGTACGAGGGAGGAGAGTATGACATTTTCAAGTACGCTCCCATGTTGGAGAGCGACTTTATCCAGGTCAGCAAGGAAGGAGAACTGATCGACCTAGACAACCGCGTCCGAACGGTGACTGTGGGCGTCGCATCCACCAGCCCCCTCTTCCCACTACCTGACGTCATGCTGCTGGCCCGACCAAGGAAAGTCTGTGCCGGGATCACCAAGGGGAGAGGTTGCAAGCCCGTGAAGACCCTAGAGCTCACCAGGCTGCTCCCCTTGAAGTTTGTCAAGATCTCCATCCACAACCGGGAGAAACAGCAGCTGTGCCTGAGTCTTGCTACCGGCCGGACTTTCTACCTGCAGCTGTGCCCCTCTTCCGACGCACAAGAAGACCTCTTTTCCTATTGGGAAAAGCTTGTCTATATCCTGAGACCACCGGTAGACAGTTACAGCGGTACCCCGATGCTCCAAACTGGAGATGCAGCGACTACAGAGGATGCCGACATCCTAGTGGTAAGCACCTACAGGGACTCAAGAACACGGGGCAGGGTGCTTTGGGAGAGCAAGGCAAAGCTGGTCCTCCATAGCCTTTGGTGCTCTCTGAGACTCGCCTGGGAAATACCTTCTACTGTTGAAAAGGGTCAGGGACACACGAGCTATCACTACAGGAGTCACCACACTGGAGAGGTTCCGAGTGCTGCACCACCTTGTCCCACGAGGCCGAATTTCAGAGACACCTTAGGTATCACCTCGGCTGCACTGGTCTCATCACTAGGGCTGTAATCCCTTCTACAGCATCCTGACTGTCTGGTCTCTGCTTGAACACTTACCCCAGCCCATGTAGTCTCAGGAGTTGGGGAACATCATTCACAGTTGGGAAGTCCTTCCTTCATTGTGTCTCCCCGGGACTCCGACATGCTGACTCAAATCAGCCCAACCCGTGGAGTCACCAAAACGTACACGGTGTGCATCCCTTGACCCAGGAACCCCACTTCTAGGAATCTGCCCTGCAGGGAGAGAAGCACAAGGGTATAAAGTTAAAGTGTAGAGCATCATGGAGAATTGTATCAGTGCTCTCCC